>NC_092343.1:276522570-277122570 GCF_046630445.1 Rutidosis leptorrhynchoides
CATGGAGCAAGCCATAATTATTGTCATGATCATGTTATTATTATGATGATTTAATTGTGCATAACGGACGAAAATCTAGACCGTGTGTATGTGTTGTGATCTTGAATGTTTATGGTTGTTTGGATGCCATTGTTTTGTGGTCATTTATTGATGTAATTTAATCTTTTATTTTGGGAGGCCGTTTTGAGCCAATTATGTAATTTATAATTCTAGATTAGTTGTATTTTATTTTATAATTAAATGTAACCTCCATGATGGGATTAAAGACTTGAAGTGAATGAAATTTGGCCATTAAGACACACTTGCAGAAAAAGTCGCTGGACAAAAGCTGTGAGAGATGCGGTAAAGAGCACATTTGGTCATCATGGGATCTTGACGCAAGTGGGAGCTTCTAAGGTTTACTTTTGTGATCGTCCCTTTAGTTGACCGCTTGGTTCTCATAATGGCTCATGTGACCAGGCATAGGATTTTCATCAGTTGAGGCTATGTACATACTTATTATGTTTTATTTTGTTTGGTTGCATTTTATATGTTATGTGATTGTGTATAATATGCCATGTGACAACTAAAATCAAAACATAATTAAAATCAAGTTAAAACATTTTTTTAACTTGTGAGGCGAATATTATGCATGTAATATTCATAACACAATTTTTCTAAAGCATTATTAAAAGTGTATAATATACCCGTCAAATTTTAAGTTGTGCCGTCCAATTCGTTTGAAACACTTATCGTTATTTTTTGATTATGCGTGAGACCTAGTTGAATTATAACCGTGAGGTGATCATTATCTATGTGTGAGACCTAGATTAATATTTACACGTTTCACAAATTGGATGAATTAATCGATTTGAGAGGTGAGACAGCAACTGTGACGCCCCGTACAAAACCATCGTGTACGATTCGTCAACAACAGGATCTTTACACGGTCAAATACTACATGCTGTTTGAAAACCAATTTTGCATTCATAAAAAGATAGCGTTTACAAACGATAACGTGACAAAAAGGTCATTACAAAGTCATTATTTTAAAATAACATAAGTTACGAATGCAAGATAAAAGTGCCATGATTGAGACATCTCTAAGTAATGCATCGGAAATCTAACACAGCAGGTCTATAACATCAAGTCTATAACACCAAGACAGAAAGTCTAACAGCGGAAGAAACATCATCTAAGCACCTGAGAAATACACGCTTAAAAGTCAACATGAATGTTGGTGAGCTATAGTTTGTAATTAGTAAAGTAATGTAGACCACGAGTTATCGTATTCAAAACAGTATGAAAAGTATATGCTTATCCGTGGGTACCCGGTAACTAACTTAACGGAATAATAATACCCCCTAAAAGTACACTTGGCAAGTGCATATGTCCTCAAAGTATCAAAAACCCATTAAATGCTAGCGCGACTAGCCCGAGTGGGGATGTCAAACCCTATGGATCCATATCTAATATTCGCGTTCACCGGTTCAAAACTAATGATTAAACGTTACCGTGCTAAGGGGAATCTTTATGCCGTTATATAACCCACACATATGTAAAGTTTAAGTACTCGTGTCAAGTAAGTAAAAAGGGAAGCTATAACTCACAGTGAGTAAGCAGTAAAAGTCGATACGAAACGTATGCAGGTAGTAAGTCGGTCCAAAAGGTCGTCAACCTAAGTCAAAGGTCACTAGGTCAGTATGTTGTCCCAAAAGGTTAAAAGTGAATAAATTAAGTTTAAGTTTCATCATCGACATCATCATTATCATCATCATTCATCAACACTAAGGTAAGTTTAACAAGAATAGAGATCGAAACAAAAGGCTGAATTCGGACAGCTGTTACGACCTCTATACAAATCAAAAAGACGCGTAGTCAGTGGCTATGGCTCCGTATTTGAGTCCTCTAACCTCTGACCAATTTTCACAACCTAACTCGTCTTCATTTGACCGTGGAGACGGTGGAAGTGCGAGTAGGTCAGAAATTTCAGCACAACGTTACAAGGGCGTAGTGACTTTCGGAAGGCCATAAATCCTAAACCGTATATCAGATTAAGTCGAGTCCTAAACGAAAAGTCATCTAAGCGAAACGAACTACCTGAAAATTAATTTCCAGATGCCCAGGAGTCTGATCAGACTCACGAAAAACAGCAAACAAGTGCTACGGTGAGGTTCTTGGTGCTTGATGCTCATCACGGTTCTCATCCTTGAAGCTTGTAAGCTTCAAGTGTACAAATATTTGATGTTTTAGCATTACTTTGACCAAGGTTCAACCATCAACACACAACTAAAAGTAAAATCTATCATTCTACAAGTTTTGAACATCAAGATTGCCTCTTTATTGCATGAATTCAATAAAGCTTCAACCTTTGTCCATTTTACACAAGTTCATGCATCTATATCATGTGTGATGATGAAGACTTGATCTTTATCATCACAAAAAGGTTCCAAGTAAGTGAGATCTACAATAATAACTTAGATCTAAAGTATTAAGAAAACCCTAAGCTAGAAAGCTTGGATCTTTACAAGATTAATGAGACCATAAGCTAGAAAGCTAAGATCTTTAACAAAATAATGAAAGTAATGAGACCATAAGCTAAAAAGCTAAGATCTTTAACATAATAATGAAACCCTAAGCTAAAAAGCTTGGATCTTTAGTGTTCTTCAAGATCTTGAAGCATAAAGCTTGGATCTTTAAGATACATGAAGATTACAAACACAAGTTTGAATCTTTATAACTAATAACAAGATTAAAGCTAAAAATATTTAGATCTACAAAATAAGTGAAGATTCAAAGCTAGAAAGCTTGAATCTTCCAATTTCTTGAAGGATTCAAACCCAAGTTTGAATCTACAAAGTTTGATCCCTTTGATGATGAGGATGATGTCGTGGGTGATGAAGGGAGAAGAAGAAGAAGAAACAAATCAAAAACTTACACTTTTTAGAGTGAGAAAGACTAGAGAGATAATTAGAGAGTAAGTGTGTGTAAATTGCAAATGAGATCAAGTGTAAAATGAGTGAAATAAGGCTTGTATTTATAGGTGATGAGGAGGTGGGAGGGTGATTGTGGCTGTGGGTTGGTGAGGGGGGGGGGACAAGAGGGACATCTTTTTGCTTTTTGGTTAATGGTTGTCTAAAGTTGGTGCTTATGTTAGGATCCCATGCAACATTAAGGATAATGCTTAACAAAAATGCTAGTATGTTCCCTCTAATAAATGGGCATTTGTAATTCATTATTATGGGTCACTAACTTATTTAAATTGGGCTAATTAAATAGTCCAATAGCTAGTGTAGGGTGGGCTAAAGTCCAACAAGGTAGAAAGTCCAACAAGACTAACTAGTGTGCTCTAGTAAATTACTAAGCGTAATTAAGCATCCAAAAACCCAAGTAATTGTTATTATAAAATAACAATTAGTATTTTGTAGTCGTAATATTCTGGTTACGACAAAAGTTAAACGTGTACACAGTACGCAGTTCGTTCAAAACGTCAAGTGACACTAACGGTCATAAAGGCTTCCGGGGATCAAGTTAAGTAACCTACGTACTTAAAGGAACATGTTAATATATAAACGAAAGTAATCCATATGTAGAAAGTTCCCAGAGCATAATATAGTTCAGTATGCACAAATACGCAGTTTCATAAAAGCACAAAGCATAAAAGCAAGTCGAAAAAGTCGGGTCGTTACATTACCCACCTGTTAATGAAAATTTCGTCCCGAAATTTTAAGCTGAGGTAGACGGTAGAGTTGTGAACAGGTGAGGATACTTCTGTTTCATCTAATCCTCTCGCTCCCAAGTAAACTCAGGTCCTCGTTTTGCATTCCATCGCACTCGGACGATCGGAATCTTGTTGCTTTTCAAGGTCTTGACCTCACTGTCCATAATTTTGACAGTTTCTTCCACGAAATGGAGTTTGTCGTCAATCGTAAGCTCCTCGAGAGGTATGACGAGTTCTGGTTTAGCAAGACACTTCTTCAGATTTGACACGAGGAAAGTGGGATGAACTGCGCTCAATTGAGTCGGAAGATCCAAACGTAAGCAACGGGTCCAACACACTCCAAGACTTCAAAAGGACCAATATATCGCGGATTCAACTTCACACGCTTTTCGAAATGGATTACATCTTTCCAAGGTACGACTTTCAACATAACGCGATCGCCGATTTGAAATTCGTGATCTCCACATTTAAGGTCGGCATAGCTCTTCTGACGATCACAGGCCGTCTTGAGCCTCGCTTGAATTTGGACAATCTTCTCGGTGGTTTCATGGACGAGTTCGGGACCGGTGAGTTGCTTTTCACCTACCTTGGCCCAACAAATAGGAGAACGACACTTGTGGCCATATAACGCTTTGAAAGGTGCGGCATTAATGCTTGCATGATAGCTATTGTTATAAGAGAATTCGACTAACAGTAAATGCTTCTCCCAAGTTTTTCCGAAATCTATAACACAAGCACGCAGTATGTCCTCTAAAGTCTGAATCGTGTGTTCGCTCTGTCTGTCGGTCTGCGGGTGATATGCAGTACTCATGTCAAGACATGTTCCCAAGGCTTCTTGTAAAGAACGCCAAAACCTAGAAGCAAAAACGGGTATCGCGATCTGAGATAATCGATAAGGGTACACCGTGTCGAGATACAACTTCCTTTATGTATAATTGCGCCAGTTTCTCCATCGTATCAGTTTCCTTCATGGCTAGGAAGTGAGCAGATTTGGTAAGACGATCAACGATAACCCAGATGGTGTCATAACCTCCTACCGTCTTCGGTAGCTTCGTGATGAAATCCATTGTTATTCCTTCCCACTTCTATTGCGGGATTTCGGGTTGTTGGAGTAATCCAGATGGCTTCTGATGTTCGGCTTTGATTTTGGAACAAGTCAAACACTTTCCAACATAAGCTGCAACATCCCTTTTGAGGTTCGGCCACCAATATTGAACCTTGAGGTCGTGGTACATCTTACCAGCTCCTGGATGAATCGAATACCTTGACTTATGGGATTCGTCTAGAATAAGGCTCCGTAGATCCCCATAACTAGGTATCAAAATTCTTCCGGCAATGTATCGGAGTCCAGTCTCCTTGATCTCAAATCGAGAAACGAGAATGTTCAAGTGCTCTTGAGAAATATTCTCCTCCTTGAGAGCCTCTTCTTGAGCTACGCGGATCTGGTTATTGAGATTTGTCTGAATGGTGATGTTAAAGGCACGGACACGAAGTGGTACCGTTCTCTCCTTTCGGCTCAAGGCATCAGCTACAACATTTTCTTTGCTAAGGTGATAGCGAAGTTCACAATCATAGTCGTTTAACGTCTCAATCCATCGACGCTGTCTCATATTCAGCTGCTTCTGGTAGAATATGTGTGGGAGGCTTTTGTGATCGGTGAAGATAGTACTCTTGGTTCCATAAAGATAGTGTCTCCACAGTTTAAGTGCGAAGACAACAGCTCCAAGTTCAAGATCGTGAGTAGTGTAGTTTCGCTCGTGAATCTTCAGTTGTCGGGAGGCGTAAGCAATAACCTTCTTCCGTTGCATCAATACACAACCAAATCCATGTTTTGAGGAATCGCAGTACACAACGAAGTCATCACTGCCTTCGGGAAGTGATAAGATAGGTGCGGAGGTCAACTTCTGCTTCAGGGTTTGAAATGTCGACTCTTGCTTGGCTTCCCAAACGAACTTCTTCCCCTTATGAGTTAATGCAGTCAAAGGACGCGCAATTAGAGAGAAACCTTCAATGAATCTTCGATAATAACCGGCGAGACCTAGAAATTGGCAGATATGAGTTGGAGTAGTGGGGGTTTCCCACTTGCTGATAGCTTTGATCTTTGCGGGATCGACTTTGATACCCTGATCGCTCACGATATGACAAAGAAATTGAACTTCCTTTAACCAAAATTCGCACTTAGAGAATTTGGCATAAAGTTGCTCTTATCTCAAGAGTTCTAGCATGAGTCGAAGATGTTGCTCATGTTCTTCTTCGCTTTTGGAATAGATGAGGATATCATCTATGAAGATGATAACGAACTTGTCTAGGTATGGCTTGCATACACGATTCATGAGATCCATAAACACGGCAGGTGTGTTGGTTAAACTGAATGGCATCACAAGAAACTCATAATGGCCATAACGGGTTCTGAACGTAGTCTTCATCACATCGCTCTCCTTTACCCTCAACTGGTGATAACCTGATCGTAAATCAATCTTGGAGTAAACACTGGATCCTTGCAGCTGATCAAAAAGATCGTCAATTCTAGGAAGTGGATACAAATTCTTGATTGTCAAATTGTTCAGTTCACGATAATCGATACACATGCGGAAAGATCCATCCTTCTTCTTCACGAACAAAACAGGTGCGCCCTAAGACGACGAACTCGGTCGAATAAATCCACTGTCTAATAGTTCCTGCAGTTGACTCTGCAACTCTTGCAGTTCGGAAGGTGCTAGTCGGTAAGGTGCGCGGGCTACAGGTGCCGCTCCTGGTACTAGATCGATCTGAAATTCCACTGATCTCGGCGGTGGTAATCCCGGTAATTCTTCTGGAAAGACGTCGGGAATTTCGTTCACAATTCGCACATCCTCCACCCTTTTCTCTTCAACTTCTAGCTTCTTCATGTCATACCCCCAAATAGGGCCGGGGAAATATGACTTCACAATATCACAACACAAGTATGTATAAACGAGAACAACTCTATATGAGATGTTTTAATAAAACAAAATTTGATTTGAGCGGAAACATAATAATGTTTTACATAATGAAATTCAAACGATAAGTCTAATACGTGGACTACAATGCAACAGCTAACTAAGCATCATAGGGCAGCACACAAGCTAATCTTCACCTGAGATAAACATGCTTAAAGTGTCAACACAAAGGTTGAGTGAACAACATAGGTTTAACAATTATAATAAGTTTTAGACCACAAGATTTAGTTCAAAACATCAAAATATTCAATATGCCATGAGTTATAATATCGAACTAAACATTAACCCCTGATACTGTACGGGTGTCGGTAATCATTATAATGTACCCCCTTGACGATTACGCCAATGGGTAGAGACGTCACTCTCAATAGGCCTACTCACAATAACTAAGCTTGCAAATTTCAATTCCAGCAATTAACGATATTATGGCGGGGATTCGCATGTAACAATAAATACATGTTTAACAAAAGTCTCACGTAATTGCATATCAAATAGTTTAGGTACTTGTGTCAAAATTATAAATCATTTAAAAGCAAGCATGTGCCTCACCCTAAAAGTTCAAAACAAGTATATTGTAGTGACCCGAACTTTTCCATGTTTATATATATTAATTGAGATTGATACTTACATGATTAAATGTTTCCAACATGTTAAGCAATCAAACTTGTTAAGACTTGATTAATTGAAATATGTTTCATATAGACAATTGACCACCCAAGTTGACCGGCGATTCACGAACGTTAAAACTTGTAAAAACGACATGACGATATATATATGGATATACATATGGTTAACATGAGATTATGATAAGTAAGTATCTCCATAAAGTAAGTATCTCCATAAGTATATTAACAATGAGTTACATACATATAAACAAGACTACTAACTTAAGGATTTCGAAACGAGACATATATGTAACGATTATCGTTGTAACGACATTTAAATGTATATATATCATATTAAGATATATTAATATATCATAATATCATGATAATATAATAATTTAACATCTCATTAGATATAATAAACAATGGGTTAACAACATTAATTGAGATCGTTAACTTAAAGGTTTCAAAACAACACTTACATGTAACGACTAACGATGACTTAACGACTCAGTTAAAATGTATATACATGTAGTGTATTTAGATGTATTAAAATACTTTTGGAAGACTTCAAGACATATATCAAAACACTCATACTTAACGAAAATGGTTACAGTTACTTTCCCATTCTTTTCTTTCATCAAGAATTCTAGTCGTATTCTTACCCGTATTATACACAGCTTCAAAACGTACTTACTATGGGTATATACCAATAGGAACTAGCATGGGATTCCACTCTTGATTATGTCATGTATGACTAATCAATTTTAACTTCTACCATGAGCTAGTCAACTAATTAGAACTCCTTTTAACCCCACTCACCACTCACCAATTACCACTCATCATTCACTCCATTTCACTTCCAATTTTCTTTCTAATTCTCTCTCAACACACACACACACACACTATTATGAACGTATTTTTCCAGTATTTAATCATCATCTTCATCAAAAATCACTTCAAGAATCAAGCTATAATCATCATAGGAAGAACACTTCAAGAACACTTCAAAAATCCCTTCAAGTTTACTAATTTACTTCCAAGCTTTCTAATCCATTCTAAGTAATCATCTAAGATCAAGAAACCTTTGTTATATATAGTAGGTTATCTTTCTTATTCAAGGTAATATTCATATTCAAACTTTGATTCAATTTCTATAACTATAAACTATCTTAATTCGAGTAAAAATCTTACTTGAACTTGTTTTTGTGTCATGATCCTACTTCAAGAACTTTCAAGCCATCCAAGATCCTTTGAAGCTAGATCATTTCTTGTCACTTCTAGTAGGTTTACCTACTAAAATTGAGGTAGTAATGATGTTCATAACATCATTCGATTCATATATATAAAACTATCTTATTCGAAGGTTTAAACTCGTAATCACTAGAACATAGTTTAGTTAATTCTAAACTTGTTCGCAAACAAAAGTTAATCCTTCTAACTTGACTTTTAAAATTAACTAAACACATGTTCTATATCTATATGATATGCTAACTTAATGATTTAAAACCTGGAAACACGAAAAATACCGTAAAATCGGATTTACGCCGTCGTAGTAACACCGCGGGCTGCTTGGGTTAGTTAATTAAAAACTATGATAAACTTTGATTTAAAAGTTGTTATTCTGAGAAAATGATTTTTATTATGAACATGAAACTATATCCAAAAATTATGGTTAAACTCAAAGTGGAAGTATGTTTTCTAAAATGGTCATCTAGACGTCGTTCTTTCGACTGAAATGACTACCTTTACAAAAACAGCTTGTAACTTATTTTTCCGACTATAAACCTATACTTTTTCTGTTTAGATTTATAAAATAGAGTTCAATATGAAACCATAGCAATTTGATTCACTCAAAACGGATTTAAAATGAAGAAGTTATGGGTAAAACAAGATTGGATAATTTTTCTCATTTTAGCTACGTGAAAATTAGTAACAAATCTATTCCAACCATAACTTAATCAACTTGTATTGTATATTATGTAATCTTGAGATACCATAGACACGTATACAATGTTTCGACCTATCATGTCGACACATCTATATATATTTCGGAACAACCATAGACACTCTATATGTGAATGTTGGAGTTAGCTATACAGGGTTGAGGTTGATTCCAAAATATATATAGTTTGAGTTGTGATCAATACTGAGATACGTATACACTGGGTCGTGGATTGATTCAAGATAATATTTATCGATTTATTTCTGTACATCTAACTGTGGACAACTAGTTGTAGGTTACTAACGAGGACAGCTGACTTAATAAACTTAAAACATCAAAATATATTAAAAGTGTTGTAAATATATTTTGAACATACTTTAATATATATGTATATATTGTTATAGGTTTGTGAATCAACAGTGGCCAAGTATTACTTCTCGACGAAGTAAAAAACTGTGAAAGTGAGTTATAGTCCCACTTTTAAAATCTAATATTTTTGGGATGAGAATACATGCAGGTTTTATAAATGATTTACAAAATAGACACAAGTACGTGAAACTACATTCTATGGTTGAATTATCGAAATCGAATATGCCCCTTTTTATTAAGTCTGGTAATCTAAGAATTAGGGAACAGACACCCTAATTGACGCGAATCCTAAAGATAGATCTATTGGGCCTAACAAACCCCATCCAAAGTACCGGATGCTTTAGTACTTCGAAATTTATATCATATCCGAAGGGTGTCCCGGAATGATGGGGATATTCTTATATATGCATCTTGTTAATGTCGGTTACCAGGTGTTCACCATATGAATGATTTTTATCTCTATGTATGGGATGTGTATTGAAATATGAAATCTTGTGGTCTATTGTTACGATTTGATATATATAGGTTAAACCTATAACTCACCAACATTTTTGTTGACGTTTAAAGCATGTTTATTCTCAGGTGAATATTAAGAGCTTCCGCTGTTGCATACTAAAATAAGGACAAGATTTGGAGTCCATGTTTGTATGAAATTGTGTAAAAACTGCATTCAAGAAACTGATTTCGATGTAACATATTTGTATTGTAAACCATTATGTAATGGTCGTGTGTAAACATGATATTTTAGATTATCATTATTTGATAATCTACGTAAAGCTTTTTAAACCTTTATTGATGAAATAAAGGTTATGGTTTGTTTTAAAATGAATGTAGTCTTTGAAAAACGTCTCATATAGAGGTCAAAACCTCGCAACGAAATCAATTAATATGGAACGTTTTTAATCAATAAGAACGGGACATTTCATATATAAAGATAGTTAAAAAGTGGGGCTATGAAGTTCACCTTAGTAGCAAGTAAGATATTCCACGCAAGAAGTATGAACGGAGTATGAAATCGAAGATCTCAACCTAGAGATATAACTTTTGATTAGTTAATGTCTAGCAGACATAAAGTTTGTTTATTAATATAGCAAACTATATTAACAGTGAAGGTTTTCGAGAAAAGTTCCTATTCTCAAAAGTTTCTATTTTTGGAAACCTACTATTTTTGGAAAGCTTCCACTTATAGTAAGCTTCTAGTTTAAGATGTTCGAGTTATAATTCTTAACAAAGATGTTGTACAATCTCGCCCAAACTTCATTGCTAACATGCAAGTCACTTGAACGATCTATTGTTACCGGGCGCCCAGGACTCTTGACCAGAATCTAAGTCTTGGCATTCGAGATCCACAAGCGTGTCCCATAATGGCAACAAGGATCACCCTAGGCCACAAGTAGCGGTGATGTTTGTAGTCTTTGTACGCTATCTTTAATTATAACCTCCAAGTTATAAGTGTATACACATAACAAGTTATTATTATACTTATTAGTTATATTTATAATAGTGATAATATATTTAGTGTAATTAAGTGTTACTATATAGTTAAGTGTATAAGTTATACTAATAATAGTATTATTATTTATTTAATCATCTATTATTTAATCTTATCATTATATGTTACATATATAGGTATACACCTATGTGATACATACATACATATATTCTTTATTATTATACATATTCATAACTATATAGTATATATATTAGGTGTAGGTATTACATATATATAAGTGTAAGATGATGCATATAAATATACTTATTACTTTTCTTATTATTTACCTACTAACCTTATATAATACTTTCGTAATACACATTCATACTTACATACACACATACATATACATACATATATACTCATACATACACACCTATGTATATATATGCATATACACAAGCATATACCTAATTATATATATATATATATATATATATATATATATATATATATATATATATATATATATATATATATATATATATACATACGTAGCATGCATGCATGCATTATATCATTAACTCTTAATCAACTTCATAAAATCATAAGTTTTTAATTACAACCTTAATACTAAACTTGTAATCCCTTATTCAATACTTCATGTATATACATAACCATAATCATTATTCATTTCTCCTAACCCTAATCATATTAATCATAATCAATACATGATATTTATTACTAGTTCAACTCATATTTATAATCTAACTTTTGATCATAATCTTCATCTTATTATTTACTAGCTTATTAACCAATAACCTTAATCTCTCATTATCAATATTCATTCACAATCTTTTCTAATCATCATCTTTATTCTTAATTATTACAAATTATTAATACATAATAACCCTACTTAACATTAATACCTTTAACTTAGCAATTATATTAATCAACATCATTATTCACTTAATCATAAACTTTCATGCATAATTCATACTTTATTCATTACTTAGCCCTAATACTCAACATAATACTTATAACAATAAACTTAAAAGATTGAACTAGGGTTTATAGAACTACCTTAGGGTTTAAAGATCAAGGCTTGTGATGATGATGGTGATACGAAAAGAAACAGAATCCAGTAGCAGCAACATCAGCAATTTACGACCCAAAAGAGGTTTTTCTTGGCCCGTTTGATCACGACAGGATCAACAACACAACAGCAACAATTCACGATTAAATAAGGGGTTTCTTGGGCTGTTTTTGTCGACAGAAACAGCCAGAAAACAGCCACAATGGACTGATTTGTTGGGTCTGTTTGGTCACGAATACAACAGCAGAATACCATGCAAAAACACAGCAACAAAGGGGTTGATTGTGGGATATTTTGTGGCGAAACAGAAACTGATACAACAGCAAACAATGGTCGACTGAAGGGCTATTTTGGTGGTGATTTATGAATGCAGGAACACGGGTTTAAGGAGCTGTTTGTGTGTCGACAGAAAGAGGGAAAACAACAGCAAAAAGAGTCGACTAATCAAGCAAAATAGAGGGAGTTGTGGTGCTGTTTTAGTCGACAAAAAAATAATGAAAAGAGGCTGGAGAACCATTGACTAAAAAGAAAAAAAAGCTGGACAAACAGATCGATTAATGCAGTTTTATGAATGGGATTTGTGAGTTTATTTTGGAATGCTAAAATATGGAAATACATGATCCTTTTTATAGTTGAGTTTCAAGAGTTGGGATTAAACTAGGTTTTTGGGAAACTTGGTGATCAAGAACTAGATTTAGGTTTAGATTAGGATTAGTGGTTAGCTTAGGGATTAAGTTTATTTTCCTATTTTTTTCTCCTAGCCGATTTTATATACTAATACATATTTATATATATATATATATATATATTTTTTTACACGGCTTTAATGTATTTATTTATACATTATATAATATATATATATATATATATATATATATATATATATATATATATATATATATCATTAAAGTTATATTTTATTTAAGTACATTTTATTTAATCATAATAATAATAATAATAACATTAATAATAATAATAGTTATTAGGGTTTAGTAATTAATGTATAGGGTTAGGTTTAGGGTTTTTAGATAAGAATAGGGTTTTAATAATAAATACGATCATTTAATGCAAGCAAATATTTTAGTTCATTGGTCGTAACGGATAAGAACCCTAAATCGATTACACATAGGAACAGATGAAAAACCCCAAGGGCATTTTGGCCATTTCAGAGCGGAAATGTGAGGGTTGTTATACTTCACATGCGCCAAAACAGCAAAACGTCCCTTCTTCATAACCTTTTGTGCCTTCAAGCTACTAATAAGGTTCTACTTCGGACTACATATATCTCCGTAAACAATCAGAGGCTCACCATCTTCGCGTGGTATACGGAGAATCTTCTCACCACAGATAACTTCGGCTCTTACAGAAACGTCCCGTTCATATTGATTATAAACGTTCCATATTAATTGATTTCGTTGCGAGGTTTTGACCTCTATATGAGACGTTTTTCAAAGACTGCATTCATTTTTAAAACAACCATAACCTTTATTTTATCAATAAAGGTTTCAAAAGCATTACGTAGATTATCAAATAATAATTTTCTAAAATATACTGTTTACACACGACCATTGCATTATGGTTTACAATAGAAATATATTACATCGACATATGTTTCTTAAATGCAGTTTTTACATAATATCATACAAACATGGACACCAAATCTTGTCCTTATTTTAGTATGCAACAGCGGAAGCTCTTAATATTCACCTGAGAATAAACATGCTTTAAACGTCAACAAAAATGTTGGTGAGTTATAGGTTTAACCTATATATATCAAATCGTAACAATAGACCACAAGATTTCATATTTCAATATACATCCCATACATAGAGATAAAAATCATTCATATGGTGAACACCTGGTAACCGACATTAACAAGATGCATATATAAGAATATCCCCATCATTCTGGGACACCCTTCGGATATGATATAAATTTCGAAGTACTAAAGCATCCGGTACTTAGGATGGGGTTTGTTAAGCCCAATAGATCTATCTTTAGGATTCGCGTCAATTAGGGTGTCTGTTCCCTAATTCTTAGATTACCAGACTTAATAAAAAAGGGCATATTCGATTTCGATAATTCAACCATAGAATGTAGTTTCACGTACTTTTGTCTATTTTGTAAATCATTTATAAAACCTGCATGTATTCTCATCCCAAAAATATTAGATTTTAAAAGTGGGACTATAACTCACTTTCACAGATTTTTACTTCGTCGGGAAGTAAGACTTGGCCACTGGTCGATTCACGAACCTATAACAAATATGTACATATATATCAAAGTATATTTAAAATATATTTACAACACTTTTAATACATTTTGATGTTTTAAGTTTATTAAGTCATCTGTCCTCGTTAGTAACCTACAACTAGTTGTCCTCGTTAGTAACCTACAACTAGTTGTCCAACGTTAGATGTACAGAAAAAAATTGATATATATTATTTTGAATCAATCCACGACCCGGTGTATACATGTCTCAGGCTAGATCACAACTCAAAGTATATATATTTTTGGAATCAATCTCAACCCTGTATAGCTAACTCCCACATTACTGCATATAGAGTGTCTATGGTTGTTCCAAATAATATATACACATGGGTCGATATGATATGTCAAAACATTTGCATACGTGTCTATGGTATCCCAAGATTACATAATATATTAGAATACATGTATAATACAATATAAGTTAGCTAGGATATGATTAATATAGATTTGTTACCAATTTTCACGTTGCTACAACAAGAAAAATTATCCAATCTTGTTTTACCCATAACTTCTTCATTTTAAATCCGTTTTGAGTGAATCAAATTGATATGGTTTCATATTGAACTCTATTTTATGAATCTAATTAGAAAAAGTATAGGTTTATAGTCAGAAATATAATTTACAAGTCATTTTTGTAAATTTAGTCATTTCAGTCGAAAGAACGACGTCTAGATGACCATTTTAGAAAACATACTTCCACTTTGAGTTTAACCATGATTTTTGGATATAGTTTCATGTTCATAAGAAAAATCATTTTTCCATAATAAAAACTTTTAAATCAAAGTTTATCATAGTTTTTAATTAACTAACCCAAAACAGCCCGTGGTGTTACTACGACGGCGTAAATCCGGTTTTACGGTGTTTTTCGTGTTTCCATGTCATAACCCGTCCTTAACCATAAGAACGTGTTAGATAACGTATGATTTCATTGCGAGGTATTGACCTCTATATGCGACATTTTTAAAAAGGAAAACTGCATATATTATACATTACAAACCAAACCATTATTTTTGTTACAAGCTTTAGACAATAAAAAGATGATTATCGTTTAGCGATAATCTTCGACTTACAAACTTTACAAATGATAATAACAACACGATTTCTAGCATATTTTACAACACACGTCCTCGGATATGCAGTTTTATTTTTGACACAAGTATGAGTACGCATGATCCTGCTTAGATTCAACATAATGCAGCGGAAGCTTTAATTATCACCTGAGAATAAACATGTTTAAAAACGTCAACATAAAGTTGGTGAGATATAGGTTTAGTGCGCAGCAATATATATATATAGACCACAAGATTTCGTATATAAACATTTCAATAAAAATATTCTAAGTGGTTGAGCACTTGGTAACCATACTTAACATTTTCACGTCGCATATTCCCTTTAATATGAAATCTTACTACACCGTACCAAGTGTAGTCACAAAACGAAGTACTGTGCAACCGTTGAATACTGGTCGTCCAGTCCGATTGGGGTTGTCAGGCCCGATAGATCTATCAACAGGATTCGCGTTTACAATACCGCTGTAAATAATAGTTACCAAGCTACAGGGAAGTATGCCAGTGGTACAACTCAACGTAGAATATATTTTTCAGTTACTTGTGTCCATATCGTAAAACATAAAATACATGTATTCTCATCCCGAAATATTTAGAGTTTAAAAATGGGACTATATACTCACTCTTGTCTTGATGATATATATATTTTGACTCGGTCTTCCGGTTGATATCACATACCTATCCATATATAATATATCAATATGTTTTCATTTTAAAACAAACGTTATATATATATATACTTGTTATACTTTTAATATTTTGAATATTTCCTTAGTCCGTAGTTAGCATTCCGATGTTAGTAATTCAATTTTTAATGGTTCATTTTTAGATGTTTAATATACCCGCAATAAACAAAACCCCCAACGAAATAAATAAAACCCCATCATATATGTATTGGTCGAGATTAATCTTGACCCATGGTACCGGTGTTGTCAAATGACGTGTTGCGTACATAAAGTACCGGTGTTGTCAAATGACGTGTTGCGTACAATCATGGAATCTTATGATTAATCTTCTCGTGTTGTTTACGGGTGATCCTGAACCATATAAAATTGAATTATAAGTACATATATATAAAATATCATGTTATCTTAGAAGTATGTGATTTTATGCAAGTTTTCCCAATTAATCCCGAAGTCAATTAAGTCTTGGATAACCAATTTTGTTTCGGTCATAGTTTCTTCGTTACAAGTCCATTTTCGTTGATTCAACTTGTCATCTCCTTGGATCGAGTCCCTCTTTAAGACTATGAACTGTAAATACCTTAGTTTGTATTCAAAATCACACGGCATAGGTCAAACTTTAGTGAAACTTATGAAGTTAAACATTTTTGTTACAACAAAATCATTTAATGACCATTTTTCTAAAAATATTTATACTTTGAAAAACCAAGTTTTACCTTGTTAAATTAGCATATATATAAGTTATATTACAGGTCTTGAAGTATTTTAAAAGTTATGTTAGAAGGATCTAATTTAGTTTGCAAACAAGTTTGAAAACATTCAAACTATGTTCTTGTTGTTAAACTTGTATACCACAAAATATGATAGCTATATATATATGAATCGAATAAGGTTATGAACATCCCTTTTCTAAACACTTCTTGGCTTTCAAACAGCTAATGAGTTTTAGCTTTGAATTACCCTTCTCTCCATAAATCATCACCGGTATTTTATCCTTACCAGGAATACGAATTGCCTTCTTAGCACAAACAACTTCCGCTCCTATTTTGGACATCCAGTCCATGCCGACTATTACATCAAAACCTCCCAATTCTACGGGTATTAAGTCGATTTTAAACGTTTCTCCGGCTAAATTTATTTCACAATCACGACAAATTTTATCGGCTTCAATTAGTTTACCATTAGCTAACTCAATCAAGTACTTAGCATCTAAAGGTAATGATGAACAATTCAATTTAGTGTAAAAATTTATACACACGTAGCTTCTATCGGCGCCAGTATCAAATAAAATAGATGCTGATAAGTTATTAATGGTAAACGTACCCGTAACAAGCTCCGGGTCTTCTCGTGCCTCTCTAGCATTAATAACAAACGCTCTTCCACGTGCAGGTCCGCCATTCTGATTCGGGCACTGACTCTTATAGTGACCTTGTTTTCCACAACCAAAACAAGTAATGGTAGCCAAAGCAGTTCTATTTGCGTTGGTGGCAGGAGTCTTGTTGCCATTTGTAACGAGAGCCTTACAATCTTCCGCAAGATGACCTTGTCGATTACACTTGGTGCATAACACACTACAGTAACCAAAGTGATGTTTGTGGCAACGGTTGCATAAAGGACTTTGTCCTTTGTAACCAAAGCCTGAACCGCTACCCGCACCTTTCGTGGTTTCTTGTTTCTTATAAGGTTGTTGTTGGTTACCTTGATCATAACCTCCATTCCACTTTTTCTTGTTCCCCAATACCTTCACCTCAGTATTGAATGCTTTCTTGTCCAAAATGACCTGATCCATTAGCTCGTTTGCCATGGTTATAGCTTCATGAATTGTCTTAGGTTTCGATGCTGTAACATTTGCCTTGACCTTTTTGGGCAAACCAGCTTTGTACATTTCAATCTTCCGTTCTTCGGTTGGAACCAATTCAGGACATAGCAAAACTAATTCCATGAATCGCTGGTTGTAGTTGGTGATTTCAGTACCAACCACCTTCAAACTTCGTAACTCATCTTCTAACTTAATAACCTCATTCCTTGGATAATACTCGGTGATTATCATTGCTTTGAATTCTTCCCATGGAGTATCATAAGCTACATCTCCTCCTACCGCCTTCACATAATTCTTCCACCATGTGAGTGCACTATCTTGTAAAGTGCACGATGCAAACTTGGTCATGTCTTTTTCATCACAACCACTGATTTTAAACACCGTCTCCATCTTTTCTATCCATCGGGTTAAACCGATAGGTCCTTCCGTTCCACTGAATGATGATGGCTTGCAAGCTTGGAACGTCTTGTAGGAGCATCCTACACGAGGATTTGGATTAACTGCAGCAGCTCTTGCAGCCTCAACCCATAACATTCTGTCGTTCACTCGCTGGTTGATGAGTTCCTCGAGTTCTTGTTCCGTCATTCGATTCAATCGCGCCATTTCCTAATGAAAGAAAATAATTATTCACATGGATTATTATAGATGTAGTGTGTATTTATAGTACATTATAGCTTATTAATAATATGAACTAGGTATTATTATAAAAGCCTTTTCTTCTTATTAGCGTTTTATAATTATATCTTGGGTAGTACCTACCCGTTAATGTTCATACTTAATAGCTTAGTACAGAATCAATTACTACAATCTAAATAATATTTAACCATGGAAAATTATTGCATTTCATACTTCAATATTTTACATATGCTTATCTTACATCGAACATTAAGCAAACCACACTATTAATATTATACAAAACATTATTCGGTTCCATGGTTTGACACAGCAGCGCATCGTTTGATCTATTTTCTAGGACGTTTAGACACAAAGATTTGCTTAACGCTTATCCTAACTGTCTGCCTATATTTTGGCTGTGGGACTGAAGAACTGGATGCCGGGACAGAACGAATAGGAATAGCGGGGATAGGGGTGGTAGTGTTGAGTGGAATTGGTGCCACATCATTCTCATTAAACTCGGGATTTGGATTTTCTAATTCATTAGCCTTTCGTTTCTTTCCTAGTTCGAACTCGTCTTTTGTAATTTCCTGTATTTCTTCCTCGGGTTCACTTTCCTCCTCGGGTTCACTTTCCTCCTCGGGTTCACTTTCCTCCTCGGGTTCACTTTCCGATATTTCTATAGTTGGTTCATCCGGAAATTGTGAGTCTTCCCCAAGGATATCATTTTCGTCATCGGACAGGTTAATGACTGGAACGCCATCTGAAGATTCTGATTCGGAGTCGTTGATTGTGATAACAATTTTTGAGCTCGACATCTATCACACAACAACTAACCCATTAGTACTTATATAATATTTACATATAAATTTTAACCAACAGTGATAAGCAATGGTTTTTTTTTTTTAAATCAGACCCGGTCAAAGTCCAGACTTTACTAATGTATCCTAACGACTTCTCGGTTAGACACACTAATGCAAACCTGGTTCGCTAAGACCAACGCTCTGATACCACATGTCATAACCCGTCCTTAACCATAAGAACGTGTTAGATAACGTATGATTTCATTGCGAGGTATTGACCTCTATATGCGACATTTTTAAAAAGGAAAACTGCATATATTATACATTACAAACCAAACCATTATTTTTGTTACAAGCTTTAGACAATAAAAAGATGATTATCGTTTAGCGATAATCTTCGACTTACAAACTTTACAAATGATAATAACAACACGATTTCTAGCATATTTTACAACACACGTCCTCGGATATGCAGTTTTATTTTTGACACAAGTATGAGTACGCATGATCCTGCTTAGATTCAACATAATGCAGCGGAAGCTTTAATTATCACCTGAGAATAAACATGTTTAAAAACGTCAACATAAAGTTGGTGAGATATAGGTTTAGTGCGCAGCAATATATATATATAGACCACAAGATTTCGTATATAAACATTTCAATAAAAATATTCTAAGTGGTTGAGCACTTGGTAACCATACTTAACATTTTCACGTCGCATATTCCCTTTAATATGAAATCTTACTACACCGTACCAAGTGTAGTCACAAAACGAAGTACTGTGCAACCGTTGAATACTGGTCGTCCAGTCCGATTGGGGTTGTCAGGCCCGATAGATCTATCAACAGGATTCGCGTTTACAATACCGCTGTAAATAATAGTTACCAAGCTACAGGGAAGTATGCCAGTGGTACAACTCAACGTAGAATATATTTTTCAGTTACTTGTGTCCATATCGTAAAACATAAAATACATGTATTCTCATCCCGAAATATTTAGAGTTTAAAAATGGGACTATATACTCACTCTTGTCTTGATGATATATATATTTTGACTCGGTCTTCCGGTTGATATCACATACCTATCCATATATAATATATCAATATGTTTTCATTTTAAAACAAACGTTATATATATATATACTTGTTATACTTTTAATATTTTGAATATTTCCTTAGTCCGTAGTTAGCATTCCGATGTTAGTAATTCAATTTTTAATGGTTCATTTTTAGATGTTTAATATACCCGCAATAAACAAAACCCCCAACGAAATAAATAAAACCCCATCATATATGTATTGGTCGAGATTAATCTTGACCCATGGTACCGGTGTTGTCAAATGACGTGTTGCGTACATAAAGTACCGGTGTTGTCAAATGACGTGTTGCGTACAATCATGGAATCTTATGATTAATCTTCTCGTGTTGTTTACGGGTGATCCTGAACCATATAAAATTGAATTATAAGTACATATATATAAAATATCATGTTATCTTAGAAGTATGTGATTTTATGCAAGTTTTCCCAATTAATCCCGAAGTCAATTAAGTCTTGGATAACCAATTTTGTTTCGGTCATAGTTTCTTCGTTACAAGTCTGTTTTCGTTGATTCAACTTGTCATCTCCTTGGATCGAGTCCCTCTTTAAGACTATGAACTGTAAATACCTTAGTTTGTATTCAAAATCACACGGCATAGGTCAAACTTTAGTGAAACTTATGAAGTTAAACATTTTTGTTACAACAAAATCATTTAATGACCATTTTTCTAAAAATATTTATACTTTGAAAAACCAAGTTTTACCTTGTTAAATTAGCATATATATAAGTTATATTACAGGTCTTGAAGTATTTTAAAAGTTAAGTTAGAAGGATCTAATTTAGTTTGCAAACAAGTTTGAAAACATTCAAACTATGTTCTTGTTGTTAAACTTGTATACCACAAAATATGATAGCTATATATATATGAATCGAATAAGGTTATGAACATAGATTCTACCTCAAGTTCCTTGGATGAAGTTGCTGTAAAAGAGAAGTAAGAAGCTAGAATCAAAAGGGTGATAGAAGTGGATGAAAGATTGATAGTAAGTTGGTGTTCTTGGAGGGTTTTCTTGAAGTGTTTTTGTATGGTTTTCTTATGGTGTTTTAGTATGGTTTTTGAAGCTAGATCTTTATGGAACTTTGCTGGATTGTTATGGAGTTTAGAGAGTAAGAAAGAGTGTGTGTTTTTAGTTAAGAGATTGAAGTAAAAATGAATCAAAAATGATGATACATATATACTCCTAAAAATGTGATCTTTAAGGATAACATGACAAAATTCTAGTTTGTATTTTTGTAATTAGTCTTGCAATGATTCAAAAGTAATTACCTAGCTCTAAGGGCATGAATAATGGCTGGTTAGGTGGTGATTTTGATGTGTATTTACTATTAGTAAATACGTATAGAAGCTTAGTATGATACGAGTACAAATACTCTAGGTATACGTATGGAAATTTTGTGAAAAATGGAATGAGGATTCAAATATAGCTATCTTTTGTGAATACACTTATATGATTTTATGTATTTAAGTTCTTAAAAGTGATTAAATACATTACTTATACAATATATGTATAAACATTATAGTCTTAAGTATTTAAGTCAAATAACGTTACGTATTGTTATCGTTTTGAAAACTTAAGTTAGTAGTTTCAAAATACACATATAACTTGTTGTTATTAATACAAAATGAGATATTAAAACATTTATTAATCATGTTAAATATGTATATATACATTTATATACACAAACGTATAATTATCATATATTGTATAGTTCGTGATATCATCGGTCAAACTAGACGGTCAAACGTTGTGTAAAACTCTTTTCGGAAATATAAATCTCGACAATTTGGATTACTTATCATGTTGGTAAGGTTTAATTTATGTAAATATCAATCTTATAAGTATAGAACGATCGAAAAAGTGCGGGTCGTTACATTACCTCCCCGTTAAATAAATTTCGTCCTGAAATTTTAAAATTGTACCTATTTTGCGTTATCGAGAAACAAGTGCGGATACTTTCGTTTCATCTGATCCTCGCGTTCCCAAGTAAACTCGGGACCTCTTCTAGCATTCCAACGAACCTTAACAATCGGTATATTACTCTGTTTGAGCTGTTTAACTTCACGGTCCATGATTTCGATTGGTTCTTCGACGAATTGTAGTTTCTCGTCGACATGAATTTCTTCAAGAGGAATGGTGAGGTCTTCCTTTGCAAGACACTTCTTCAGGTTTGAGACGTGAAAGGTATTATGTACTCCAGCGAGTTGTTGCGGTAACTCGAGTCGATAAGCTACCGGTCCAATGCGTTCGATGATCTTGAACGGGCCTACGTACCTTGGGTTCAGTTTACCCCTTTTGCCGAAACGTATTACACCTTTCCAAGGTGACACCTTTAGCATAACCATGTCCCCGACCTGAAACTCTAATGGTTTCCTTCGGACATCGGCGTAGCTCTTTTGGCGACTACGGGCTGTTTTCAATCTCTCCTTGATTTGCACTATCTTCTCAGTCGTTTCATGTATGATCTCGGGACCAGTTAAATGTCGATCTCCTACTTCATTCCAACAGATAGGAGATCTACACTTCCTTCCGTACAATGCTTCGAATGGCGCAGCTCCAATGCTCGCATGATAACTATTATTATACGAGAATTCTGCTAACGGTAGATATTTATCCCATCCGTTTCCAAAATCGATCACACATGCCCTGAGCATGTCTTCGAGAGTCTGAATTGTTCTTTCACTCTGCCCGTCGGTCTGCGGATGATATGCGGTACTCATATCCAAACGAGTTCCTAGTGCCTCCTGTAGTGATTGCCAGAACTTTGAGGTAAATCTACTATCACGATCGGATATAATAGAAATAGGTATTCCATGCCTTGAAACAACTTCTTTTATATACAATCGTAATAGTTTCTCCATTCTATCCGTTTCCTTTATAGGCAAGAAATGTGCAGATTTGGTGAGACGATCAACAATCACCCAAATGGTGTCGTATCCCCAGGCAGTCTTTGGTAACTTCGTGATGAAATCCATGGTAATACCATCCCATTTCCATTCTGGGATTTCTGGTTGTTGAAGTAACCCTGACGGCTTTTGATGTTCTGCTTTGACTTTGGAACAAGTTAAACATTCCCCAACATATGTTGCAACGTCTGTCTTCAAATTAGGCCACCAATAATGCGTCTTAAGATCTTGGTACATCTTTCCAACTCCAGGATGTATCGAATATCTTGTCTTATGTGCCTCGTTCAATATCAACTTCCTTAATCCACCCAACTTCGGTACCCAAATACGATTTGCAAAATATCGAATTCCATCTTCCCGCATAACGAGTTGCTTCTCATACTTCTTCATTATTTCATTTCCTATATTTTCTTTAGTAAGTGCTTCTCGTTGAACTTCTTTGATTTGTGAGTTGAGATTCATGCGAATTTTTATGTTCATTGCTCGAACTCGAATTGGTTCTCGTTCTTTTCTGCTTAAAGCATCAGCCACCACATTCGCCTTCCCGGGATGATAACGAATTTCACAATCATAGTCGTTTATTAACTCGACCCACCTACGTTGCCTCATGTTCAGCTGTTTTTGATCGAAAATATGTTGAAGGCTTTTATGATCAGTAAACACAGTGAATTTAACCCCATACAAGTAGTGTCTCCACATCTTCAATGCAAACACGACTGCTCCTAATTCTAGATCATGCGTCGTATAATTTCGCTCGTGAATCTTCAATTGTCGGGATGCGAATGCAATAACTTTCTTCCGTTGCATAAGAACACAACCAAAACCTTGTCGCGAAGCGTCACAATATATTTCGAAATCATCGTTCCCTTCTGGTAACGATAATATAGGTGCCGTAGTTAACTTCTTCTTCAGTATTTGAAATGCGTTCTCCTGCTCCGAGGTCCATTCGTATTTCTTCCCTTTTTGCGTTAATGCTGTCAACGGCTTAGCTATTCGAGAAAAATCTTGAATAAACCTTCTATAATAACCGGCTAAACCCAAAAATTGGCGTATCTGCATTGGTGTCTTAGGAGTCTCCCATTTTTCAATGGCTTCAATTTTTGCTGGATCAACCTGAATTCCTTTGCTACTAACAACGTGGCCAAGAAATTGTACTTCTTTCAACCAGAAAGCACACTTAGAAAATTTAGCATAAAGTTGTTCTTTTCTCAACAACTCCAGTATCAACCTTAAATGCTCTTCATGCTCTTGCTCACTCTTGGAATAGATAAGAATATCATCAATGAAAACGATAACAAACTTATCTAAATACGGACTACAAACTCGATTCATGAGGTCCATGAATACAGCTGGCGCATTCGTCAATCCAAACGGCATAACCAAAAATTCGTAATGACCATAACGTGTCCGAAAAGCAGTTTTCGGAATATCCTCTTCTTTGACGCGTAGTTGATGATAGCCCGATCTTAAGTCGATTTTTGAATAAACACATGATCCTTGCAATTGATCAAATAAGTCATCAATTCTCGGTAGTGGATACCGATTCTTGATAGTTAACTTATTTAATTCACGATAGTCTATACACATCCTAAAAGATCCATCTTTCTTCTTAACAAACAAAATTGGAGCTCCCCACGGTGAAGTACTCGGTCGTATGAATCCACGGTCCAGTAATTCTTTTAACTGACTTTGAAGTTCTTTTAACTCGGACGGTGCAAGTCTATATGGAGCACGAGCCACTGGTGCAGCTCCTGGTACTAAATCTATTTGAAATTCTACCGATCTAAATGGAGGTAATCCCGGCAATTCTTCCGGAAAAACTTCGGGAAAATCTCTTGCCACAGGCACGTCGTTGATGCACTTTTCTTTCTTTTCGATTTTATTAACATGTGCTAAAATAGCGTAACATCCCTTTTCTAAACACTTCTTGGCTTTCAAACAGCTAATGAGTTTTAGCTTTGAATTACCCTTCTCTCCATAAATCATCACCGGTATTTTATCCTTACCAGGAATACGAATTGCCTTCTTAGCACAAACAACTTCCGCTCCTATTTTGGACATCCAGTCCATGCCGACTATTACATCAAAACCTCCCAATTCTACGGGTATTAAGTCGATTTTAAACGTTTCTCCGGCTAAATTTATTTCACAATCACGACAAATTTTATCGGCTTCAATTAGTTTACCATTAGCTAACTCAATCAAGTACTTAGCATCTAAAGGTAATGATGAACAATTCAATTTAGTGTAAAAATTTATACACACGTAGCTTCTATCGGCGCCAGTATCAAATAAAATAGATGCTGATAAGTTATTAATGGTAAACGTACCCGTAACAAGCTCCGGGTCTTCTCGTGCCTCTCTAGCATTAATAACAAACGCTCTTCCACGTGCAGGTCCGCCATTCTGATTCGGGCACTGACTCTTATAGTGACCTTGTTTTCCACAACCAAAACAAGTAATGGTAGCCAAAGCAGTTCTATTTGCGTTGGTGGCAGGAGTCTTGTTGCCATTTGTAACGAGAGCCTTACAATCTTCCGCAAGATGACCTTGTCGATTACACTTGGTGCATAACACACTACAGTAACCAAAGTGATGTTTGTGGCAACGGTTGCATAAAGGACTTTGTCCTTTGTAACCAAAGCCTGAACCGCTACCCGCACCTTTCGTGGTTTCTTGTTTCTTATAAGGTTGTTGTTGGTTACCTTGATCATAACCTCCATTCCACTTTTTCTTGTTCCCCAATACCTTCACCTCAGTATTGAATGCTTTCTTGTCCAAAATGACCTGATCCATTAGCTCGTTTGCCATGGTTATAGCTTCATGAATTGTCTTAGGTTTCGATGCTGTAACATTTGCCTTGACCTTTTTGGGCAAACCAGCTTTGTACATTTCAATCTTCCGTTCTTCGGTTGGAACCAATTCAGGACATAGCAAAACTAATTCCATGAATCGCTGGTTGTAGTTGGTGATTTCAGTACCAACCACCTTCAAACTTCGTAACTCATCTTCTAACTTAATAACCTCATTCCTTGGATAATACTCGGTGATTATCATTGCTTTGAATTCTTCCCATGGAGTATCATAAGCTACATCTCCTCCTACCGCCTTCACATAATTCTTCCACCATGTGAGTGCACTATCTTGTAAAGTGCACGATGCAAACTTGGTCATGTCTTTTTCATCACAACCACTGATTTTAAACACCGTCTCCATCTTTTCTATCCATCGGGTTAAACCGATAGGTCCTTCCGTTCCACTGAATGATGATGGCTTGCAAGCTTGGAACGTCTTGTAGGAGCATCCTACACGAGGATTTGGATTAACTGCAGCAGCTCTTGCAGCCTCAACCCATAACATTCTGTCGTTCACTCGCTGGTTGATGAGTTCCTCGAGTTCTTGTTCCGTCATTCGATTCAATCGCGCCATTTCCTAATGAAAGAAAATAATTATTCACATGGATTATTATAGATGTAGTGTGTATTTATAGTACATTATAGCTTATTAATAATATGAACTAGGTATTATTATAAAAGCCTTTTCTTCTTATTAGCGTTTTATAATTATATCTTGGGTAGTACCTACCCGTTAATGTTCATACTTAATAGCTTAGTACAGAATCAATTACTACAATCTAAATAATATTTAACCATGGAAAATTATTGCATTTCATACTTCAATATTTTACATATGCTTATCTTACATCGAACATTAAGCAAACCACACTATTAATATTATACAAAACATTATTCGGTTCCATGGTTTGACACAGCAGCGCATCGTTTGATCTATTTTCTAGGACGTTTAGACACAAAGATTTGCTTAACGCTTATCCTAACTGTCTGCCTATATTTTGGCTGTGGGACTGAAGAACTGGATGCCGGGACAGAACGAATAGGAATAGCGGGGATAGGGGTGGTAGTGTTGAGTGGAATTGGTGCCACATCATTCTCATTAAACTCGGGATTTGGATTTTCTAATTCATTAGCCTTTCGTTTCTTTCCTAGTTCGAACTCGTCTTTTGTAATTTCCTGTATTTCTTCCTCGGGTTCACTTTCCTCCTCGGGTTCACTTTCCTCCTCGGGTTCACTTTCCTCCTCGGGTTCACTTTCCGATATTTCTATAGTTGGTTCATCCGGAAATTGTGAGTCTTCCCCAAGGATATCATTTTCGTCATCGGACAGGTTAATGACTGGAACGCCATCTGAAGATTCTGATTCGGAGTCGTTGATTGTGATAACAATTTTTGAGCTCGACATCTATCACACAACAACTAACCCATTAGTACTTATATAATATTTACATATAAATTTTAACCAACAGTGATAAGCAATGGTTTTTTTTTTTTAAATCAGACCCGGTCAAAGTCCAGACTTTACTAATGTATCCTAACGACTTCTCGGTTAGACACACTAATGCAAACCTGGTTCGCTAAGACCAACGCTCTGATACCACATGTCATAACCCGTCCTTAACCATAAGAACGTGTTAGATAACGTATGATTTCATTGCGAGGTATTGACCTCTATATGCGACATTTTTAAAAAGGAAAACTGCATATATTATACATTACAAACCAAACCATTATTTTTGTTACAAGCTTTAGACAATAAAAAGATGATTATCGTTTAGCGATAATCTTCGACTTACAAACTTTACAAATGATAATAACAACACGATTTCTAGCATATTTTACAACACACGTCCTCGGATATGCAGTTTTATTTTTGACACAAGTATGAGTACGCATGATCCTGCTTAGATTCAACATAATGCAGCGGAAGCTTTAATTATCACCTGAGAATAAACATGTTTAAAAACGTCAACATAAAGTTGGTGAGATATAGGTTTAGTGCGCAGCAATATATATATATAGACCACAAGATTTCGTATATAAACATTTCAATAAAAATATTCTAAGTGGTTGAGCACTTGGTAACCATACTTAACATTTTCACGTCGCATATTCCCTTTAATATGAAATCTTACTACACCGTACCAAGTGTAGTCACAAAACGAAGTACTGTGCAACCGTTGAATACTGGTCGTCCAGTCCGATTGGGGTTGTCAGGCCCGATAGATCTATCAACAGGATTCGCGTTTACAATACCGCTGTAAATAATAGTTACCAAGCTACAGGGAAGTATGCCAGTGGTACAACTCAACGTAGAATATATTTTTCAGTTACTTGTGTCCATATCGTAAAACATAAAATACATGTATTCTCATCCCGAAATATTTAGAGTTTAAAAATGGGACTATATACTCACTCTTGTCTTGATGATATATATATTTTGACTCGGTCTTCCGGTTGATATCACATACCTATCCATATATAATATATCAATATGTTTTCATTTTAAAACAAACGTTATATATATATATACTTGTTATACTTTTAATATTTTGAATATTTCCTTAGTCCGTAGTTAGCATTCCGATGTTAGTAATTCAATTTTTAATGGTTCATTTTTAGATGTTTAATATACCCGCAATAAACAAAACCCCCAACGAAATAAATAAAACCCCATCATATATGTATTGGTCGAGATTAATCTTGACCCATGGTACCGGTGTTGTCAAATGACGTGTTGCGTACATAAAGTACCGGTGTTGTCAAATGACGTGTTGCGTACAATCATGGAATCTTATGATTAATCTTCTCGTGTTGTTTACGGGTGATCCTGAACCATATAAAATTGAATTATAAGTACATATATATAAAATATCATGTTATCTTAGAAGTATGTGATTTTATGCAAGTTTTCCCAATTAATCCCGAAGTCAATTAAGTCTTGGATAACCAATTTTGTTTCGGTCATAGTTTCTTCGTTACAAGTCCGTTTTCGTTGATTCAACTTGTCATCTCCTTGGATCGAGTCCCTCTTTAAGACTATGAACTGTAAATACCTTAGTTTGTATTCAAAATCACACGGCATAGGTCAAACTTTAGTGAAACTTATGAAGTTAAACATTTTTGTTACAACAAAATCATTTAATGACCATTTTTCTAAAAATATTTATACTTTGAAAAACCAAGTTTTACCTTGTTAAATTAGCATATATATAAGTTATATTACAGGTCTTGAAGTATTTTAAAAGTTAAGTTAGAAGGATCTAATTTAGTTTGCAAACAAGTTTGAAAACATTCAAACTATGTTCTTGTTGTTAAACTTGTATACCACAAAATATGATAGCTATATATATATGAATCGAATAAGGTTATGAACATAGATTCTACCTCAAGTTCCTTGGATGAAGTTGCTGTAAAAGAGAAGTAAGAAGCTAGAATCAAAAGGGTGATAGAAGTGGATGAAAGATTGATAGTAAGTTGGTGTTCTTGGAGGGTTTTCTTGAAGTGTTTTTGTATGGTTTTCTTATGGTGTTTTAGTATGGTTTTTGAAGCTAGATCTTTATGGAACTTTGCTGGATTGTTATGGAGTTTAGAGAGTAAGAAAGAGTGTGTGTTTTTAGTTAAGAGATTGAAGTAAAAATGAATCAAAAATGATGATACATATATACTCCTAAAAATGTGATCTTTAAGGATAACATGACAAAATTCTAGTTTGTATTTTTGTAATTAGTCTTGCAATGATTCAAAAGTAATTACCTAGCTCTAAGGGCATGAATAATGGCTGGTTAGGTGGTGATTTTGATGTGTATTTACTATTAGTAAATACGTATAGAAGCTTAGTATGATACGAGTACAAATACTCTAGGTATACGTATGGAAATTTTGTGAAAAATGGAATGAGGATTCAAATATAGCTATCTTTTGTGAATACACTTATATGATTTTATGTATTTAAGTTCTTAAAAGTGATTAAATACATTACTTATACAATATATGTATAAACATTATAGTCTTAAGTATTTAAGTCAAATAACGTTACGTATTGTTATCGTTTTGAAAACTTAAGTTAGTAGTTTCAAAATACACATATAACTTGTTGTTATTAATACAAAATGAGATATTAAAACATTTATTAATCATGTTAAATATGTATATATACATTTATATACACAAACGTATAATTATCATATATTGTATAGTTCGTGATATCATCGGTCAAACTAGACGGTCAAACGTTGTGTAAAACTCTTTTCGGAAATATAAATCTCGACAATTTGGATTACTTATCATGTTGGTAAGGTTTAATTTATGTAAATATCAATCTTATAAGTATAGAACGATCGAAAAAGTGCGGGTCGTTACATTCCAGGTTTTAAATAATTAAGTTAGCATATCATATAGATATAGAATATGTGTTTAGTTGATTTTAAAAGTCGAGTTAGAAGGATTAACTTTTGTTTGCGAACAAGTTTAGAATTAACTAAACTATGTTCTAGTGATTACAAGTTTAAACCTTCGAATAAGATAGCTTTATATGTATGAATCGAATGATGTTATGAACATCATTACTACCTCAAGTTTTCTGGATAAAGCTACTGAAAATGAGAAAAATGGATCTAGCTTCAAAGGATCCTTGGATGGCTTGAAAGTTCTTGAAGCAGAATCATGACACGAAAACAGTTCAAGTAAGATTTTCACTCGAAATAAGATTGTTATAGTTATAGAAATTGAATCAAAGTTTGAATATGAGTATTACCTTGTATTAGAAAGATATCTTACTGTAAATAAGAAAGATTTCTTGAGGTTGGATGATCACTCTACAAGATTGGAAGTAAGCTAGCAAACTTGGAAGTATTCTTGATTTTATGAAACTAGAATTTGTAGAATTTATGAAGAACACTTAGAACTTGAAGATAGAACTTGAGAGAGATCAATTAGATGAAGAAAATTGAAGAATTAAAGTGTTTGTAGGTGTTTTTGGTCGTTGGTGTATGGATTAGATATAAAGGATATGTAATTTTGTTTTCATGTAAATAAGTCATGAATGATTACTCATATTTTTGTAATTTTATGAGATATTTCATGCTAGTTGCCAAATGATGGTTCCCACATGTGTTAGGTGACTCACATGGGCTGCTAATAGCTGATCATTGGATTGTATATACCAATAGTACATACGTCTAAAAGCTGTGTATTGTACGAGTACGAATACGGGTGCATACGAGTAGAATTGTTGATGAAACTGAACGAGGATGTAATTGTAAGCAATTTTGTTAAGTAGAAGTATTTTGATAAATGTCTTGAAGTCTTTCAAAAGTGTATGAATACATATTAAAACACTACATGTATATACATTTTAACTGAGTCGTTAAGTCATCGTTAGTCGTTACATGTAAGTGTTGTTTTGAAACCTTTAGGTTAACGATCTTGTTAAATGTTGTTAACCCAATGTTTATAATATCAAATGAGATTTTAAATTATTATATTATCATGATATTATGATGTACGAATATCTCTGAATATGATATATATACATTAAATGTCGTTACAACAATAATCGTTACATATATGTCTCGTTTCAAAATCATTAAGTTAGTAGTCTTGTTTTTACATATGTAGTTCATTATTAATATACTTAATGATATGTTTACTTATCATAATATCATGTTAACTATATATATAACCATATATATGTCATCATATAGTTTTTACAAGTTTTAACGTTCGTGAATCACCGGTCAACTTGGGTGGTCAATTGTCTATATGAAACCTATTTCAATTAATCAAGTCTTAACAAGTTTGATTTATTAATATGTTGGAAACACTAAATCCTATAAATAACAATTTCATTTAATATATATATATAAACATGGAAAAGTTTGGGTCACTACAGTACCTACCAGTTAAATAAATTTCGTCCCAAAATTTTAAGCAGTCAGAGGTGTTGACGTATCTTCTGGAAATAAATGCGGTTATTTCTTCTTCATCTGATCTTCTTGTTCCCAGGTGAACTCGGGTCCTCTACGAGCATTCCATCGAACCTTAACAATTGGTATCTTGTTTTGCTTAAGTCTTTTAACCTCACGATCCATTATTTCGACGGGTTCTTCGATGAATTGAAGTTTTTCGTTGATTTGGATTTCATCTAACGGAATAGTGAGATCTTCTTTAGCAAAATATTTCTTCAAATTCAAGAGGTGGAAAGTGTTATGTACAGCCGCGAGTTGTTGAGGTAACTCAAGTCGGTAAGCTACTGGTCCGACACGATCAATAATCTTGAATGGTCCGATATACCTTGGATTTAATTTCCCTCGTTTACCAAATCGAACAACACCTTTCCAAGGTGCAACTTTAAGCATGAACATCTCTCCAATTTCAAATTCTATATCTTTTCTTTTAATGTCAGCGTAGCTCTTTTGTCGACTTTGGGCGTGTTTCAACCATTGTTGAATTTGGATGATCTTCTCGGTAGTTTCTTATATTATCTCCAGACCCGTAATCTGTCTATCCCCCATTTCACTCCAACAAATCGGAGACCTGCACTTTCTACCATAAAGTGCTTCAAACGGCGCCATCTCAATGCTTGAATGGTAGTTGTCGTTGTAGGAAAATTCTGCTAACGGTAGATGTCGATCCCAACTATTTCCGAAATCAATAACACATGCTCGTAGCATGTCTTCAAGTGTTTGTATCATCCTTTTGCTCTGCCCATCAGTTTGTGGATGATAGGCAGTACTCATATCTAGACGAGTTCCTAATGCTTGCTGTAATGTCTGCCAGAATCTTGAAATAAATCTGCCATCCCTATCAGAGATAATAGAGATTGGTATTCCATGTCTGGAGATGACTTCCTTCAAATACAGTTGTGCTAACTTCTCCATCTTGTCATCTTCTCTTATTGGCAGGAAGTGTGCTGATTTGGTGAGACAATCAACTATTACCCAAATAGTATCAAAACCACTTGCAGTCCTTGGCAATTTAGTGATGAAATCCATGGTAATGTTTTTCCATTTCCATTCCGGGATTTCGGGTTGTTGAAGTAGACCTGATGGTTTCTGATGCTCAGCTTTGACCTTAGAACACGTCAAACATTCTCCTACGTATTTAGCAACATCGGCTTTCATACCCGACCACCAAAAATCTTTCTTGAGATCCTTGTACATCTTCCCCGTTCCAGGATGTATTGAGTATCTGGTTTTATGAGCTTCTCTAAGTACCATTTCTCTCATATCTCCAAATTTTGGTACCTAAATCCTTTCAGCCCTATACCGGGTTCCGTCTTCCCGAATATTAAGATGCTTCTCCGATCCTTTGGGTATTTCATCCTTTAAATTTCCCTCTTTTAAAACTCCTTGTTGCGCCTCCTTTATTTGAGTAGTAAGGTTATTGTGAATCATTATATTCATAGATTTTACTCGAATGGGTTCTCTGTCCTTCCTGCTCAAGGCGTCGGCTACCACATTTGCCTTCCCCGGGTGGTAACGAATCTCAAAGTCATAATCATTCAACAATTCAATCCACCTACGCTGCCTCATATTCAGTTGTTTCTGATTAAATATGTGTTGAAGACTTTTGTGGTCGGTATATATAATACTTTTAACCCCATATAAGTAGTGCCTCCAAGTCTTTAATGCAAAACAACCGCGACCTAATTCCAAATCATGCGTCATATAATTTTGTTCGTGAATCTTCAATTGTCCAGACGCATAAGCAATCACCTTCGTTCGTTGCATTAATACACAACCGAGACCTTGCTTTGATGTGTCACAATAAATCACAAAATCATCATTCCCTTCAGGCAATGACAATATAGGTGCCATAGTTAGCTTTTTCTTCAATAACTGAAACGCTTTCTCTTATTCATCCTTCCATTCAAATTTCTTCCCTTTATGCGTTAATGCAGTCAATGATTTTGCTATTCTGGAAAAGTCTTGGATGAACCTTCTGTAGTAACCAGCTAGTCCTAAAAACTGGCGTATGTGTTTCAAAGTTTTCAGGGTTTCCCACTTTTCAACAGTTTTAATCTTTGCCGGATCCACCTTAATACCTTCTTTGTTCACTATGTGACCGAGGAATTGAACTTCTTCCAACCAAAATGCACACTTTGAAAACTTAGTGTACAATTCTTCCTTCATCAATACTTCTAACACCTTTCTCAAATGTTCACCTTGTTCTTGGTCATTCTTTGAGTAAATAAGTATGTCATCAATGAAAACAATGACAAACTTGTCAAGGTATGGTCCACACACTCGGTTCATACGGTCCATGAACACAGCTGGTGCATTAGTTAAACCAAACGGCATGACCATAAACTCGTAATGACCGTAACGTGTTCTAAAAGCAGTCTTTGGAATATCATCTTCTTTCACCCGCATTTGATGATACCCGGAACGTAAGTCAATCTTTAAATAAACAGAAGAGCCTTGAAGTTGATCAAATAAGTCGTCGATTCTCGATAGTGGGTAGCGGTTCTTGATGGTAAGTTTGTTCAACTCTCGGTAGTCGATACACAATCTGAATGTACCATCTTTCTTCTTGACAAACAAAACAGGAGCTCCCCACGGTGATGTGCTTGGTTGAATGAAACCACGCCCTAAAAGTTCTTGTAATTGGCTTTGCAGTTCTTTCATCTCGCTGGGTGCGAGTCTGTAAGGAGCACGAGCTATTGGTGCAGCTCCCGGTACAAGGTCTATTTGAAATTCAACGGATCGGTGTGGAGGTAGTCCCGATAATTCTTTCGAAAATACATCGAGAAATTCTTTTGCGACGGGAACATCGTTGATGTTCTTTTCTTCAGTTTGTACTTTCTCGACGTGTGCTAGAACAGCATAGCAACCTTTTCTTATTAGTTTTTGTGCCTTCAAATTACTAATAAGATTTTGCTTCGTGTTGCCCTTTTCTCCGTACACCATTAAGGGGTTTCCTTTTTCTCGTATAATGCGAATGGCATTTTTGTAACAAATGATCTCTGCTTTCACTTCTTTCAAACAGTCCATATCGATTATCAGATCAAAACTCCCTAACTATACTAGTATCAAGTCAATCTTAAATGTTTCGCTAACCAGTTTAATTTCTCGATTCCGACATATATTATCTGCTGAAATTAATTTACCATTTGCTAATTCGAGTAAAAATTTACTATCCAAAGACGTCAATAGACAATTTAATTTAGCACAAAAATCTCTACTCATATAGCTTCTATCCACACCCGAATCAAATAAAACATAAGTAAATTTATTGTCAATAAGAAACGTACCCGTAACAAGCTCCGGGTCTTCCTGTGCCTCTGCCGCATTAATATTGAAAACTCTTCCGCGGCCTTGTCCATTCGTGTTCTCCTGGTTCGGGCAATTTCTAATAATGTGGCCTGGTTTTCCACATTTATAACAAACTACATTGGCATAACTTTCTCCGACACTACTTGCCCCGCCATTACTCGTTCCGACACCATTTGTTCCTTTCGTTCTGTTAACCCCTGGTCCGTAGACCTCACACTTCGCCGCGCTATGACCATTTATTTTACACTTGTTGCAAAATTTGGTGCAGAACCCCGAGTGATACTTTTCACACCTTTGGCATAGCTGCTTCTGATTGTTGTTGTTGTTGCGGTTATTATTGTTGTTGGGATGATTGTTGTAGTTATTGTTGTTGTTGTTGTTGTTGTTGGGCCGTTTGTTGTAGTTGCGATTGATGTTGCGATTGTTGGGATAGTTGTTGCAATTATTGTTGTAATTGCTGTTGTTGTTGTATTGGTGATTCTTATCACCGTTTTCCTCCCACTTTCTTTAGACTTGCTTCACATTGGCCTCTTCAGCAGTCTGTTCTTTAATTCTTTCTTCAATCTGGTTCACTAGTTTGTGAGCCATTCTACATGCCTGTTGTATGGAGGCGGGTTCGTGTGAACTTATATCTTCTTGGATTCTTTCCGGTAATCCTTTCACAAACGTGTCGATCTTCTCTTCCTCATCTTCAAACGCTCCCGGACACAATACGCATAATTCTGTGAATCGTCTTTCGTACGTGGTAATATCAAATCCTTGGGTTCGTAACCCACTAAGTTATGTCTTGAGCTTATTGACCTCGGTTCTGGGACGGTACTTCTCGTTCATCAAGTGCTTGAATGCTGACCACGGTAGTACGTAAGCATCATCTTGTCCCACTTGCTCTAGATAGGTATTCCACCATGTTAACGTAGAACCTGTGAAGGTGTGCGTAGCGTACTTCACTTTGTCCTCTTCAGTACACTTACTTATGGCAAACACCGATTCGACCTTCTCGGTCCACCGTTTCAATCCGATCGGTCCTTCGGTTCCATCAAATTTCAAAGGTTTACAGGCAGTGAATTCTTTGTAGGTGCATCCTACACGATTTTCTGTACTGCTAGATCCAAGGTTATTGTTGGTATGTAGCGCAGCCTGTACTGCGGCTATGTTTGAAGCAAGAAAGGCACGGAATTCCTCTTCGCTCATATTCAAGGTGTGTCGAGTAGTCGGTGCCATTTCCTTCAAAATAGTCAAATGAAACGAGTTAATCATATAGAATATCAAGAGTAGTCAATAGTATTTCGTAGCGTAATATGAACTTATTTATAAAAGCTCTTTATTCATATTAGCGTTTTACATTCTTTAATTCGGGTAGTACCTACCCGTTAAGTTCATACTTAGTAGCTAACATACCATTTCAACTACTACAATTCTATATGAAAAACTAATCACAAAAAAAAAATTATCATATTCAAACCTTTATACAATAACTTGCAAACTTACAATACCGCTTTTTTTTTTTACATATAGCATGAAATATAGCACATAAAACTTTGATACAAAGTGGTTGCGAAGATAATTCTAGTTAATAAATAAGGCGTTCAGTAAAGGCAATAAAGACACGTAATTCATACGTCCAGAAACAAGTCATGCATTCTGGTTTTACTAATACCACTTCCCATCCTTGGTTTTGTGGAACATAACCATTGTGACCGATAGTAAGACAATGTGTTGTAACGTCGTCAAAAGGATGAATGTTACGTAATGACCAACAGTCTCGTAATAACCTAAAAACCTCATTTCTTACCCCAATTACCGACTCTGTCACTTGTGGGAACGTTTTGTTTAATAGTTGTAGCCCGATGTTCTTGTTCTCACTTTGGTGAGAAGCGAACATTACTAATCCGTAAGCATAACATGCTTCTTTATGTTGCATGTTAGCCGCTTTTTCTAAATCATGAAGTCCTATATTCGGATATATTGAGTCAAAATAATTTCTTAACCCGTTGCGTAAAATAGCATTTGGGTTCCCCACAATGTATGCGTCAAAGTAAACACATCGTAACTTATGGATTTCCCAATGTGATATCCCCCATCTTTCGAACGAAAGCCTTTTATAAACCAAGGCATTCTTGGAACGTTCTTCGAATGTCTTACAAACTGATCTCGCCTTAAATAGTTGTGCCGAGGAATTCTGACCGACTCTAGACAAGATTTCATCAATCATGTCTCCGGGTAGGTCTCTTAAAATATTGGGTTGTCTATCCATTTTGTGTTTTTATACTGTAAAATAGACAAGAGTTAGATTCATAAAAAAATACTTATTAATACAAGCAATTTTTACATATATCATAAAGCATAAGCACACTATATTACATATATTACACCACACGAATACAACTATCTTATTCCGACTCGCTCGTTTCTTCTTCTTCGGTTTTGGTTCGTTTTGCCAAGTTTCTAGGGATATATGATGTTCCCCTAATACGAGCCGTCGTTTTCCACATTGGTTTAGAAAAATCTGGTGGTTTAGAGGTTCCCGAGTTATTGTCACAACTTAAGAAATACGGGTGTTGACGATACATATAAAGTTCATCGGATTTGGAATCAAATTTCTCTATTTTTATGCCCTTTCCCTTATTGTTCTCTTTTGCCTTATTAAATTGTGTTGGGGTAATTTCTATAACATCATCGGAATCCTTGTCGGGATCCGATTCATCGGAGAATTGGTAATCCTCCCAATACTTTGCTTCCTTGGCGGAAACACCATTGACCATACTTAACTTTGGTCGGTTGGTTGAGGATTTTCTTCTACTTAACCATTTTATTATTTCCCCCACTGTTTCTATTTCTTCTTCCGATTCCGATTCTTCTTCCGGTTCCGATTCTTCTTCCGGTTCCGACTCTTCTTCCGGTTCCTCTTCGGGAACTTGTGAATCAGTCCACGAATCATTCCAATTTACATTTGACTCTTCATTATTATTAGGTGAGTCAATGGGACTTGTTCTAGAGGTAGACATCTATCACATAATATCAAACGCGTTAAGAGATTAATATATCACATAATATTCACATGTTAAAAATATATAGTTTCCAACAAAATTTGTTAAGCAATCATTTTTCAAGTAAACACGGTCGAAGTCCAGACTCATTAATGCATCCTAACAAACTCGATAAGATACACTAATGCAAAATTCTAGTTCTCTAAGACAAATGCTCGGATACCAACTGAAATGTCCCGTTCATATTGATTATAAACGTTCCATATTAATTGATTTCGTTGCGAGGTTTTGCCTCTATATGAGACGTTTTTCAAAGACTGCATTCATTTTTAAAACAACCATAACCTTTATTTTATCAATAAAGGTTTCAAAAGCATTACGTAGATTATCAAATAATGATAATCTAAAATATACTGTTTACACACGACCATTACATAATGGTTTAAAATAGAAATATATTACATCGACATATGTTTCTTGAATGCAGTTTTTACATAATATCATACAAACATGGACTCCAAATCTTGTCCATATTTTAGTATGCAACAGCGGAAGCTCTTAATATTCACCTGAGAATAAACATGCTTTAAACGTCAACAAAAATGTTGGTGAGTTATAGGTTTAACCTATATATATCAAATCGTAACAATAGACCACAAGATTTCATATTTCAATATACATCCCATACATAGAGATAAAAATCATTCATATGGTGAACACCTGGTAACCGACATTAACAAGATGCATATATAAGAATATCCCCATCATTCCGGGACACCCTTCGGATATGATATAAATTTCGAAGTACTAAAGCATCTGGTACTTTAGGATTGGCGTCAATTAGGGTATCTGTTCCCTAATTCTTAGATTACAAGACTTAATAAAAAAGGGCATATTCGATTTCGATAATTCAACCATAGAATGGAGTTTCATGTACTTGTGTCTATTTTGTAAATCATTTATAAAACCTGCATGTATTTTCATCCCAAAAATATTAGATTTTAAAAGTGGGACTATAACTCACTTTCACAGATTTTTACTTCGTCGGGAAGTAAGACTTGGCCACTGGTCGATTCACGAACCTATAAAAAATATGTACATATATATCAAAGTATATTCAAAATATATTTACAACACTTTTAATACATTTTGATGTTTTAAGTTTATTAAGTCAGCTGTCCTCGTTAGTAACCTACAACTAGTTGTCTAACGTTAGATGTACAGAAAAAAATTGATATATATTATCTTGAATCAATCCACGACCCAGTGTATACATGTCTCAGGCTAGATCACAACTCAAAGTATATATATTTTTGGAATCAACCTCAACCCTGTATAGCTAACTCTCACATTACTGCATATAGAGTGTCTATGGTTGTTCCAAATAATATATACACATGGGTCGATATGATATGTCAAAACATTTACATACGTGTCTATGGTATCCCAAGATTACATAATATATTAGAATACATGTATAATACAATATAAGTTAGCTAGGATATGATTGATATAGATTTGTTACCAATTTTCACGTTGCTACAACAAGAAAAATTATCCAATCTTGTTTTACCCATAACTTCTTCATTTTAAATCCGTTTTGAGTGAATCAAATTGATATGGTTTCATATTAAACTCTATTTTATGAATCTAAATAGAAAAAGTATAGGTTTATAGTCGGAAATATAATTTACAATTCATTTTTGTAAAGGTAGTCATTTCAGTCGAAAGAACGGCGTCTAGATGACCATTTTAGAAAACATACTTCCACTTTGAGTTTAACCATGATTTTTGGATATAGTTTCATGTTCATAAGAAAAATCATTTTCCCAGAAGAACAACTTTTAAATCAAAGTTTATCATAGTTTTTAATTAACTAACCCAAAACAGCACGTGGTGTTACTAGGACGGCGTAAATCCGGTTTTACGGTGTTTTTCGTGTTTCCAGGTTTTAAATAATTAAGTTAGCATATCATATAGATATAGAACATGTTTTTAGTTGATTTTAAAAGTCAAGTTAGAAGGATTAACTTTTGTTTGCGAACAAGTTTAGAATTAACTAAACTATGTTCTAGTGATTACAAGTTTAAACCTTCGAATAAGATAGCTTTATATGTATGAATCGAATGATGTTATGAACATCATTACTACCTCAAGTTTTCTGGATAAAGCTACTGGAAATAAGAAAAATGGATCTAACTTCAATGGATCCTTGGATGGCTTGAAAGTTCTTGAAGCAGAATCATGACACGAAAACAGTTCAAGTAAGATTTTCACTCAAAATAAGATTGTTATAGTTATAGAAATTGAATCAAAGTTTGAATATGAGTATTACCTTGTATTAGAAAGATATCTTACTGTAAATAAGAAATATTTCTTGAGGTTGGATGATCACTCTACAAGATTAGAAGTAAGCTAGCAAACTTGGAAGTATTCTTGATTTTATGAAACTAGAACTTGTAGAGTTTATGAAGAACACTTAGAACTTGAAGATAGAACTTGAGAGAGATCAATTAGATGAAGAAAATTGAAGAATGAAAGTTTTTGTAGGTGTTTTTGGTTGTTGGTGTATGGATTAGATATAAAGGATATGTAATTTTGTTTTCCTGTAAATAAGTCATGAATGATTACTCATTTTTTTATAATTTTATGAGATATTTCATGCTAGTTGCCAAATGATGGTTCCCACATGTGTTAGGTGACTCATATGGGCTGCTAAGAGCTGATCATTGGAGTGTATATACCAATAGTACATACATCTAAAAGCTGTGTATTGTACGAGTACGAATACGGATGCATACTAGTAGAATTGTTGATGAAACTGAACGAGGATGTAATTGTAGGCATTTTTGTTAAGTAGAATTATTTTAATAAGTGTCTTGAAGTCTTTAAAAAGTGTATGAATACATATTAAAACACTACATGTATATACATTTTAACTGAGTCGTTAAGTCATCGTTAGTCGTTACATGTAAGTGTTGTTTTGAAACCTTTAGGTTAACGATCTTGTTAAATGTTGTTAACCCAATGTTTATAATATCAAATGAGATTTTAAATTATTATGTTATCATGATATTATGATGTACGAATATCTCTTAATATGATATATATATATACATTAAATGTCGTTACAACGATAATCGTTACATATATGTCTCGTTTCAAAATCATTAAGTTAGTAGTCTTGTTTTTACATATGTAGTTCATTATTAATATACTTAATGATATGTTTACTTATCATAATATCATGTTAACTATATATATAACCATATATATGTCATCATATAGTTTTTACAAGTTTTAACGTTCGTGAATCACCGGTCAACTTGGGTGGTCAATTGTCTATATGAAACCTATTTCAATTAATCAAGTCTTAACAAGTTTGATTGCTTAATATATTGGAAACACTTAATCATGTAAATAACAATTTCATTTAATATATATATAAATATAAACATGGAAAAGTTCGGGTCACTACACTTACCTTGGACAACCAGTCCATACCGACAATCACATCAAAGCTTCCCAACTTGATGGGTATCAATTCAATCTTGAAATCTACACCAGCTAAGTTTATTATACTTCCTCGGCCAATTTGGTTGACTTTCTCAAGTTTTCCATTGGATACCTCAACAAGCATACTCTCCTCCAAAGGTACTAACGACCAATCTATCTTAGAGCAAACGTGTCTATCTACATAACTCCTATCGGCACCATTATCAAACAAGACATAAGCTAATAGATTGTTGATAGTGAATGTACATGTGACCAAGTCAGGATCCTCACGGGCATCTCGGGCGTTCATGTTGAAGACTCTTTCACGTGCTGGCCCGCCATCCTTCTTCTTGTTCGGGCATTCATTTTTGAAGTGGCCCTGCTGGCCGCACTCAAAGCACTTCATGGGTCCAATCAGGTTTGTCCTCACAGCTGGGGCGGTGATCTTGCAATCTTTTCTGATGTGTCCAGTCCTCTTACACTTTTCACAAACCACGTTGCAGTACCCAGTATGATGCTTATAGCATCTCTTGCACTGCAGAAGGCTACCCTTGTAGTTAGGGTTTGAGCTAGGGTTCAGGTTCCTCCAATCGTTGTTCCCTTTGAAATTCTCATACCTCTTAGTCAGGTTCTGGTCAAAATCTTTTCCCTTGCTTTCGTCCAACTTACGCTTCCGATTACTAGCTCCCGATTCTGATTTCGCCTTTTCTGGCTCTTGGCAGGTAATTTGGTTCATCAGGGTGTGCGCCATACGCATAGCTTCTGGGACATTCGCTGGTTTCGATGAAGTGACATTTCCTTGTATGTCCTTGAGAAGTCCCCACAAATATCGTTCCATTCACTTAAATTCAGGAGTGACCATCGTGGGGCACATCAAAGCTAACTCCAAGTACCTTCGGTTATAGCCATCAAGATCAGTCCCTACAACTTTCAGTTCCCAAAACTCCGCTTCCGTCTTCTGAATTTCGGTTCGGGGAAATACTCTTCAATCATAGCATTCTTAAACTCCTCCCATGGTATAGCATAAGCCTCATCAATTGCCTTAGCCTGGCGAGTGTGTTCCACTAAGTTAAAGCGCCATCCGATGGTGTACAGGAGGCGTACTTAGTTTTGTTCACTTCGGAGCAGTTACTCACATGGAATACAGATTCTAACTTCTCAAACCATCTCGTCAGCCCAACTGGCCCTTCAGTACCACTGAAATTGTGGGGCTTGCAGCTCTGGAATTCCTTATAGGTACACCCGTTCTGAACAGCTGGGTTGGCCGGTGGAGCTTGAGCAGGGTTGGCATTCGCCATAGCTGTGGCTACTCAAGCAACTATCATCTCCTCAATCTGAGCTGTTGTGGGCAAGTCCTTTGGAAATCTTCCGTTCGTCATTGATCTTCTAAACAAAAATTTTCACTTAAGTCAAAATTCCACATTCAACAATTCATAGTGCTATAGCATAAGGTAATCAATCGGGAAACATCACAATACACGCTAACTAAGCATGGCTAGCTAGTTACAGATAGCATGAAAACCATCAGGTAATAACCTAAATAGAACACCGTGTAATAATTAAACAACATTAAGTTCCATTCATTAATAAGAAAGTTGCATACATAAGGTTCGTACAATACATGAGTAAAACATGAAACTACCAACAAGATTACATAACAAAATCTAATACAATAGCCCTATGGTGATGGAGGGTAAATGATGTCCATCAGGTGGGACATCTGATCCTCGAGCACAGTCACCCGAGCAAGGAGGGCATGCATTTTCCTCGTCAGTTCTTCGACGATGGGGGATGCTGGTGGGGCAGGTGGTTCAGGTGGTGCTGATGTAGATGGCACAGTGCGGGTGGTCTTACGCACGAATGGATCGACGAGATACGGTATGACCCTCTTACGGGCTGTGACCCTAACCAACTGTCCATGTGCATCCACAAACGGTCTTCCTCCGTTAATCTCTGGGATAACGGTACCATCGAAACAATACTGCTTCTTCAGCGGGGTAGAGGGCGGCTGTACGGGATCCTCCTCAGGGTCCTCCTCAGAATCCTCCTCGGGATCCTCCTCGCTGGAGTCGTCGGATGATGAATCATCTGAACCATCTGAGGGTGGATGTGCCTGGCCGGTGGTCGTAAGTCAATATCTGCCTGGTGGAATCGGTACAACACGCCCATCAGCAGTGCGTCTAGCCCAATGTCCATACTCATTACAAAAAGGACCGTCTCCATTTCCCCCAGGAATTACGGCATCGCCGGAATGTTGCTGTGGCTCCGGGAGTCTAGGGTTGGGTGGTGCTGGAATCATCTCGGGAACCACGTCTCCGTCTGAGATGTCCATCAGGTCAAGCACGTGTCCACTAGAAGGTAAATCACCAGAGTCGTCGAAGGGTAGCGGTGAATCAGCAATAATCGTAGGCGAGGCAACAGTCGTCTTTGAGTCACTCTCAATGTCAAAGGTCAGTAAGACATATAGCAAGCACGTAATCAGGCACTACATCAACCTAGATCGTCTACCGCAGTACATAGCATGGCAATAACAACAGTACTAAATAAAGTAACATGCAATCGAAAGCAGACAGTAGCATGCAGTAACGAGGATAAGCAATAGCATACAGCAAGTTCACATAGCAGTAAAGGTAAGTAGTAGCATGCATCAAGATCATACGGCAGTATAAGTAAGCAGTAACATGCAGCAGTAGTAAGCAGTAACAAGTAAACGAGCGAGTTGTAGATTAGTCCTATTAGTGAATCCTACTCTGTCTGGTCTAGACTCACTAATGCAACCTAATTCCCTACAACCAGTGCTCTGATACCAAATGTGACGCCCCGTACAAAACCATCGTGTACGATTCGTCAACAACAGGATCTTTACACGGTCAAATACTACATGCTGTTTGAAAACCAATTTTGCATTCATAAAAAGATAACGTGACACAAAGGTCATTACAAAGTCATTATTTGAAAATAACATAAGTTACGAATGCAAGATAAAAGTTCCATGATTCAGACATCTCTAAGTAATGCAGCGGAAGTCTAACACAGCAGGTCCATAACAGCAAGTCTATAACACCAAGTCTATAACACCAAGACAACAAGTCTAACAGTGGAAGCAACATCGTCTAAGCACCTGAGAAATACACGCTTAAAAGTCAACATGAATGTTGGTGAGCTATAGTTTGTAATCAGTAAAGTAATGTAGACCACGAGTTATCGTATTCAAAACAGTATGAAAAGTATATGCTTATCCGTGGGCACCCGGTAACTAAGTTAACGTAATAATAATACCCCCTAAAAGTACACTTGGCGAGTGCGTATGTCCTCGAAGTATTAAACACCCGTTAAATGCTAGCGCGGCTAGCCCGAGTAGGGTTGTCAAACCCTATGGATCCATATCTAGTATTCGCGTTCACCGGTTCAAAACCAATGATTAAACGTTACCGTGCTAAGGGGAATCTTTATGCCGTTATATAACCCACACATATGTAAAGTTTAAGTACTCGTGTCAAGTAAGTAAACATAAAAAGCGCATGTATTCTCAGTCCCAAAAATAGTATAAGTAAAAAGGGAAGCTATAACTCACAGTGAATAAGCAGTAAAAGTCAATACGAAACGTATGCAGGTAGTCAGTCGGTCCGAAAGATTGTCAACCTAAGTCAAAGGTCACTAGGTCAGTATGTTGTCCCAAAAGGTTAAAAGTGAATAAATTAATTTTAAGTGTCATCATCAACATCATCATTATCATCATCATTCATCAACACTAAGGTAAGTTTAACAAGAATAAAGATTGAAACAAAAGGCTGACTTCAGACAGCTGTTACGACCTCTATACAAATAGAAAAGACGCGTAGTCAATGGCTATGGCTCCGTGTTTGAGTCCTCTAACCTCTGACCAATTTTCAGAACCTAACTCGTCTTCGTTTGACTGTGGCGACGGTGGAAATGCGAGTAGGTCAGAAATTTCAGCACAACATTACAAGGGCGTAGTGACTTTCGGAAGGCCATAAATCCTAAACCGTATATCGGATTAAGTCGACGCCTAAACAAAAAGTCATCTATGCGAAACGAACTATCTGAAAATTAATTTTCCAGAAGCCCAGGAGTCTAATCAGACCCCAAAAAACAGCAAACAAGTGCTACGGTGAGGTTCTTGGTGCTTGATGCTCATCACGGTTCTCATCCTTGATGCTTGTAAGCTTCAAGTGTACAACTCTTTGATGTTTTGGCATCACTTTGACCAAGGCTCAACCATCAAAACACAACTAAAAGTAAAATCTATCATTCTACAAGTTTTGAACATCAAGATTGCCTCTTTATTGCATGAATCCAATAAAGCTTCAACCTTTGTCCATTTTACACAAGTTCATGCATCTATATCATGTGTGATGATGAAGACTTGATCTTTATCATCACAAAAAGGTTCCAAGTAAGTGAGATCTACAATAATAACTTAGATCTCAATTATTAAGAAAACCCTAAGCTAGAAAGCTTGGATCTTTACAAGATTAATGAGACCATAAGCTAGAAAGCTAAGATCTTTAACAAAATAATGAAAGTAATGAGACCATAAGCTAAAAAGCTAAGATCTTTAACATAATAATAAAACCCTAAGCTAAAAATCTTGGATCTTTAGTGTTCTTGAAGATCTTGAAGCATAAAGCTTGGATCTTTAAGATACATGAAGATTACAAACACAAGTTTGAATCTTTATAACAAAATAACAAGATTAAAGCTAAAAAGATTTAGATCTACAAAATAAGTGAAGATTCAAAGCTAGAAAACTTGAATATTTCATGTTCTTGAAGGATTCAAACCCAAGTTTGAATCTACAAGATGAAATCAAGATCAAAAGCTAAAAAGTTTGATCCCTTTGATGATGATGATGATGTCGTGGGTGATGAAGGGAGGAGAAGAAGAAATAAATCAAAAACTTACACTTTTTAGAGTGAGAAAGACTAGAGAGAGAATTAGAGAGTAAGTGTGTGTAAATTGTAAATGAGATCAAGTGTGAAATGAGTGAAATAAAGCTTGTATTTATAGGTGATGAGGAGGTGGGAGGGTGATTGTTGCCGTGGGTTGGTGGGGGGGACAAGGGGGACACCTTTTTGTTTTTTGGTTAATGGTTGTCTAAAGTTGATGCTTATGTTAGGATCCCATGCAACATTATGGATAATGCTTACCAAAAATGCTAGTATGTTCCCTCTAATAAATGGGCATTTGTCTTTCATTATTATGGGTCACTAACTTATTTAAATTGGGCTAATTAAATAGTCCACTAGCTAGTGTAGAGTGGGCTAAAGTCCAACAAGGTAGAAAGTCCAACAAGACTAACTAGTGTGCTCTAGTAAATTACTAAGCGTAATTAAGCATCCAAAAACCCAAGTAATTGTTATTATAAAATAACAATTAGTATTTCGTAGTCGTAAAATTCCGGTTACGACAAAAGTTAAACGTGTACACAGTACGCAGTTCGTTCAAAACATCAAGTGACACTAACGGTCATAAAGGCTTCCGGGGTTCAAGTTAAGTAACCTACGTACTTAAAGGAACATTTTAATATATAAACAAAAGTAATCCATATGTAGAAAGTTCCCAGAGCATATTATAGTTCAGTACGCATAAATACGCAGTTTCGTGAAAGCACAAAAGCAAGTCAAAAAAGTCGGGTCGTTACAGCAACCCGAGGCAAGGATGGGACTAAACATGACAGCATGACACTAGTGTTAGACACTAAATGTCGTGAGTCCCATAAAGATCTAAGAGTTGCACCTGTAATGCAATTCGTGCCCGCCGCCTACCGATTGAATCCACCATTGCTAGCAGATCAACTGATCTGATGGTGGAAGCACAATGTGGATCTTAGCATTTTACGTAAATTAAAAGTTTAATAAGTTTTTTTTAAAACATGGGTAGTTAATTTATAAAAGGATAATTATTAAAGATACTAAAGAACCTTGTGTATTTTGTAGATGACATGAAACACAATTTAATCCATAAACAACATGACCATAGGGTCAAACCTCGAGAAGGAAAAATTGAATGGTAACAACTTCATAGAATGGTATCGAAACCTTCAGATTGTCTTAAAGTCTGAAAGGAAGTTGCACCATCTGGAAAATCCTTTACCTAAAGCCCCACCTGAAACTGCTAATGCTACTGTTCGTAATGCTTATACTAAGCAATATAACGAACAACTTGAAGTGGCATGTCTTATGCTTGCTAGCATAACTTCTGAGTTCCAAAGGAACTTAATGGACTATAATGCATATGACATGATCGAGGAACTCAAGATGATGTTCCAACAGCAGGAAGAACAGGAATTGTTTGAAACTGTGAAAGCGTTTAAACTGTGAAAGGGTTTCACGCTTGCAAAAATGAGTTGGGCAACCGGTTAGCCAATATGTCTTGAAGATGAAAGGCTATCTGGATCAATTGGAGTGCCTAGTTTATGCTATGCCACCTGTTCTTGGAGTGCACTTGATACTTACTTCACTATCCAAGGACTATGATGGATTTGTAACGAATTACAATATGCATAGCATGGGAAAAACCATTCCTGAGCTTTATGCAATGCTTAAGCAAGCTGAAAAGGGGCTACCAAAGAAGACTCCTGAAGTCTTAACCATAAAGGAAGGTAAAATCCAGAAAAGAAAGCCGCAAGATGCTAGTGGAAAGGGAAAAGGAAAGATTAAGCAAGCTTACACACCTAAGAAGAAAATTCCACCACCAGCAAAGAAAGAGCATCCCGCAAAGCACATGGCTTGTCACCATTGTGGCCAGATTGGTCATTGGAGATGAAATTGTGTACTTTACTTGGAAAAGTTGAAGAAGGGAAAGGCTGGTTCGACCAGCACTTCAGGTATCTTCGGTATAGAACTCTATAATTTTCCTAATAAAACTTGGGTGTATGACACTGATTATGGTACTCATAGTTGTAATGATATGTAGGGCTTTGGATCTGTACGTTGGCAATGGCGATCGTGTAGCTGTCGAAGCTATAGGAAGCTATGAGCTCATCCTCCCAAGTGGACTTATTGTTATTTTAGATAATTGTCATTATGCACCTCTTATAACTAGAGGTGTTATTTTAGTTTCTCGTTTGAAGGATAATGGTTTTAATCATGTATTCACAGATTATGGTATTTCAGTTTCTATGGATAATGTTTTTTATTTTAATGCTATTCCTAGAGATGGTATTTTTGAAATTGATATGCATAATCTTGTTCCAAACGAAAGTTCTACATTTAATTGTAGCTCTAAGAAATTCAAGCATGATTTAAATTCCACATATCTACGGCATTGTCGTCTTGGTCATATAAACAAGAAACACATAACAAAGCTGCAACACGATTGGCTTCATGAGTCAACCGGCAATGAGTCGTTTGACATATGCGAATCTTGTTTATCTAGAAAAATGACAAAGAAACCCTTTACCCACCAGGTTGAATGGGCGAGGTGATCTACTTGGACTCATTCATACTGATGTATGTGACCCATTTAGAACAATGTCTAGAGATGGAGCTACCTACTTCGTTACTTTTACTGATGATTTCAGTAGATATGGTTATGTTTACTTGATTAAACATAAACATGAAGTATTTGAAACTTTCAAAGTGTTTCAAAATGAAGTAGAAAATCAACTCGAAAAGACCATTAAGGTTCTACGGTCCGATCGTGGAGGCGAATATATGAGTCAAGAGTTTTTAGATTATCAGAGAGATCGTGGGATTGTCTCACAATTTACTCCTCCTTACACACCTCAGCATAATGGGGTGTCAGAAAGGAGAAATCGAACTTTGTTTGACATAGTTCTATCAATGATGAGTCTAACAACTCTACCAGCATCCTTTTGGGGATATGTTCTAGAGTCTGCTGCACGCATACTCAACATGGTTCCAACCAAGAAGGTAAAAAAGACACCATATAAAATATGGCATGGGAAGGACCCAAATTTGTCTTACTTGAAACTTTAGGGTTGTGAGGCTCACGTGAAACGTGATACACCAAACAAACTTGAGTCCAGAACTATCAAGTGTATCTTTGTAGGATACCTAAAGGTAATGATGGGATACTACTTCTACTATCCCGCAGAAAACAAGGTTTTCATTGCTAGATATGCTGAGTTTTTGGAGAAGAGTCTCCTCTTAAAAAAGCAAGTGGGAGCACTATAGATCTTGAAGAAATTCAAGAACAAGATACATTACCTTCTGAAGAAACTAGCAAAATTCGTACTGAGCCGCAACATGAAAATGTCGAGGTACAGGACGAAGCATGTCTCATTCGTAGATCTAGTAGAACCTCTCGTCCACCTGAAAGGTTAAACCTTATGGTTACAACGGAGGACTTGGAATTAGGGGATCTAGGCGAACTAGCTAATTACAAAGCTGCATTGTCAGATCCTAAATCTGATAAATGGCAAGATGTTATGAATGTAGAGATGCAGTCCATAAAAGATAATCAAGTTTGGCGCTTGATTGATCTCCTACCAAATAACAAGCCTATTGGGTGTAATTGGATCTTCAAGAAGAAGATCGACATGGACGGAAATGTGCATAGCTTTAAAGCCCGCTTGGTTGCAAAAGGTTATACTCAAACCTAAGGGGTTGATTATGAAGAGACCTTTTCTCCGGTAGCAGACATTAAAGCTATTAAGATACTCATAGTTATAGCAGCGTACTATGACTATGAGATTTGGCAAATGGATGTTAAAACTGCATTCCTGAATGGTCACCTTAGCGAGGATGTATATATGGTGCAACCTGAAGGGTTTGTAAATCCTAAGTATCCTAATAAAGTATGCACGCTTCAAAAATCCATTTATGGATTAAAGCAAGCATCAAGGAGTTGGAACAAGAAGTTTGATGAGAAAATCAAAGAGTTTGGCTTCTCACAGAACCTTAATCAGCCATGTGTGTACATGAGAGCTAGTGGGAGCATTAAAGTCTTTCTAATCTAATACGTTGATGACATATTACTCATGGGAAATCATATTCCAACGCTACAAGACATTAAGTCCTGGCTTGGAAAATGTTTCGCTATGAAAGATCTGGGAGATGCAGCGTATATCCTAGGAATCAAGATCTATAGAGACAGATCTAAGCGGTTGATAGGTCTAAGTCAAAGTGCATATGTTGACAAAATCTTAAAGCGATTTAAGATGGAAGCTTCCAAGCGTGGCAGTCTTCCGATGCAACCAAATGTGGTATTGAGTAAGACTCAAGCCCCCTCTACACCCGAAGAGGTGAAGCGAATGGCTGGAGTTCCATATGCTTCAGCTATTGGATCCATCATGTATGCTATGAGGTGCACACCAGATGTTTCTTTCATTCTTAATATGACGAGCCGATACCAACAGAATCCAGGTGATTGTCATTGGACTGCTGTAAAGAATATATTGAAGTATTTGCGAAACACTAAAGATATGTTCTTAGTTTACGGAGGTTTCGATGAACTGAGCATAAAGTGTTACACTGATGCTAGTTTCAAAACTGATCGAGATGATAGTTGATCTCAATCTGGCTATGTTTTCGTTATGAACGGAGGTGCAGTCGACTGGAGAAGCTCGAAGCAGAGCAGTACAGTGATGTCTACAACAGAATCAAAATACATTGCTACATCTGTAGCTGCTCAGGAAGCTGTTTGGATCAGAAAATTCATATATGGGCTTGGCGTTGTTCCCAACATTGAAAATCCCATGGACATGTATTGCGACAATACTGGCGCTATAGTAATAGCAAATGAACCAGGAGTTCTACGTGGTGCCAAACACATCCTTCGCAAATTTCACTACATTCGTGAAGTTATAGAGAGAGGTGAAGTACGTATTCAAAGGGTTCCAACAGAAGACAATCTAGTTGACCCGCTCACAAAGCCAATGTCTTGTACCAAGTATGTCGAGCATTCTAGGAACATTGGGCTTAGACCAGCTAATAGTTTTATGTAATTTTAGTATTTGGATAATTGGAACATGAAAGCAGTTTTATTTGTAATGAATTGATATAATGTGTTATGATCATTTTTATTCATAATTACTGTGTTCTATATTTGCATGTTTAAATCCGTGAATAATGATTTATTCTAAATTTTCCATTGTCGATTAATGATATGGGAGTAACATCAAACTGAGACAAATGTGAGTGTTTGATATGGTGTAATGTGTTACTATCAAACTCACATGTATTCATAGGATGAATATTGGAATGACCCAACCTTCGAGATTTCACTATATGGATCATCGTCAATAGTGAAACTCGCAAGTGGTTATGTCATAATGTCCTTCAACTTGAGATGCACGCCGGTTTCGATGTGTGAAGCATTATACTTTGATATGGTTAAACGCTATCCTGAATAAGGCTGTTATAAAAGCCATTATTGGGTGTAATGTGAAGCTCGTGACAAACACGTGTATGCAAGATAGGATTTGTTCCTCCAACCTGTTTGGAGTTTGATACTTTTGAGCTCCTCGATGAATGAATAAGATATTTGTGTGGCCGCACTAAAATGTAATTGAGATAATACTTAACTAGTTTGGTGATCTAATTCATTTTTATGAATCGAGAAATAAATTTTGTTAAACAAATGAGAATGACTTATGATCATGTCTAAAGTTTAATTAAAGTATCTGAAACAAAGAGACAAATGACATTTAACACTTACAATGAGCAGTTTTGAGAAACTACCCTCACATGAATTTAGGGATAATGGCGTGTTGCTAGACGCTAACCATTTTTTGTATAGTTACTCGGTGTTGTGCCGTGCATAAGTGGGAGTCTATAGGATTAATGCGCAAAGTACAACACATAACTATATGGCTAAATTCATTTGAGCCTTCGGGGTCACACACATATACACCTAGACGTCAATTAATAATATATACGTGATATATATTATTCAAGTAATTAAATACAATTAATTAATTTTAATTAGTTAATTAAATTAATTATTGCTTATGGATCAAGACATCCTTGTAGAACAAGGATATGAAATACGGAGTAAATATTTTGAATATTTGACATATTTTTGGTCTTGGATATGTATTTGGGATTTCACCACCGACTTCAATACATATAAATATATTATGATCTTGTTTCTCTTTTGGAGAACATAACAATTGTAAACCCCATAAACTAATTTAGCCTTATTTTGTATTCGATAGAAAAATAATACTATAGTCGTTCTTCGTTTTCGATGGCAAACAAAATTCAGTTTAGTAATTTTTACGAAAAACCAAAACACACGAATTTTTCTTCTTTACAATTAAATAAATAATCCTTGCGATTATTTATTATTACTTGACGGGACTGGCACATCAGTTTGACGTTGATCGAAGTGTAGTGTGAACTACCCTAGCGAAAATCGTACTTTTGATTGTTAGTTTCTCTTCCATTAATCCGGTTCTCCAATAAAGGTATAATCTTTAAACTCTTCTTGTATTTATTTATTTAACCTTATGAATCATATGGATCCATTTTTGGTGATTTATTATTAATACAATTAATACACTTCCGCTTAAAACTATTGTTATTATATGTATGAACATGATAATAATTGTTGAAAAAATTGTTTTCTTAAAACTCTAAATCACCAACAAAATTAACTTTGTTAGTTTACGTACGATTGTGAAATCGGGAAAGGTACGTTTATTTGACAATTTATGAATTTATGTGCTAGTCCATATTAAATTGACGAATGAATATGACAATATTGTTTGAAGATTATTATTGGTCCTAATATGATAAAAATACTTAGATGTGTCAGTGTGGTTTCGTTTGTTTGTGGTTTCAAGAGGCTACTTAACTAGTCCTCAAACACAAATGTGTAGTATGATTGTGATGTCGTTATGTAAAATTTTAAATACGGTTAAAGCAATTAGTAAATGTATTTATTTACTAACTCGTGAGTTCACGGAGGAATATTAAGGTAGATATATTATTGAAGTTACCATTGTAATGTCTAGTTAGTGAATATTATGATTAGAGGTTATTATAATGTCTATGCATTAAAATCACTAATACAATCCCATGATGTTAAATATGTCTTTTAAGGATTATAATAGTGAAGTATTTCGGATTGAGACATGGGAAATGAGTTTATGATGGACTAATGAAGTAGTAATCTCGATGGGGTAAGCCTAACCATGAGGACCATAATAGGTAAGTGGGGATGCATCGAACATTGTACAAAATGGGTGAGCAAGGTAAGTATTGTATGAAAGTTGATTTATGATTATTGTAATGTTTCTTTGTGAATGTATTATGTTGTCGATATGAGATGTTATGATGGATTAGATATGATAGGTATGATGTGTCATGGAGCATTGACAAAGGAGCAAGGATGTACAACTCATATAAATTAAGATTAGCTACCATACAAGCGGGTCTTGAACGGGAATATTACAATTTAAACACGTTTAGCATTAATCGATACATACACTCTATGTACTCACTAACCATTAAGCTTACCCATATTCATTGTTGTCATGTATGTAGGATTCTTGGGAAGAAGGAAAATATTTAATTGGCGGGCTTGCACTTATGCATTGTGTGAAGTGAAGATTTTGGTCCTAGCAAGCTCTTTTATAGGTTCGAGCAAGCACCGAGAATGTAAAGGAGTTGCTCTGGTGATGTTTGAAAGTAATGGTATTTAGTAATCGGTATGGAAGACTACTTCATGATGCTTTTGAATGTCGTTTCCTATAGATGCCATATTGTGTCAAAATGGTATGTCAAGATTGATTGAATGTCAAGATGAATGAATGAGTTTATGTCTTCATGATTTGAGTGTTATAGCATATGAGATACGTTAAGTATTGGAGTGATTATCTAGAAAGATATTATCATACGGTTTTGTCAAGATTCAGGTTTGAAGTGAAAAGTTAAAATGATTTTGAGTGTCAAAAATGGTTAAATACGTTGGTTTATTCAGCATGTATTGAAATGAGTTTTCAGGAACGGGTCAAAAGTGTTTAACAAGGTAGAAACTGAAGTATCAGGTCAGGTGCGCTGCACCAGTGAAGTGGTGCGGCGCACCATAATGTGGGAAAGCTTCTGACTTGGAAAATTGGAAACTTAGTTTTATGGTGTGCCGATTTTCCTATCTGAAGTGCCGCTCCTGTGAAGTGGTGCGCCGCACCAGTGTTGAGGTGGGCCGCACCATTATACTGTGTAAAAAAAAAAATTTCTTTTCTGGTACGAGTTTTAGGACGTTTTAAGTTGGTATCAGAGCGGTGGTTTAAGAGACTTTCGTAATCCACCTTAGGTTTATCTAGGCTTAAACCTAAGTGTATCTATGATTGGATGTACATCATTGCATGAGTACCATGAGGAATGACTTATATTATTATAAGTAGCCCATGCTAGATGTACGATACATGACTATATGATTATTAAATGAAGTGAGTTGTTGAATGAATGATTTCGAAGTTGATAATTGTATGCATCATAGGGATGAAAGAAGATAACATAATGATTATGGAGTGAGTTTATAGGATGACAAATAAGTACAATGTATGATGTATGTTAGCTTAGGCACGTTAAGATCGGATCCAAATAAGCAAGTGATAAATGATGCAAGGGGGCTAGTTTGAGAGGACTATGCACTTGTGATGTGATGTATAAGAGTGGTTTAGTGCTCACAGATTTCATCCGTGCAAGAGGGTGAAGATCAAGCCCACTCAGTGATAAGATTGGATCCATATCAATGATGATAGGCTTGGACCTATGTCCATGTCAAAGATGATAAGCTTGGATCCATGTTAATGATGATAAGCTTGTACTTATGTCCATGTTAAAGATGATGATCTTGGACATATGTCCATGTTAATGATGATGAGCTTGGACTTATGTCCATGTTAATGATGACGAGCTTGGACTTATGTCCGTGTTAATTGTGATAAGATTATACATTGTGTATATGGTATGTTGTGATTGGATCCGATTCAAGAAATCAACCTGCAGGTTAAAAGATTATGGTTATGATTATTATTATGCTTATGTTAAGAGTATTCATGAGTTTTCGAGATTGTATACGTACAAGAGGAGGCCATGATCACTAGTTATTATGATTAGGAATGCTCATGGGTTTACATGATCGCGAGTTATGTGAGGTAAGAATGGGTTTTCTTAAAATCACGAACCATGTTATGAATAAGGGCTCCCTTCATGCTAGAATCTCATTGGAATCCTTGATCATGAGTTTTACGCAGGATGACATAAGTTGCAAAGTTTAAGATGGACAACCATATGAATAGGAGGTGTAAGACTTAGCGCGAGGCTAAGCAAATTAATAGTAATAAAGGTAAGACTTTACTTGATTCAAGTTATTTGTTATGAAGTAGATATTTGAATTCACATGAGGCATATGATGTTAATATGGAGAGACATGTGACTCGTAATAATTATCATACGTGCATGATAGAAAATGAATTGAAACTTTCATGTAAATTAGTTGCAAAAAGTATAAAGAATAAATTGTGAGCTTAAGCCTCCCAAATGCACCGAGCAAGAGATTACTTATGACTATATGGAAAGTAAATGTTATTGTGATCGTTAAATGATGTTTGTGTTATCACACCCCCAATTAGGGCCTGGGTGAATGTGACATTAATATCAAATAAACCAACATATTATAATATACGAGAACAATACTAAATGATAAAGATAAACTTTATTGAGTACGCAGCGGAAAATGAATGTTGTTACAATAATGGAAATTACAATAAAGTAATTGTTTCAAATGCAAGAATAATAAATGCGATATCTCTTGATCCTAAGTCCAAGTAGCATCACATAAGCAGTAAGTAAATAAGCTTGATCAATCGGCACCTGAGACAAACATGCTAAAGTGTTAACCAAAAAGGTTGAGTGAAGTTCATAGGTTTAACAAATATATTTGACCGTTGTTTTAGACCACAAGATTTAGTTTATAAAGTTGATCTCACAGGGATCAAAAAGTTATGCCAATTCGTGATATTTAGACTAAACGTTCAAAGTTTGCCCCAAAGACAAGTTGTGTCTATACTTGTCGGTTTAATTTCAATATTAAGTAATACAATGACTTGGTCAAATGTATCAGAGACGTTACTCCCGATAGGCCTACCCCCAATAATTAAGAATGCATTTAACGAGCAACTAAAAATATCACTGTAGGGACTTAGTCGGACATAGCCAGGTATAGCATAGTTTAACAGTTGTTACTTGTGTCTAAACTGTAAATAGTAAAAGCAGCATGTGTCTCACCCCAAAGTTAAAATAAATTGCGCAATAGTAAGAGGGGCTAAAAGTTCACCTTAGTAAGTAGGAGAGAGACAGTTATTCCTCGGAATAGAAAGTTTGGATGGATGAGCAGAAAGTCAACCTATTGACATTTAAGAGTAGTTAAGTGTTTTGTCCAAGTTAAGTTTAAGTATGTGAGTGTTTTAAGTATAGTTTGTTTTACTAAGTTTCCATTCTTAGTATGTTTCTACTTTTAGTAAGTTTCCACTTTTAGTAAGTTAGCGTTGAACACTAGTGGGTTGTTCTTAATAAGTCTACCACCTATTAAGTGTGAAGATAACTAGGTGTATGATTACTATAGTCGGGTTTGACATTGTGCACCATACTCAAACATCTATTCCACCGTCGAGTCACCAGAATGACCAATTGTTACCGGTTGGCCCAGGATTTCTTAACCAAAATCTAAGTTTGACATTCGTAATCCATAAGCATCCCATAGTTGTACAAAGGATCACCCTAGGCCTTAAGTAGCATTGACGTTCTAGTAATCGCACGTTATCGTGAATGACTAACGTAATCGTATAATATAATATAAGTAGTAGTATATTATATGTGTTAGTAATAATATAAGTGTATATGTGTTAAGTAGTATTAGTAATATAGTATAAGTAGTATTAGGGTTTTATTAATTAATTAGGTTTAGTTAATTAAAGTAGTATTTAATGATTAGGGTTTAGTAATAAATAAATGATTAGGGTTTAATTAATGTATTAGGGTTTAATAAATTAGGGTTATGTTTAATTAGTTGGGGTTTTAATATTTTAATATGTATATGTATATATAAATCATGTATATGTATATATATATATATATAGTATTTTTATTTTTTTTACAAATATGCATGGTGTATCTATTTATGGTATGTATATATCTTGTTACCTTTTTTAAACATTAACAAATCTTCTAACAGTTATCTAGGGTTTAAAGATCAAACACAAAAATTCTTTTTTTTTTTAGAACCGTAGGTATATATATATGTATATATAATTTTTTTTTACAACATGAATATGATTAAGAACATGAAAATAAACATGGATTAACAAGATGAAATTTAAAAGTTTGGATCTAGGTTTTTACCTTGATGAAGATTAATGAAGATTAACAAGAAAAGTTGATGAACACTTGAAGATGAAGATCGAATCACTTGAAGAGTGAAGAACACTCTTGAAGATCTTCGAACAACACGATGAACAACTTGAAGATCAGTTGAAAACCCTTGAATATCTTCATGATTTTCGATGGTGGTGGTGGGGATTTTCGGATTTGGCCGAAAATTAGAGAGAGGGAGATAGATTTTGGGAGAGAATTGTAGTTATGAATTGGTACAAGAAAAAGGTTTAGCCTAGGCATCTATTTATAGGAAAGATTAGAGGGTTCTAGAATTAGGGTTAGGGTTAAGTTTACTTAGGGAACAAGTCAAACTTGATGAGGAAGTAATGGGAGTTTTCTTGGCCGAAAATTAGATGGGCAAATTGGTCATTTCATTTTTTTTTAAATTTTGGCTAGGGCTTTTCAAGGAGTAGTTTGGGATTTTTCGTTTTAGTCCTTGTACTTTAAATTAGCTTAATTAATTCCAATCTTGTTTAAAATTAATTAAGTTATACACATTAAGCTTTAGTTTATTATCTTTTGTTCACGAAAATTAATTAGCTTATTATTTCCGTCTTTTAATAACTTGTCATTTATTACACAAAGTTAATTATTACATTTTATAATTCTTAACGCTTAACAATTATCGATTAAAGTTTAATCATTAAGGTTAATTATATTGTTGGGCATTTAATAAGGAAAAATATAGAATGGAAAAATGAGGGTCGTTATCGTACCTCCCCGTTATTAGAAACTTCGTCCCGAAGTTTTAGGTAGATTCCTCATTTGCATCAGCAGTTGGGAAGAGATGGGGATATTTCCGTATCATGTGGTCTTTGCGTTCCCAGGTATATTCGGGGCCTCTACGCGAATTCCAATGGACTTTAACGATAGGTATGTTGCTTTTACGCGTTTGTTTGACCTCTCCTTCCATGATTTCTATAGGTTCTTCAACGAAGTGAATTTGCTCATCAATGCGGATATCATCCAAAGGAATAACAAGTGTGTCATCAGCAAGACACCTTTTAAGATTCGAGACATGAAACACATCATGTACTTGACTGAGTTCAGTTGGTAGTTCTAATCGGTACGCCACGGGACTGACTCTTTGAGTGATTGTGAAAGGTCTAACATATCGTGGACTGAGTTTGCTTTGATTACCGAAACGGACAACGCCTTTCCAAGGGGACACTTTCAACATGAATTTATCTCCAACTTTGAATTCTATATCCTTTCGCTTCTTATCGGCATAGCTCTTTTGTCGGCTACAGGCAGTTTCTAATCGTTGCTGAATCTGAACGATCTTTTCGGTAGTTTCATGAATAATTTCAGGACCAGTTAAATGTCTGTCCTCGAGTTCATCCCAACACAAAGGGGATCTACATTTCCAGCCATATAAAGCTTCAAAAGGTGTAGCTTTAATGCTAGAGTGATAACTGTTGTTGTAAGAAAATTCAACTAAAGGTAGATGTCTATCCCATCCTTTGCCAAAATTGATTATACAAGCACGTAGCATATCTTCCAAGGTTTGAATAGTTCATTCATTTTGACCATCGGTTTGCGTATGATAGGCTGTACTCATGTCGAGTTGAGTTCCAAGAGCGGATTGTAAAGTTTTCCTGAATCTAGAAACGAATCGACCGTCGCGATAAGAAATAATCGAGATAGGAACTCCATGACGTGAGACAATTTCTTTAATTGAAAGCTGTGATAATTTCTCCATCTTGTCAGTTTCCTTGATCGGTATGAAATGTGCAGATTTAGTAAGACGATCAACTATGACCCAGATAGTATCGTTACCGTTTGAAGTCTTAGGAAACTTAGTAACGAAGTCCATAGTGATACATTCCCACTTCCACTGTGGGATATCGGGTTGTGTCAACAGACCAGAAGGCTTTTGATGTTCAGCCTTGACTTTCAGAAAAGTGAGACACTTACTAACATAAGTAGCAATGTCGGCTTTCATTTTAGGCCACCAGTAGAATTCCTTCACATCGTGATACATCTTACTGGAACTGGGATGAATAGAGTACCTAGTCTTATGAGCTTCATCCAAGACTAGTTCATGGAGATTACCAAAGCGAGGGACCTAAATTCTGTTACCAAAGTACCGTGTACCATTGGCTTTCACTTGGACTTGGTTCTCGAAACCTATAGGTCCTTCACCTTCAATAAGTGTTGGTTTGATAGCTTCAAGTTGAGCTTCACAGATTCGTGATATAAGATTTGATTTGATTTTCAGGTTTAAAGCACGAACACATTTAACATCGTCTTTTCGACTAAGAGTATCGGCAACTACATTCACCTTGCCAGGATGATATTCCATCTTACAGTCATAATCGTTCAATAACTCGAGCCATCGGCTTTGCCTCATATTCAGCTGTTTCTGATCAAAGATGTGTCGAAGACTTTTATGGTCAGTATACACCGTAAACTTAGTGCCATATAGATAATGTCTCCATATCTTTAATGTGAATACCACGGCACCTAACTCAAGGTCGTGTGTGGTATAGTTATCCTCATGTTTCTTCAACTGTCTAGATGTGTAGGCAATAACCTTTTCACGTTGCATTAAAACACAACCAAAGCCTTGCTTTGAGGCATCACAGTAAATAACAAAGTCGTCAGTACCTTCAGGTAAAGAGAGAATCGGAGCCGTGGTCAATTTCTCCTTCAGAATCTAGAAAGCAGATTCCTGTTCTTCGGACCACTCAAACTTCTTCCCTTTGTGAGTTAGCTTTTTAAGAGGTTTAGCAAGGAGGGAAAAATCTTTTATAAACCTTCGATAGTAACCGGCAAGTCGCAAAAATTGAAGAATACGCTTCGCAGTCTTTGGTATCTCCCAGTTCTGAATAGCGTTAATCTTAGCTGGATCAACACGTATTCCTTCACTATCAACAACATGTCCAAGGAATTGTACGGTTTTGAGCCAAAACTCGCACTTTGAGAACTTAGCGTAAAGTTGTTCCTTCCGTAAGAGTTCAAGAATTATGCGCAAATGTTGCTCATGTTCTTTCTCACTCTTGGAGTAGATCAAGATGTCGTCAATGAACACAATGACGAATTTGTCAAGATACGGCTTGCAGACACTATTCATAAGATCCATGAATACTGCAGGAGCGTTAGTTAAGCCAACAGGCATAACACAAAATTCATAGTGCCCATAACGTGTACGAAAAGCAGTCTTAAGAATATCGGATTCCTTGTGATAATGCTAAAAACAAACATATATTTCATCGCATTATCCCTTAAGAAAGACAAGCTTTTAGTTGCAATTGTCCTATTTACAAGTGATATTCGTTTAAATAATAAAAGGTGAAGATAAAAGGTAGATTCGACGAATTGAAGACGCAAACGACCAAAAAGCTAAAAAGTACAAAGTACAATCAAAGAGGTTCAAATTATTGATGAGAAACGTCTCAAAAGTACAAGAGTACGAGCCGCAAAACGCAAAGTTCAAATTATTAAATCGTACAAAAGGACGTTCAAAAAACCGGAACCAGGACATGAATCAACTCTCAACGCGCGACGCAACGGACCAAAAATTACAAGTCAACTGTGCACAAGAATATAATATAATATATAATTAATTATATATATTATTATATATATTAATTAAAAGCCTCCCACGTTTTGGATCATAATGTGAGCTGTATTTAAGACCTCCGCACTCGCGGAGTTTGAAAGAACAAAAGCTCCACACTCGCGGAGCTGCACAGTAAATTGTGGGCCTATAAAATCCATCGAATTCTGCACGAAAATTACACATCTTTTTCTTTTCCTTACTCTATCTCCCAATATATATATTTATATTTATAATTTATAATTTTAATTTAAATTTAATTTTAATAATAAGGGTATGTTAGCGAATGTTTTAAGTTTGTAAGTCAAAATTCTGTCCATGTAACGCTACGCTATTATTAATCATTGTAAGTTTTGTTCAACCTTTTTAAATTAATGTCTCGTAGATAAGTTATTATTATGCTTATTTAATGCCGTAGTAATCGTGATTTTGGGCTAAATATTAAAATTGGGTAATTGGGATTTGGACCATAATTGGGGTTTGGATAAAAGAACGACACTTGTGGAAATTAGACTATGGGCTATTAATGGGCTTTATATTAACTTAACGATACCTCGTTAATTTAATATAAAGGTTATAATTTGACGTATCTATAAATAACCACTTACGCTTAATCGGGTACGGTGGGCGGGATATCTATAAATACCAATAATTGTTCATTTTACCGGATACGGGACTGGATTAATAGTTAATGGACTAGTTAAAACAGGGGTGGATTACATTCAATGGTAATTGGTATAATTGTTAACAAAGTATTAAAACCTTGGTTTACACGCAGTCGATAACCTGATGTATTCATTAAACAAAGTAATAAGACCTTGTTACAGTCCGAATCCCCAATTAGATGGAATATTTGACTTCGAGAATAAGAATAATTTGACGAAGACTTCCGCACTTTATGATTATGACTGATGGACTATTATGGACAAATCCGTATGGACATATCGAATAATCCAGGACAAAGGACAATTAACCCATGGTAATAAACTAAAATCAACACGTCAAACATCATGATTACGGAAATTTAAATAAGCATAATTCCTTTATTTCATATTTAATTGCACTTTTAATTATCGCACTTTAATTTATTGTCATTTTAATTATCGCACTTTTATTTATCACACTTTAATTATTGTCATTTAATTTACTCTTTAAATTAAGTGTTTTATATATTTAATATTTTACATTAGGTTTTAACTGCGACTAAAGTTTTGAAATCGACAAACCGGTCATTAAACGGTAAAAACCCTCTTTTATAATAATAATACTACTTATATTTATATTTATATTTATACAAATATAGTTTTAAAAATATAGCGTTAAACTTGGCTAGTTCCCTGTGGACGAACCGGACTTACTAAAAACTACACTACTGTAAAATTAGGTGCACTGCCTATAAGTGTTGTAGCAAGGTTTAGCTATATCCACTCTATAAATAAATAAATAACTTGTGTAAAATTGTATCGTATTTAATAGTATTTCCTAGTAAAAATATTATAGTATTTAGTACCCCTTCGCTTTAACACCACCTTGACTTTGAGTTGGTGATAACCGGACCTCAAATCAATCTTTGAGTAAACACTTGACCCTTGAAGTTGGTCAAATAGATCATCAATACATGGCAACAGATAATGGTTCTTGATAGTAAGCTTGTTGAGTTCGCGGTAATCAATGCACATCCTCAACGTACCATCCTTCTTCTTAACGAATAAAATAGGAGCTCCCCATGGGGACGAGCTTGGACGAATGCAACCTTTATCCAATAGTTCTTGGAGTTGGTTAGAAAGTTCCTTCATTTCAGAAGGTGCTAAACGGTATGGTGCTTTAGCAATAGGAGCAGCACCGGGAGCTAAATCAATTTGGAATTCATTTTTTCGAGGTGGTGGAAGACCAGGAAGATCTTTGGGAAACACATCGGGAAAGTCTTTAACTACTGGTACATCTTTAATACACTTCTCTTTCAATTCGATCATCTTAGCGTGGGCTAGAATAGTTGGATAACCTTTCATAAGGTATTTGCGGATTTTAATATAGGAGATAATGTTGAGATTAGAACCACTCTTGTCGCCTTGAATGACTAGAGTATCTCCATTTCCCAACGGAATGTTAACGTATTTATCAAAACACAAGATTGCAGCATGTAATGGACGTAACCAATCCATTCCAACTACGACATCAAAACTTTAAAAGTTCGACCGGCAAAAGTTCTATCTTAAATTCTTTATTGGCTAAGATTAGGTTGCAGTTTTTATAGATTTTATCGACCTTCATGATCTTTCCATTGGCTACTTCTACTAATCGTGTAGATTATAAGGGTTGAGGCTTTTCAGTAAATAGGGTACAAAATTCACTAGACACGTAACTTTTGTCGGCACCCGTATCATATAAAATAGTTGCGTAACAATTATTTACAAGATACGTACTCGTGATGACCTCATCTTCATCTCGGGCTTCAGCAACAGTAAGAACAAATGCATGCCCCTTTGCAGCAGTAGTATTGGCTCCAGTAGCGGGATTATCTTTCTTCTTAGGACAATTTGGACTAATGTGTCCCTTTTCTCCACAAGTGTAACAAGTAGGCGGAGCTTTAGCAGGAACAATAGCTTTATCCTTTGGAGGAGTCTTACACGTCTTAGCAACGTGTCCCACTTTCTTACACACCGAACAAGTAGTAGTACACCGCCCCGGGTGATGCCTTTCACAACGAATACAAAAAGGATAAGTGCCTTTATAATTCGTCCTCGTACTATCCACCGGCTTCTTACTAACATTCTGAGTTGAACCTTGAGATGGCTCAAACTTCCTTTTTCCTTCGTTACCCTTAGTGTCAACCTGCTTATTAGCTGACACCCTTCTTCTCTTGGCCAACATCAGGTTTTGTGCCATGCGAATCACAGCATCAAGAGTAACCTTTTCGGCAGCGATAACATTTCCTTGAACATCTTCGGGGAGACCTTCAATATACCTTTCAATCCTTCTAGCTTCGGTAGGAAACATCTCGGGACACAATGTTAAAAGCTCGAGAAAACGATTGGTGTAGCTTTCAATATCAGTACCCTTCACCTTGAGTTCCCAGAACTCGGCTTCAAGTTTTTGAACTTGACTTCTCGGACAGAATTTATTAACCATCATGCTTTTGAGTTCGTCCTATGGGATTGCATTAGCATTGTCAATTCCCACGAACTTAGCATAAGCAGTCCACCAAGTCAAAGCATTGCCAGCTAATGAGCTAGTGGCATATGTATCCCGATTGTCATCCCCGCAGTTGCAAATGCAGAAGATGGACTCTAACTTCTCGAACCATCGAACTAGTTCGACAGCCTCTTCATTTCCCTTGAAAACGGGAGGGTGACAGTTTGTAAAGTCCTTGTAAGAACAAGGTTTCAGTTGAGGATTAACATTATTAGCTTGAGCGTTGCCTTGGGTGGCAGTAAGCAATTGTTGGAATTGTTCGGTGGTCAATACGATGTTTTTAACGGTAGGTGCAGCTGGACGAACCATGATGTCACTACATAGAAGTGAACATAAGTTTGGTAAGGTGACAGGTTATAAGTTTGAGCAATTTTAAGTATGAATAAGATAAAGCATTGATATCACATGATATTAATAGAACACTTTATATTATTAGAACAAGGCATTAAATAAGCCTTTTTTAATACACGATTCAGAAATAGAAATAGTTTAAGGCATAGCCTTTACATAGATAGGAATTTGGAAAAATAATCTAGGGAATATTAAGATTGAAGTAATCTTCATATTTCTTCTTCTCGTCCTCAACCTTCTTCATAAACTCATCAACTTTCTCGTTCCTTGCCTTTTGCTTCTCATAGAGATACTTGAGGTTATCGTAGAGGTTTGTAACGCGGCTGTTGACAGCGTTGTTATCGTACCCCATTAGAGCAAGCTGCTTGTTTACTCGATTTCTTTCCATATCCAACCAGAAATCAACATTCTCCTTGAGATGAGCAAGTGATTGCTTTCCCCAACGGGTGTTACGTTCTTCTTCATTCTTCACCAACTTTATCTCTTTCTTTAACTCCACATTCTCCTCCAAAAGTTTCTTGATTCCTAGGTCCTTTTCATCCATTCAAGCCTCGATCCTTGAAATATGGCAAAGCAAACCATCAAAGTTCTTCTTGGTAGTCATTCGCAGATTCATAATGGCATCATGGTTATCGTAAGAAGGAGATCGAGCTCTTTTCTTAGACGGGCCATCTTCATTAAAATCAGCAGGGCGTTTCGCCTTGTCTTCAATTCTTGGGGTTGGGTAGTAGTCGGGAGACTTAGGTATAGTATTTGGACTATAGTTTGGTGAGGGAGGACCACCAAGACCATAAGGTGGGCTTTGGACTCGTCTCGAAGTTGAAGAGTGTCCAACACCTACTTCGGTGGTAGGGTTGAAGCGAGCCATTTCTTTAGAAGATTTGAAGAGAGTCATTTTGTTTGGTTGATTAACGCTTGAGCTTGACATCCTATCATTAGGAAAGAGACTTTGATTAGAATCTTTGAGTCAAGTTTAGTAAAGCATAAGTGTTAAGATTATAAGACAATCCTAAGTGCTTTAAAGTCTAAGGCAGGAAAGGTTATAGTTTCCTAGATTGCTAAGGCACCCTAGCTAGCAAATAAGGCACACATAAAGATGCAATCCTGGTTCTCTATAACAGCCTGGTTTGCTCTGATACCAATCTATAACACCCCCTATTAGGGCCTGGGTGAATGTGACATTAATATCAAATAAACCAACATATTATAATATACGAGAACAATAATAAATGATAAAGATAAACTTTATTGAGTACGCAGCGGAAAATGAATGTTGTTACAATAATGGAAATTACAATAAAGTAATTGTTTCAAATGCAAGAATAATAAATGCGATATCTCTTGATCCTAAGTCTAAGTAGCATCACATAAGCAGTAAGTAAATAAGCTTAATCAATCGGCAACTGAGACAAACATGCTAAAGTGTCAACCAAAAAGGTTGAGTGAAGTTCATAGGTTTAACAAAAATGTTTGACCATTATTTTAGACCACAAGATTTAGTTTATAAAGTTGATCTCACAGGGATCAAAAAGTTATGCCAATTCGTGATATTTAGACTAAACGTTCAAAGTTTGCCCCAAAGACAAGTTGTGTCTATACTTGTCGATTTAATTTCATTATTAACTAATACAATGACTTGGTCAAATGTATCGGGGACGTTACGCCCGATAGGCCTACCCCCAATAATTAAGAATGCATTTAACGAGCAACTAAAAATATCACTGTAGGGACTTAGTCGGACATAGCCGGGTATAGCATAGTTTAACAATCGGTACTTGTGTCTAAATTGTAAATAGTAAAAGCAGAATGTGTCTCACCCCAAAGTTAAAATAAATTGCACAATAGTAAGAGGGCTATGAGTTCACCTTAGTAAGTAGGAGAGAGAGAGAGTTATTCCTCGGAATAGAAAGTTTGGATGGATGAGCAGAAAGTCAACCTATTGACATTTAAGAGTAATTAAGTGTTTTGCCCAAGTTTAAGTTTAAGTATGCGAGTGTTTTACGTATAGTTCATTTTACTAAGTTTCCATTCTTAGTATGTTTCCACTTTTAATAAGTTTTCACTTTTAGTAAGCTAGTGTTGAACACAAGTGGGTTGTTCTTAATAAGTCTACCACCTATTAAGTGTGAAGATAACTAAGTGTATGATTACTATAGTAGGGTTTGACATTGTGCACCATACTCAAACATCTATTCCACCGCCGAGTCACCAGAATGACCAATTGTTACTGGTTAGCCCAGGATTTCTTGACCAAAATCTAAGTTTGGCATTCGTAATTCACAAGCGTCCCATGGTGGTACCAAGGATCACCCTAGGCCTTAAGTAGCGTTGACGTTCGAGTAATCGCACGTTATCGTGAATGACTAACGTAATCGTATAATATAATATAAGTAGTAGTATATTATATGTGTTAGTAATAATATAAGTGTATATGTGTTAAGTAGTATTAGTAATATAGTATAAGTAGTATTAGGGTTTTATTAATTAAATAGGTTTAATTAATTAAAGTAGTATTTAATGATTAGGGTTTAGTAATAAATAAATGATTAGGGTTTAATTAATGTATTAGGGTTTAATAAATTAGGGTTAGGTTTAATTAGTTAGGGTTTTAATATTTTAATATGTGTATGTATATATAAATTGTGTATATGTATATATATATAGTATTTTTTTTTTTACAAATATGCATGTTGTATCTATTTATGGTATGTATATATCTTGTTACCTTTTTTAAACATTAACAAATCTTCTAACAATTATCTATGGTTTAAAGAGCAAACACAAAAATTCTTTTTTTTATAGAACCGTAGGTACATGTATATATATATATATATATATATATATATATATATATATATATATATATATATATATATATATATATATATATATATATTTTACAACATGAATATGATTATGAATATTATTAAGAACATTAACATAAACATGGATTAACAAGATGAAATTTAAAAGTTTGGATCTAGGGTCTTACCTTGATGAAGATTAATGAAGATTAACAAGAAAAGTTGATGAACACTTGAAGATGAAGATCGAATCACTTGAAGATTGAAGAACACCCTTGAAGATCTTCGAAGAACGCGAAGAACACGATGAACAACTTGAAGATCACTTGAAAACCCTTGAAGATCTTGATGATTTTCGATGGTGGTGGTGGGGATTTTCGGTTTTAGTCGAAAATTAGAGAGAGGTAGAGAGATTTTGGGAGAGAATTGTAGTTATGATTTGGTACAAGAAAAAGGTTTAGCCTAGGCCTCTATTTATAGGAAAGATTAGAGGGTTCTAGAATTAGGGTTAGGGTTAAGTTTACTTAGGGAACAAGTCAAACTTGATGAGGAAGTAATGGGAGTTGCCTTGGCTGAAAATTAGAGGGGCAAATTGGTCATTTCATTTATTTTATTTTTTAAATTTCGGCTAGCGCTTTTCAGGAGTAGTTTGGGATTTTTCGTTTTAGTCCTTGTACTTTAAATTAGCTTAATTAATTCCAATCTTGTTTAAAATTAATTAAATTATACACATTAAGCTCTAGTTTATTATCTTTTGTTCACGAAAATTAATTAGCTTATTATTTCCGTCTTTTATTAAGTTGTCGTTTATTACACAAAGTTAATTATTACACTTTATAATTCTTAACGCTTAACAATTATCGATTAAAGTTTAATCATTAAGGTTAATTATATTGTTGGACATTTAATAAGGAAAAATATAGATTGGAAAAATGAGGGTCGTTATATGTGTAATGGATGAAATTTAAGTTTTATGTCAAAGAACTGTAATATGTGAAGATTATAAGTCGCAGGGACTATGAAATGCATATATGATAGAGGAAAAGACACGACGGTAATGGAGCGGACTCTATCGATCAGAGTAGCAATATTTAAAACAGCCTTACTTAAAATGTTAAAGGATATGTAATAAAGGACTACCAAATTCTTGTCATTCACAATAAATCAAGGTTTATTTCCTTGTAAGTTATGTTAATTATCCATATGAATGATGATATGATTGAGAAAATAGATAATGGTCATTAAAGCACCAGGACAGGAACCTGCAATGACTAAGTAGATGTGAATTCGTACGCTCGGTACACTCAACATATCGACAAGATAAGTGAAATTTATATTATATATAATGTTGATTATATGTTTATGTTGATTAAAAAAACTCGAGGGTTGTAATTATGATGAATGTTATCCTACAAGTGTTGTGGGTTACAAGCGTTAAGAATGTTTAGCATGATTAACGATAGCTATGAGATGAAAGGCAGACTTTTAACTAAATGGAATACTGAGATAGAAAGGAAGTATGTACTAAATGGAATGGACATAGAAATGCGATAGATTGTGCCAAAGAAGAATGAATATTATGTTTAAAGTAAATGTGTGAGTTAACAGGCCAAAATGCTATGATAGGTGCCCTTATTCTATGCTTTCGCATTTAGTGTTTAGATAAAGTGGAAATAGCTAGCTAGATTTTCCTTAATAAATAAGAATGTTGACATTGTCACGAAAAGTTACATGATGAAGCTAAAAAGAAAATGATGATTCCATAATTGAATATGGTTAGATGTAATTAGTTGAAGACAATTAAGAGTAGACGATAAGTCACTTTAACATTTATGTTTTGATAGAACAAATTCAAAGATGATATACCACTCAGGTGTAAATCAACTGTGTGCTAGTAAATTGGATATAAGTAGAGTGAGATAAATGTACGCTTCCACGAGTAAAAAGATAATTAAGTTATGTAGAGTCATTGAACTAAAGTTTTATTGCCGTAAGGTGAAAGAAGTATGGTATTACCAAGGCACTTGATGTATTTTATGACACCTTTCATGTATTTTTCACAAGGAATTGCATTCGATAGATATAGCTTGTAAAATATGGTTATTGATCAAGATGTTGGTTTAGGAAAAACTGATAAAAGAAAGAATCATGATTAGCATAGTAAGAGTTATGGTAGAGACTAATAAACAATGTAGTTGTGTAAAGGAAGTGATGTGAATTCACTTCGTTTATGTGTAATAAATGACGGTTAGCTATGATCGGTATGACAAGATCGGTTTGTGAAGACACGAATAATCCAACGGGGGGAGATTTGTAACATCCCAGATTTTGTTAACTGGTTGAAAAGAAAAGAGTTAATAGTATGTTGTGAGATTATGCATGCCTTCACTATTTTGGCCATAACATTCTCGTACGAACTCGGATTGAGGCAAATCAAAGGACCAGACGACCATAATTTGAGCCCGGATATTCTGGTGCAATAATTTAAGCTATAAGGCAAATGGGGCACCGCACCTAGGTACAGGTACACCGCACCTGTGTCTGAAAGTGTGTTTTCGGTTATTTTGTAAATATTGTAGAGTTGGGGATTGGATGGAAATTGTGCATGAACGTTTTTGGAAGTTGAAAATAGATAGGTAAATCCATTTTTCTTCATTTCTATCTAATTGAAACTCTCCAACTTAGAGTGAGAAAGATTTCTAGTGAGAGAAAGCTTAATAGAGAAAGAAGTAGGTTTGAACAACCCGAATCGAAATCCAATCTTAGTGTTATAGCCATCTAGTTCATTTTTTCCTCTTAAGGTAAAACTCTAACTTGAATCATTTGTGTTGAATTGATCTAAGGTTAGGTTTTGAGGTGAAAATTGAGGTATGACAAGAATACTCGAATCTTTCACATGTTTATGATAAATTGATACGTATTCTATGAATTATAGTATAATTTATGTATGTATGAGTAGAAAATTGGATTTAAGCGTTAAGGTGTGTGTAATTTGGGTTTTCGTAAATGAAATGAAAGTATAATGTTAATTTATTATGGGTTTATGATATGGTTATGTATAAATTGTAGTTTTATGGTATAATTACATATGAAAATGAATAAAATTAGTTAAAAGATTTTAAATGGTGAAGAAGATTATTATATGAGTTATGAAATGTGTCAACATGAAGTTATGCACACCTAGTGTTTGTTTAAATGTTTTAATGATAAAATAGTAAGAGTTTGGAATAAAAGGCTAATGAAAATGAATGAGACTAATTTGAGTTGTTAGTGTTTATGATAAAACTGGTATAAGATGATAAATTGGAAATAAGACTTTGCTAGTTGTTATGTAAAGAGTATGATTATGTTGATGGAATGATATGAAAATGAGTAGACATGGTAATTGGTGAATGTGTAAGTATTAAGCTTGAAAATGATTTTTATGCACATAACGTGTTTGATGAAATGTTTGAATGAAGGATTTTGTATGTTCTTAAATAAAATGGACATAAAGTTTAATGAATATGTTTAAGGATTGAAAAGTCCCAACCCGTCTTTAACCCAAAAGAAATTTTTTTTTTAAACATTAGTGACATTGTACAACATTCAAATACGTTACCCGAAATAATAAACAACCACCATAACATAAAAAGTTTCGTACAACACTTCCAGTATTAAAGTTTAGTACAATTCAAAATGTAATAACGACCCCTGAGTTTAATTTCCAAACAAAACACGAGCATGGCGTTTGGGGTTAAACTACCCAACTAGGTCGCATCCAAAAATTCCCTCCAATAGCCCACTAGATGGAGATCTCTAGTTCGAACGAATACCCTTGCCTTTGTCCACCTCGGAACCTAAAAGAGTAAACAACGAGAGGGTAAGCAAAATTCTTAGTGAATGCATTAAATATACACATACATATATAACCTACTTACTTGCAATCACTTTACACAATTACCTCATACACGCTAGCATTTTAATTAGCATACCATTGCAAAGTATAACGCTAAATCTCCGATATCACGAACTAGCACAAACGATAGCACATAACACGAATAATATAATATACTACACTACGACACATAACCATGGTTAACCAAAATCGAAAGGGAATGGCACTCGCGAATGACCATTGGTGTTCCCACCAACCATTAGTATACATACCCGGCTAATGCATCACTAACCCCATGAGTGGTATCGAATTCACGAACTTAAACACACCCGTCACGCTCAATGTGGTATCGAACTCACGAACTTTACACCCACACTTCACGCCACACGAAATGATGCGGTATCGAACTCACAAACTTTAACCCACATCACCCGCCAACCCACATGAGGTATCGAACTCACAAACTTAAACCCTCATCTCATGCTAAACATGATGTGGTATCGAACTCACGAACTTAACCCACAACGCATCCCACACAAGTAAATACATTATATACATACACGTATAATTATTCCACTCACCTTAACACCTTTGGTGAATGATAAACAAGCTCGCAACCTTCAATGTAACACACTTATTACATTAAATACACAATTAACACATAAACAAGTCAGACTACTTACCATCTTATAACTCCTAGTGCATTAATGACTCAAGGTGCCATTATGACCCATTTGCATTAATGACACCCATCCTAGGTCAAGACCACTTTAAATCACTAATCGCTAGTGATTATAGCCGAACACACTAACTAACACTAGTTTGGGGTAATTAAACCCCTATCATGTTAGTTGGGTCACCCTACACCCATTTGACCCATTTCAAATTCATCTCTTGTATTTAGGTCTCCCATGAACCCTATGACACCCATTTCACTAACACTTAAGTATGCTAGTGATTCAACCAACAATTTAAGACCCATAAACTCTAATTACAACCTCAAACCCTAGGTTGGTTATCTTTGGGTCTATAAACACAAGTCTTACCCAAATAAAACCCCAATTCCTTAATAAATGGGTTTTATAAACATCACTAACCCTAAACTCTAACCAAGACTCAATTCAAACAATAAAACATGGAATTGAAACTTACTTCAACACCAAAACATAGATAGCGAGTGGATTTGACAAGATCCGAACTTCAAATGAAGAGATCTAGCTTCTTCTTCCTTGATTCTAAGCATTCTCCCTCTAGGGTTTCACCTCTCTCTCTCTCTAAAGATGGAAATGTTTGAAATATAGATGAAATGAATTATGGATAAGATTTGATCAGTTTTATAGCTTCAAACCCGTCCTCAAGGTGAAATGACCAAAACACCCCTTAAATACCCTTTAAAACGAGTCAAAAGGGTATGGCCTAGGCAATAGCCACGACGCGCCATTTTTTGGCCCGCGGCGCGGCTCTAAGACAAAATCAGAGACAGTAGCTTTTCAAAACTTCGGACATCTGAACAACTGCTAGCCGCGGCGCACCTATTTTGGCCCGCGGCGCCTCTCGACTGCAACCAGGTTTCTGTTTTTAAGTTCAGGGACTCGGGTTGTCAGATTCTGATTCTGGTGTAAATTTTAAAAAAGCATAAGTATAAGGTGGAATTTTAGTGGCGGTACCTGATGCGTACCTTTACTGACACTTTCTGATGCATAGAATTTCAGGGTGTTACAACTCTCCCCCACTTGAATCGGATCGCGTCCCCGCGATCCATGCCGTATGGCAAGCCGGAAGATGTACCAACATAAACTCTTCGGACACCCACATAAACTCGGAAGCCTTTCGATGTCGCCATTGGACTTTAAAAGTCCTCACCTCTTTGTTACGTAACATTTTAACCTTTTCATCAAGAATGTCAATCGGTTCCTCGACATATTCTAACTTGTTGTTCAAGGAAATCTCATCCAATGGCACCCACGTCAAGTCATCCGCAAGACACTTACGGAGGTGGGAAACATGGAAAGCGTTATGAATCCCCGCAAGCTCTTCGGGTAACTCTAGTCTATAAGCTACCTCACCAACACGATCCAAGATTCTGAAAGGACCAATAAATTGAGGAGCTAACTTTCCCCGGTTTCGAAACCGAATAATACCCTTCCATGGTGAAACGTTAAGCATCACCATGTCACCTTCTTGGAACTCAATTGGTCGCCTACGTTTATCGGCATGAGATTTTTGTCTATCTTGCGCCGCCTTTAATCGAGCCCGAATCATCTCGATTTTACTTTAAGTCTCTAAAACCAAATTGGTACTCCCGATTTCCTTTTGTCCCACTTCACCCCAACAAATCGGAGTTCGACACCTTTGCCCATAAAGCATCTCATATGGTGGCATCCCGATACTATTATGATAACTATTATTGTACGAGAATTCCACAAAAGGTAAGTGCTCATCCCAACTACCACCGAAATCAATGACATACGCCCGTAACATATCCTTCAACATTTGATTCGTACGTTTGGTTTGACGTTTGAGGATGGTACGCCGTGCTCATATTCAATTGTGTACCCATATCCTCATGAAACTTATTCCATAATCGAGATGTGAAACGAGTATCCCGATCCTTAACAATAGATATAGGAACCAATGTCTCGATATCACCTCCTTGATAAACAACTTTGACAATGTCTCCAACGATATCGTCTCTCGAATGGGAAGAAACAATGCACTTTTCGTCAAATGATCAACTATCACCCAAATAGTATCAAATTGGGTTCTCGCCTTTTTTGGTTACTTTGTAATGAAATCCATGGTAATGTGCTCTCATTTCCATTTCGGGATTTCTAATGGTTGTAACATACCATATGACTTTTGATGTTCAGCCTTAACTTGCAAACACGTGATGCATTGTTCAACATACTTAACAACATCACGTTTCATGCCTAGCCACCAATACTCTTTCTTCAAATCAAGGTACATCTTCGTTGCACCTAGATGAACGGAATACTTTGACTTATGTGCTTCATCGAGTAGCACTTGTTGGTAATCGCCCATCTTAGGCACCCACACTCATCCTTGAAAGGACAACAAACCATGCGGGCCTAAGGTAATAGACTCCGTTTGCCCCATGATTCGTTCTTCATACTTTTTGTTAACAAAAGCTTCAATTTGGATCTCACCAAGCTTCACAAGAAAATCTTTAGTAATAGTCATACGTAACGATCTCAATCGTATCGTTGGATGTTGACTCTTTCGATTTAATGCATCCGCGACCACATTCGCCTTACCTGAATGATAAAGTATCTCACAATCATAATCTTTTACCACATCGATCCATCTACATTGACGATAGTTTAAATCTCATTGATCAAAAAGATGTTTCAAACTCTTATGATCCGAATAAATCGTGCACTTGACACCATACAAGTAGTGGCGCCAAATTTTCAACGCATGCACCACCGCCGCCAATTCAAGATAATGAGTCGGGTATCTCTTTTCATATTGCTTTAATTTTCGAGAGGCGTAAGCGATGACTTTACCCCATTGCATTAGAACACACCCGAGCCCATTTAATGAGGCATCACAATTGTAACATCCCGCATTTTTTTGTTAAATTTATTTTTAACACCGTCTTTTTTTTAATAATACCTTTCGTTATTTAAAATCGTATTTTTCGTTGACTAACGTTCTTAATATTCCTGTTATTTAATTATAACATCACTAGTTAACTCGAGCATTTTTAAAATACTCGTTTGGTTAATTCCCGCACCCGCTTTAAACTCGAGGGACCGAAGTTGCCAAGTGGGCAAACTAGTTGACTAGGTCAACTAGTCAACCCACTTTCCACCATTCATTCATTTTGATCACCTCCCTCATCTTTTTCCTCTCTAGCTCAAGAACACTCTTTAAACCCAAATCCTTAATTCATCATCCAAATCCGAATCAAGAAGCAAACATCAAAACAAATTACATATTCGTGATCCTCTTTTCATCCTCTACATTTGGGTACCAATTTCATCACATTTGGGTAACATTTCTAAAACACTATATTTCTCTAAATTCGTTTTATATACTTGAAATGGGGTTAGTTAGTGTCTATGGCTCAAGTATAACATGAATATATGTTTTGTTTGCTCGATTTGTTGTTTTGGAGTAACTAGCACGAATTTGAAATGGGTGTGCTTAATCTTTGATTTTGGTTGACTAAATATTGTTTAAATGTTAAAGTTCATGTTTTAATTGTGTTATTAGTATCACTAGCTTCATTTTGATGCGTAGGTTGATTAAGAAAACTTCAAACACATGATTATTGATTTTTGTGAATTTTGGTTAGGGTTTGATAGACTTAAAACGAACTTTTGATGTTTTAAATGCCATGAAATGTTATTAGTAATTGTTTAGTTTTAATTTATGTTTCAATACCTTCAAAACGGCATATCATATGTGTGAATTGGATTCCCGAGTCAAGAAATGCGTTTTATGAACTTGAAACGTTGATTTTGAACGTTTAATGATCATTTATTGAGGTTTTCTTTGTTGTTAATGATGGAATTTATTGATGAAATGTATCTAGTTGTATTCCTCTTTAAATTACCTTACCAACGATATAAGATACGTGTTTTGAATGTTAATGAGTCAAAAGTTATGGTTGTTTGAATTTGAAATCGTCTAAGTGTAAACTGCCCCAGAATTGCTGAAACATCGGTGCATCTGAGGCAGACTGCCCAAAAATGTCAATTTTCGCATAATTCTAAGTATGCCACGCACCCCCGATCAACATGAAACTTGGCCAACATGCTTATATATGATTAAAAATCCCAGAAAAATTATCGGATACCCGACCCGACCCAGTTGACTTTTTCATTGACTTTGACCAAGTTTGACTTTAGTTAAACTTAACAAAACACTTATGCAATCATTATAATCTTATTTTATACTTGATTCTTGCATGAAACTTGACAACGTGATTCACATGCTACATAATCGAGTCGTAACGAGCCATAGGACTAATTGAACACATTTCACCCGACCAGGTGTCGTAACTAGTTAATTAATACAACTTACTTTTAAGGTCAAGGCTAAGCAACTTTCATGCACACGTTTACTTTGTGAAGTACATTTATACTCGTGCACTCGAGGTGAGATCATAGTCCCACCTTTTCAACAACTTTTTATACTTTTAAATTGTAGGCTGAGAAACATATACTTTGTTACATTTTGTACTACTTACTTTTATACTTTGAACACAAGTACAAGGAAAACAAACATTCCACAGTGAGTTAGAACAAAAATCCACAATTCGATTATCATTAGTTACACTTGCAGGGTGTAAGCGAGAACTTATATTGTGTGGCCATACGGGTTTGACAAACCCTCATTTTGGACGGATCACTACCGTCTACGGATGAAATATGTCTTTGAGGAACAGTGTATGTTCTAACACTATTGTGATGGGGTTCTATGGAAGGATACGTTAAGTCTTGATAATTGGGTGCTCGCGAACAAACTTTTGGAATGCAAACGATTTAGATAATCAACGTTATGGAAATACAATTTCTTGTGGTTCAAAAACAACATTTACAAACACCCATGATTTCACCAACGTTTTTCGTTGACAGTTTTCTATATGTTTCTCAGGTTCATACACGGCTATTTAATACATGCTTCCGCATACACTCATACTTGCTTGGGTCAAGCATACATGCATACACTTTGATTACTTGCTTGGAGTCAAGCATACTTACATACGCTAGTGATAGCAGCTTTGGATTCAAACATTTGTCTACATACTTACGCTATTTATAGTAACTGTGATTTTAAACTAATTATGTCGCAAGTTATTTCATTTATACTTTATACTTTTGCAAACTTAAACTTGTTGTCGAACCGTTTGGTAAACTAAACTTTGTAAGTCTTGTACGTTTCAAATGAATGCGACATAATTTTGGTCAAACGCGTCTCATATAGGGACTATGACCACGTAACGGGACCTAAGTTAGCGGCGCCGTCAATGATGATTTTGTCGGGTCGCTACAGATGGTATCAGAGCGTTGGTTGTAGGGAACTAGGATATGCATTAGTGTGTTTCTGACAGAGTCGTTAGGACGCATTAGTGAATCTAGACTACAACCGGATAGTTAATCATTACATACTGACTTGCATTTGCTATAGATAGCACTTACTTGACTACTTGTACATATATACTTGAATCATTCTTAGGCAAACTTCTTAATGGTACCAAACTTTCATTATACGAATCCGTATTCTACAACTTTCTGGTAACACATGTAAGTTCATGATTCATACGCGTAAGGATGATGACGACTTCATTAATCACACTTGTTCGGGAACTCTGTCTCCCAGATTGTTATTCGCCACCGTTTCAACTTACTATCGGTGTCACACCGGTGTTCCTTACTATCTACCACTTCTTGTTAATACCATCACTACTCTAGGTGAGTATCGTCGTCACTACTTATCACTACGGTTGCGTACTACTCATTATCATAATTCGTTACTCTTTTTGTGCCTAAAGACGTTATTGTTTGACTTGAACCGCATTGACGTGAACAATCATTTATACACTTCCCTCGGGAAACGCATCTTCAGAGTTGCACTAATTATTTCGATTCAATACGAGTAACGTTAGTGATGTCGCTACTTTGTTCATTTTAAATCTTCACGATTACAAGAACTTGATTTTATGGAGTGATGTGAGAATGGAGGTATGAGTTAGCATAATATAATGACACTCGATCAACGTAGTTATATTATGGTAAGTCATACCAAAGTTCTAATGACACGTGATGGTGATTGGACTCGATCAACCTAATCACCACCATGTGCCATGTACATGACTTCATTTTTATTTTTCTTGTTGGATATCAGAAAACTCCGATAATGTCGATAACAACCATACCAAGGACACACCTTCGATTATTCTCGAATCATATTTATGCTTCCGAATGAATGACAAATTCTTCCGACTTCAAACATATGTTATACGCGTATACTATCTCGTTTTCTTACAGTTTATCGACGAACTACAATATTCTTGTTATGCTCACATCGAGGCGGAAACTTCTCTCGCCTTACACTCGTACTTCCGTTTAAGGAAATCTTTATTCTAAATTCTCAATGTAGAGAGAGACTCTTCACGTTATACTAGTATACGCCACGAGGGTGAATAGTCCTAACGAACGTTTTTCAGAAACCGATAAGAAACTTGCTCTAACAAACATTTTCGAAAACCGATAAATCCTCTGCGGCACGAATTTCTTGAGAAACCTGTTCTAACTAACGTTTTCAAGTCCGAAAAAAAAATTTTGTTCGAATATACCTTACAGAAATGTATCTCGTCTCGGATCGAAATCCTCGTTTCACTTCTAGACTTTTGGAATACCTTACAAGAAACTTTGGGAACAAAATTATTCATGAGTACCGCGTACCATCCACAAATCGACGGACCAAGCAAACATACGATTCAAACCTTGGAAACCATAATATGAGTTTGCATTATCGATTTCAAATTTACTTAAGAAAAGTATTTTCCTTTAGCTGAATTCTCTTACTACAATAATTTTCATCCGAGTATTAATGCCACACCTTTCGAAAACTCATATAGCCGCAATTGTCATTTTCTTAATTGTTGAACCGAAGTAAAGGATAATCAAACCACCGGACCCAAACTCATTCATGAAGTAATCGTTAAGATCATTCCAATCCGAGAAAGGCTCAGGACGGTCGTAGTCGCCAAAGGAGCTATGCCGACGTTAGATGTAAACCTTTCAAAATTCCAAGTGGGTAACCGTGTAACGTTAAAAGTCACACCTTAGAAAGGTGTAATCCGTTTCAGGAAACGTAGAAAGCTAAATCCGTAATATTTTGATCCTTTGAAAATCTTGGGGCGTTTTGGACCCGTTGCTAGCCGTTTAGATTTGTTCGACTCATTGAGCCTCCGTTCATACTACATTTCATGTATCAAACTTAAAGAAGTGTCTTGCCGAACAAGAACTTGTTATTCCTTCCGATGAGCTTAATATCGATGACAAACTCCGCTTCCTAGGAGGACCAGTTAAAATTTTGAATCATGAAACGAAACTCTGAAACGATGAAAAATCCCGACTGTCAAAGTTCGTTGAAACACCCAAAGAAGTACCTTCACTTAACCTTAGAATTGACAATGCAATATTTCAAGGAAGAAACGGCAACTACTACTTCCAACTAAATTTCGGGACGAAATTTCTTTTAAGATGTAGGTAATGTAACATCCCGCATTTTTCCGTTAAATTTATTTTTAACACCGTCTTTTTTTTTAATAATACCTCTCGTTATTTAAAATCGTATTTTCCGTTGACTAACGTTCTTAATATTTCGGTTATTTAATTATAACATCACTAGTTTACTCGAGCGTTTTTAAAATACTCGTTTGGTTAATTCCCGCACCCGCTTTAAACTCAAGGGACCGAAGTTGCCAAGTGGGCAAACTAGTTGACTAGGTCAACTAGTCAACCCACTTTCCACCATTCATTCATTTTCATCACCTCCCTCATCTTTTTCCTCTCTAGCTCAAGAACACTCTTTAAACCCAAATCATTAATTCATCATCCAAATCCGAATCAAGAAGCAAACATCAAAACAAATTACATATTCGTTATCCTCTCTTCATCCTCTACATTTTGGTACCAATTTCATCACATTTGGGTAACATTTCTAAAACACGAGATTTCTCTAAATTCGTTTTATATACTTGAAATGGTGTTAGTTAGTGTCTATGGCTCAAGTATAACATGAATATATGTTTTGTTTGCTCGATTTGTTATTTTAGAGTAACTAGCACGAATTTGAAATGTGTGTGCTTAATCTTTGATTTTTGTTGACTAAATGTTGTTTAAATGTTAAAGTTCATGTTTTAATTGTGTTACTAGTATCACTAGCTTCGTTTTGATGCGTAGGTTGATTAAGAAAACTTCAAACACATGATTATTGATTTTTGTAAATTTTGGTTAGGGTTTGATAGACTTAAAATGAACTTTTGATGTTTTGAACGCCATGAAATGTTATTAGTAAGTGTTTAGTTGTAATATATGTTTCAATACCTTCAAAACGGCATATCATATGTGTGAATTGGATTCCCGAGTCAAGAAATGCGTTTTATGAACTTGAAACGTTGATTTTGAACGTTTAATGATCATTTATTGAGGTTTTATTTATTGTTAATGATGGAATTCAATGATGAAATGTGTTTAGTTTTATTCCTCTTTAAATTACCTTTCCAACGATATAAGATAAGTGTTTTGAATGTTAACGAGTCAAAAGTTATGGTTGTTTGAAGTTGAAATCGTCTAAGTGTAAACTGCCCCAGAATTGCTGAAACAGATGCAGATGCGGCGCTCTACCTCAGATGCGGCGCATCTGAGGCAGACTGTCCAAAAATGTCAATTTTCGCTTAATTCTAAGTATGCCACGCACCCCCGATCAACATGAAACTTGGCCAACATGTTTATATATGATTAAAAACCCCAGAAAAATTGTCGGATACCGACCCGACTCCGTTGACTTTGACCAAGTTTGACTTTAGTTAAACTTAACAAAACACTTTTGCAATCGTTCTAATCTTATTTTATACTTGATTCTTGCATGAAACTTGACAACGTGACTCACATGCTACATAATCGAGTCGTAACGAGCCATAGGACTAATTGAACACATTTCACCCGACCATGTGTCGTAACCGGTTAATTAATACAACTTACTTTTTAGGTCAAGGCTAAGCAACTTTCATGCACACGTTTACTTTGTGAAGTACATTTATACTCGTGCACTCGAGGTGAGATCATAGTCCCACCTTTTCAAAAACTTTTTATACTTTTAAATTGTTGGCTGAGAAACATATACTTTGTTACATTTTGTACAACTTACTTTTATACTTTGAACACAAGTACAAGGAAAACAAATATTCCACAGCGAGTTAGAACAAAAATCCTCAATTCGATTATCATTAGTTACACTTGCAGGGTGTAAGCGAGAACTTATATTGTGTGGCCATACGCCTTTGACAAACCCTCATTTCGGACGGTTCGCTATCGTCTACGGATGAAATATATTTTTGAGAAACAATGTATGTTCTAACACTATTGTGATGGGGTTCTATGGAAGGATACGTTAAGTCTTGATAATTGGGTGCTCGCGAACAAACTTTTGGAATGCAAACGATTTAGATAATCAACGTTATGGAAATGCAAAATCTTGTGGTTCAAAAACAACGTTTACAAACACCTATGATTTCACCAACGTTTTTTGTTGACAGTTTTCTATATGTTTCTCAGGTTCATACATGGCTATTTGATACATGCTTCCGCGTACACTCATACTTGCTTGGGTCAAGCATACATGCATACACTTTGATTACTTGTTTGGAGTCAAGCATACTTACATACGCTAGTGATAGCACCTTTGGATTCAAACATTTGTCTACATACTTACGCTATTTATAGTAACTGTGATTTTCAACTAATTATGTCGCAAGTTATTTCATTTATACTTAATACTTTTGTAAACTTAAACTTGTTGTCGTACCGTTTGGTAAACTAAACTTTGTAAGTCTTGTTTGTTTCAAATGAATGCGACATAATTTTGGTCAAACGCGTCTCATATAGGGACTATGACCACGTAACAGGACCTAAGTTAGCGGCGCCATCAATGATGATTTTGTCGGGTCGCTACAGATGGTATCAGAGCGTTGGTTATATGGAACTAGGATATGAATTAGTGTGTCTGACAGAGTCGTTAAGACGCATTAGTGAATCTAGACTACAACCGGATAGTTAATCATTTCATCCTGACTTGCATTTGCTATAGATAGCACTTACTTGACTACTTGTGCATATATACTTGAATCATTCTTAGGAAAACTTCTTAATGGTACCAAACTTTCATCATACGAATCCGTATTCTACCACTTTCTGGTAACACACGTAAGTTCATGATTCATACGCGTAAGGATGATGACGACTTCATTAATCACACTTGTTCGGGAACTCTGTCTCCCAGATTGTTATTCGTCACCATTTTAACTTACTATCGGTGTCACACCGGTGTTCCTTACTATCTACCACTTCTTGTTAATACCATCACTACTCTAGGTGAGTATCGTCGTCACTACTTATCACTACGGTTGCGTACTACTCGTTATCATAATTCGTTACTCTTTTCATGCCTAAAGACGTTATTGTTTGACTTGATCCGCATTGACGTGAACAATCATTTATACACTTCCCTCGGGAAACTCATCTTCAGAGTTGAACCAACTCTTTCGATTCAATACGAGTAACGTTAGTGATGTAGCTACTTTGTTCATTTTAAATCTTCACGATTACAAGAACTTGATTTTATGGAGTGATGTGAGAATGGAGGTATGAGTTAGCATAATATAACGACACTCGATCAACATAGTTATATTATGGTAAGTCATACCAAAGTTCTAATGACACGTGATGGTGATTGGACTCGATCAACCTAATCACCACCATGTGCCATGTACATGACTTCATTTTTATTTTTCTTGTTGGATATCCGAAAACTCCAAGAATGTCGATAACAACCATACCAAGTACACACCTTCGATTATTCTCGAATCATATTTATGCTTCTGAATGATTGACAAATTCTTCCGACTTCAAACATATGTTATACGCGTATACTATCTCGTTTTCTTATAGTTTATCGACGAACTACAATATGCTTGTTATGCTCACATCGAGGCGGAAACTTCTCTCGCCTTACACTCGTACTTCCGTTTAAGGAAATCTTTGAAATGTCCCGTGCATATTGATTATAAACGTTCCATATTAATTGATTTCGTTGCGAGGTTTTGACCTCTATATGAGACGTTTTTCAAAGACTGCATTCATTTTTAAAACAACCATAACCTTTATTTTATCAATAAACATTTTAAAAATATTACGTAGATTATCAAATAATGATAATCTAAAATATACTGTTTACACACGATCATTACATAATGGTTTACAATAGAAATATATTACATCGACATATGTTTCTTGAATGCAGTTTTTACACAATATCATACAAACATGGACTCCAAATCTTGTCCTTATTTTAGTATGCAACAGCGAAAGCTCTTAATATTCACCTGAGAATAAACATGCTTTAAACGTCAACAAAAATGTTGGTGAGTTATAAGTTTAACCTATATTTATCAAATCGTAACAATAGACCACAAGATTTCATATTTCAATACACATCCCATACATAGAGATAAAAATCATTCATATGGTGAACACCTGGTAATCGACATTAACAAGATGCATATATAAGAATATCCCCGTCATTCCGGGACACCCTTCGGATATGATATAAATTTTGAAGTACTAAAGCATCCGGTACTTTGGATGGGGTTTGTTAGGCCAAATAGATCTATCTTTAGGATTCGAGTCAATTAGGGTGTCTGTTCCCTAATTCTTAGATTACCAGACTTAATAAAAAGGGGCATATTCGATTTCGATAATTCAACCATAGAATGTAGTTTCACGTACTTGTGTCTATTTTGTAAATCATTTATAAAACCTGCATGTATTCTCATCCCAAAAATATTAGATTTTAAAAGTGGGACTATAACTCACTTTTACAGATATTTCCTTCCTCGGAAATAAGACTTGGCCACAGATCGATTCACAAACCTATACAAATATGTACATATATATCAAAATATGATCAAAATATAATTACAATCATTTTTATTATGTTTTAAAGATTTGAGTGTATTAAGTCAGCTGTCCTCGTTAGTAACCTACAACTAGTTGTCCACAGTTAGATGTACAGAAATAAATAGATATATATTATCTTGAATCAATCCACGACCCAGTGTATACACGTCTCAGGCTAAATCACAACTCAAAGTATATATATTTTTGGAATCAACCTCAACCCTGTATAGCTAACTCCAACATTACTGCATATAGAGTGTCTATGGTTGTTCCAAATAATATATATACATGGGTCGATATGATATGTCAAAACATTTGCATACGTGTATATGGTATCCCAAGATTACATAATATATTAGAATATATGTATAATACAATATAAGTTAGCTAGGATATGATTTGTATAGATTTGTTAAACATTTCCCGTAGCTAAAATGATCAAAAATATCCAATCTTGTTTTACCCATAACTTCTTCATTTTAAATCCGTTTTGAGTGAATCAAATTGCTATGGTTTCATATTGAACTCTAATTTAAGAATCTAAATAGAAAAAGTATAGGTTTATAGTCGGAAATTTAAGTTACATGTCAATTACTAAAGAGGTAGTAATTTCCGTCGAAAGAACGACATCTTGATGACCATTTTGAAAAACATAATTTCACTTCGAGTTTAACCAAGATTTTTGGATATAGTTTCATGTTCATATGAAAAATCATTTTCTCAGAAGAACAACTTTTAAATCAAAGTTTATCATAGTTTTTAATTATCCAAACCCAAACAGCCCCCGGTTTCACTATGACGGCGTATATCCGATTTTATGGTGTTCATCGTGTTTCCAGGTTTTAAATCATTAAGTTAGCATATCATATAGATATATAACATGTGTTTAGTTGATTTTAAAAGTCAAGTTAGAAGGATTAACTTTTGTTTGCGAACAAGTTTAGAATTAACTAAACTATGTTCTAGTGATTACAAGTTTAAACCTTCGAATAAGATAGCTTTATATGTATGAATCGAATGATGTTATGAACATCATTACTACCTCAAGTTTTCTAGATAAAACCACTGGAAATAAGAAAAATGGATCTAGCTTCAAAGGATCCTTGGATGGCTTGAAAGTTCTAGAAACAGAATCATGACACGAAAACAGTTCAAGTAAGATTTTCACTCGAAATAAGATTGTTATAGTTGTAGAAATTGAATCAAAGTTTGAATATGAATATTACCTTAAATTAGAAAGATAACCTAATATAAATAACAAAGGTTCCTTGATCTTAGATGATTACTTGGAATGGATTAGAAAGCTTGGAAGTAGACTTGCAAACTTGGAAGTATTCTTGATTTTTATGAAACTATACTTATGGAATTTATAAAGAACACTTAGAACTTGAAGATGGAACTTGAGAGAGATCAATTAGATGAAAAAAATTGAAGAATTAAAGTGTTTGTAGGTGTTTTTGGTCGTTGGTATATGGATTAGATATAAAGGATATGTAATTTTGTTTTCATGTAAATAAGTCATGAATGATTACTAATATTTTTGTAATTTTATGAGATATTTCATGCTAGTTGCCAAATGATGGTTCCCACATGTGTTAGGTGACTCACATGGGCTACTAAAAGTTGATCAATGGAGTGTATATACCAATAGTACATACATCTAAAAGCTGTGTATTGTAAGAGTACGAATACGGGTGCATACGAGTAGAATTGTTGATGAAACTGAACGAGGATGTAATTGTAAGCATTTTTGTTAAGTAGAAGTACTTTGATATGTGTCTTTAAGTCTTTCAAAAGTGTAAGAATACATATCAAAACACAACATGTATATACATTCTAATGGAGTCGTTAAGTCTTCGTTAGTCGTTACATGTAAGTGTTGTTTTGAAACCTTTAAGTTAACGATCTCAATTAATGTTGTTAACCCAATATTTATTATATCAAATGAGATGTTAAATTATTATATTATGATGTATGAATATCCCTTAATATGATATATACATTAAATTATCGTTACAACGATAATCGTTACATTTAAGTCTCGTTTCGTAATTCTTGAGTTAGTAGTATTGTTTTTACATATGTAGTTCATTGTTAACACACTTAATGATATATTTAAATATCATTTTATCATGTTAAATATAGTGTATCAATATCTTAATATGATACATATATATTTAGTAGACGTTATCATAACGATAATCGTTATATATATCATTTCGAGTTTCTTAACTTAGTAATCTCATTTCTTATGTATATCACTCATTGTTAATATACTTAGTGAGATAATTACTCATCATAATCTCATGTCAACCATATATATATGTCTATATATACCACAACATGTAGTTTTTACAATTTTGTAACGTTCGTGAATCGCCGGTCAACATGGGTGATCAATTGTCTATATGAAACTTATTTCATTTAATCAAGTCTTAACAAGTTTGATTGCTTAACACGTTGGAAACTTTTAGTCATGTAAATATCAATCTCAATTAATATATATAAACATGGAAAAGTTCGGGTCACTACAGTACCTACCCGTTAAATAAATTTCGTCCCAAAATTTTAAGCTGTTGAAGGTGTTTACGAATCTTCTGGAAATAGATGAGGGTATTTCTTCTTCATCTGATCTTCATGCTCCCAGGTGAACTCAGGTCCTCTACGAGCATTCCATCGAACCTTAACAATCGGTATCTTGTTTTGCTTAAGTCTCTTAACCTCACGATCCATTATTTCGACGGGTTCTTCAATGAATTGAAGTTTTTCATTGATTTGGATTTCGTCCAATGGAATAGTGAGATCTTCTTTAGCAAAACATTTCTTCAAATTCGAGACGTGGAAAGTGTTATGTACAGCTGCGAGTTGTTGAGGTAGTTCTAATTGGTAAGCTACTGGTCCGACACGATCTACAATCTTGATTGGTCCAATGTACCTTGGATTTAGTTTCCCCCGTTTACCAAATCGAACAACGCCTTTCCAAGGTGAAACCTTAAGCATGACCATTTCTCCAATTTCAAACTCTATATCTTTTCTTTTACTGTCCGCGTAGCTCTTTTGTCGACTCTGGGTGGTTTTCAATCGTTGTTGAATTTGGATGATTTTCTCTGTACTTTATTGTATTATCTCTGGACCCGTAATCTGTCTATCCCCCACTTCATTCCAACAAATCGGAGACCTGCACTTTCTACCATAAAGTGCCTCAAATGGCGCCATCTCAATACTAGAATGATAACTGTTGTTGTAGGAAAATTCTGCTAAAGGTAGGTGTCGATCCCAACTGTTTTCGAAATCAATAACACATGCTCGTAGCATGTCTTCAAGCATTTGTATCGTCCTTTCGCTCTGCCCATCAGTTTGTGGAAGATAGGAAGTACTCATGTCTAGACGAGTCCCCAATGCTTGTTGCAACGTCTGTCAGAACCTTGAAACAAATCTACCATCCCTATCAGAGATAATAGAGACGGGTATTCCATGTCTGGAGACAACCTCCTTCAAATACAATCGCGCCAACTTCTCCATTTTGTCATCTTCTCTCATTGGCAGGAAGTGTGCTGACTTGGTGAGACGATCAACTATTACCCAAATAGTATCATAACCACTTGCAGTCCTTGGCAATTTAGTAATGAAATCCATGGTAATGTTTTCCCATTTCCATTCCAGGATTTCAGGTTGTTGTAGTAGACCTGATGGTTTCTGATGTTCAGCTTTGACCTTAGAACACGTCAAACATTCTCCTACATATTTAGCAATATCGGCTTTCATACCCGGCCACCAAAAGTGTTTCTTGAGATCTTTATACATCTTCCCCTCTCTGGGATGTATTGAATATCTGGTTTTATGTGCTTCTTTAAGTACCATTTCTCTCACATCTCCAAACCTTGGTACCCAAATTCTTTCAGCCCTATATCGGGTTCCGTCTTCCCGAATATTAAGATGTTTCTCTGATCCTTTGGGTATCTCATTCTTCAACTTTCCTTCTTTTACAACCCCCTGTTGCGCCTCCTTTATTTGAGTAGTAAGGTTAGTACGAAAAATTATATTCATAGCTTTTACCCGTATAGGTTCTCTGTCCTTTCTACTCAAAGCGTCGGCTACCACATTCGCCTTCCCCGGGTGGTATCGAATCTCAAAATCATAATCATTCAACAGTTCAATCCACCTGCGTTGTCTCATATTCAGTTGCTTCTGATTAAATATATGTTGGAGACTTTTGTGGTCGGTATATATAATACTTTTGACTCCATATAAATAATGCCTTCAAGTCTTTAATGCAAAAACAACAGCACCCAATTCCAAATCGTGAGTTGTATAATTTTGCTCGTGAATCTTCAATTGTCTAGACGCATAAGCAATCACCTTCGTTCGTTGCATTAATACACAACCGAGACCTTGCTTTGATGCGTCACAATAAATCACAAAATCATCATTCCCTTCAGGCAATGACAATATAGGTACCGTAGTTAGCTTTTTCTTCAATAACTGAAACGCCTTCTCTTGTACATCCTTCCATTCAAATTTCTTCCCTTTATGCATTAATGCAGTCAAGGGTTTTGCTATTTTGGAGAAATCTTGGATGAATCTTCTGTAGTAACCAGCCAATCCTAAAAATTGACGTATATGCTTCGGAGTTTTTGGGGTTTCCCACTTTTCAACGGTTTCGATCTTTCCCGGGTCCACCTGGATACCTTCTTTGTTCACTATGTGACCGAAGAATTAAACTTCTTCCAACCAAAATGCGCACTTTGAAAACTTAGCGTACAGTTTTTCTTTCCTCAATACTTCTAGCACTTTTCTCAAATGTTCTTCATGCTCTTGATCATTCTTTGAGTAAATAAGTATGTCATCGATGAAAACAATAACAAACTTGTCAAGATATGGCCCACACACTCGGTTCATAAGGTCCATGAACACAGGTGGTGCGTTAGTCAATCCAAACGGCATAACCATAAACTCGTAATGACCATAACACGTCCTAAAAGCATTTTTTGGAATATCATCCTCCTTTCCTAGCATTTGATGATATCCATAATGTAAATAGATTTTCGAATAAATCGACGAGCCTTGTAGTTGATCAAATAAGTCGTCAATTCTCGGCAGTGGATAACGGTTTTTGATGGTAAGTTTATTCAACTCTCTGTAGTCAATACACAACCTAAATGTACCATCCTTCTTCTTGACAAACAAAACAGGAGCTCCCCATGGTGATGTGCTTGGTCGAATGAAACCACATTCTAATAGTTCTTGTAGTTGGCTTTGCAGTTCTTTCATCTCGCTGGGTGCGAGTCTGTAAGGAGCACGAGCTATTGGTGCAGCTCCTGGTACAAGATCTATTTGAAATTCAACAGATCGATGTGGAGGTAGTCCTGGTAATTCTTTCGGAAATACATCGGGAAATTCTTTTGCGACGGGAACATCATTGATGCTCTTTTCTTCAGTTTGTACTTTCTCGACGTGTGCTAGAACAGCATAGAAACCTTTTCTTATTAGTTTTTGTGCCTTCAAATTACTAATAAGATATAGCTTTGTGTTTCCCTTTTCTCCGTAGACCATTAAGGGTTCTCCTTCTTCTCGTACAATGTGAATTGCATTTTTGTAGCATACGATCTCTGCTTTCATCTCCTTCAGCCAGTCCATGCCAACTATTACATCAAAACTCCCTAACTCTACTGGTATCAAATAAATCTTAAATATTTCGCTACCCAGTTTAATTTCTCGATTCCGGCATATATAATCTGCTGAAATTAATTTACCGTTTGCTAATTCGAGTAAAAATTTACTATCCAACGGCGTCAATGGACAACTTAATTTAGCACAAAAATCTCTACTCATATAGCTTCTATCCGCACATGAATCAAATAAAACGTAAGCAGATTTATTGTCAATAAGAAACGTACCCGTAACAAGCTCCGGTTCTTCCTGTGCCTCTGCCGCATTAATATTGAAAACTCTTCCGCGGCCTTGTCCATTCGTGTTCTCCTGGTTCGAGCAATTTCTAATAATGTGGCCCAGTTTTCCACATTTATAACAAACTACATTGGCATAACTTGCTCCGACACTACTTGCTCCACCATTACTCGTTCCGACACCATTTTTTCCTTTCGTTCTGTTAACCCCTGGTCCGTAGACCTCACACTTCACCGCGCTATGACCATTTCTTTAACACTTGTTGCAAAATTTGGTGCAGAACCCCGAGTGATAATTTTCACACCTTTGACATAGCTGCTTCTGATTGTTGTTGTTGTTACGGTTGTTATTGTTGTTGGGATGATTGTTGTAGTTGTTGTTGTTGTGCCGTTTGTTGTAGTTGCGATTGATGTTGCGATTGTTGGGATAGTTGTTGTTGTTTTGGTGACTCTTATCACCGTTTTCCTCCCACTTTCTTTTGACTAGCTTCACGTTGGCCTCTTCGGCCGCCTGTTCTTTAATTATTCCCTCAATCTGGTTTACTAGTTTGTGAGCCATTCTACATGCCATTTGTATGGAGGCAGGCTCGTGTGAACTTATATCTTCTTGGATTCTCTCCGATAACCCTTTCACAAATGCGTCGATCTTCTATTCCTCATCTTCGAACGCTCTCGGATACAATAGGCACAATTCTGTGAATCGTCTTTCGTACGAAGTAATATCGAATCCCTGTGTTCGTAACCCTCTAAGTTCTGACTTGAGCTTATTGACCTCGGTTCTGGGACGGTACTTCTCGTTCATCAAGTGCTTGAATGCTGACCACGGTAGCGCGTAAGCAGCATCTTGTCCCACTTGCTCTAGATAGGTATTCCACCATGTTAACGCAATACATGTGAAGGTGTACGTAGCGTACTTCACTTTGTCTCCTTCAGCACACTTAATTATGGCAAACACCGATTCAACTTTATCGGTCCACCGTTTCAATCGGATTGGTATTTCGGTCCCATCGAATTCTGAAGGTTTGCAGGCAGTGAATTCCTTGTAGGAGCATCCTACACGATTTATTGCGCCGTTAGCTGTATTGCTAGATTCAGAGTTATTGTTGGTATGTAGCGCGGCCTGTACTGCGGCTATGTTTGAAGCAAGAAAGGCACGAAATTCCTCTTCGCTCATATTAAAGGTGTGTCGAGTAGTCGGTGCCATTTCCTTCAAAATAGTCAAATGAAACAAGTTAATCATACCGAATATTAAGAGTAGTCAATAGTATCTCGTAGCATAATATGAACTCATTTATAAAAGCTTTTTCTTCATATTAGCGTTTTATAAGTTTAAATTCGGGTACTACCAACCCGTTAAGTTCATACTTACTAGCTAATATACAATTCAACTACTACAATTCCATATGAAAAACTGATTATAATAATATATCATATACAAATATTCTTCAAACTTACAACTTCGCTATATTATATATAACATGAAATATAGTACACTATGATACAGGACAGTTTTGAAGATAAATCTAGTTAATACGCAAGTTGTTCAGCAAAGGAAATAAAAACACGTAATTCATAAGTCCAGAAACAAGTCATGCATTCTGGTTTTACTAAGACGACTTCCCATCCTTGGTCTTGTGGAAAATAACCGTTATGACCATTAGCTAGGCAGCATGTTGTAATGTCGTCAAAAGGACGAGGGTTTCGTAATGTCCAACAGCCCCGTAATAATCTAAAAACCTTGTTTCTCACCCCAACTACTGAATCCGTCACTTGTGGGAAAGTTTTATTTAAAAGCTGCAATCCGATGTTCTTTTTCTCACTTTGGTAAGAAGCGAACATCACTAACCCGTAAGCATAACATGCTTCTTTATGTTGCATGTTAGAAGCTCTTTCTAATTCACGAAATCCTATGTTGGAATATGTTGAGTCAAAATAGGTTCTTAACCCGTAGCGTAAAATTGCATTTGGGTTCCCCGCATTTAACGCTTTAAAGAAAACACGGCATAACTTAAAGTCTCCCCAATGTGATATACCCCACCTATCAAAGAAAATCCTTTTATAAACTAAGGCATTTCTGGAAAGTCTTTCAAATGTTTGACAAGTTAATTTCGCCATAACTAAATGTGCTGATGAATTCTGGCCGACTCTAGACAAGATTTCCTTAATCATATCCTCTGGTAGGTCTTCTAAAATATTCGGTTGTCTACCCTTAACGTCCATTTTGTTTTTATACTGTAAATTAGACAAGGATTAGATTCGTAATAACAAACAATACAAGCAATTTTTACATAGAACATAAAAGTACAAGCACACTACAATACATTTATTACACAACATGCTCACACCCCTCTAATCCAAATCACTGGTTTCTTCTTCTTTGGACTTGGTTCTTTTTCTTAATCTTCTAGGGATATATGATGTTCCTCTAATACGAGTCATCGTTTTCCACAATGGTTTAGAAAAACCTGGTGGTTTAGAGGTTCCCGGGTTATTATCACGATATTGAAAATACGGGTGTTGACGGTACATATAAAGTTCACCGGTGTCGGAATCAGATTTCTCTATTTTGATGCCTTTTCCCTTATTATTTTCTTTTGCCTCATTAAATTGGGTCGGGGTAATTTCTATAACATCATCGGAATCCTCATCAGGATCCGATTCATCGAAAAATTGGTAATTTTCACAATATTTTGCTTCCTTAGCTGAAACACCATTGACCATTATTAACTTTGGTCCATTGGTTGAGGATTTTCTTTTATTTGACCAGTTTTCTGTGGTTCCTACTATTTCCCCCTCTGGAACCTCTTCTTCTTCCGGTTCCTCTTCTTCTGGTTCCTCTTCTTCCGGTTCCTCTTCTTCCGGTTCCGTTTCCTCTTCTTCCGGTTCTTCGGGAACTTGTGAATCTTGCCAATATATATTCGACTCTTCGTTATTATTTGGTGAGTCAATGGGATTTGTGCTAGAGGTAGACATCTATCACATAATATCAAACATGTTAAGAGATTAATATATCACATAATATTTACATGTTAATAATATATAGTTTCCAACAAAAATGTTAAGGAATCATTTTTAAAGAAAACACGGTCGAAGTCCAGACTCACTAATGCATCCTAACAAACTCGATAAGATACGCTAATGCAAATTTTCTGGTTCTCTAAGACCAATGCTCGGATACCAACTGAAATGTCCCGTTCATATTGATTATAAACGTTCCATATTAATTGATTTCGTTGCGAGGTTTTGACCTCTATATGAGACGTTTTTCAAAGACTGCATTCATTTTTAAAACAACCATAACCTTTATTTTATCAATAAAGGTTTTAAAAACATTACGTAGATTATCAAATAATGATAATCTAAAATATACTGTTTACACACGACCATTACATAATGGTTTACAATAGAAATATATTACATCGACATATGTTTCTTGAATGCAGTTTTTACACAATATCATACAAACATGGACTCCAAATCTTGTCCTTATTTTAGTATGCAACAGCGGAAGCTCTTAATATTCACCAGAGAATAAACATGCTTTATACGTCAATAAAAATGTTGGTGAGTTATAGGTTTAACCTATATATATCAAATCGTAACAATAGACCACAAGATTTCAAATTTCAATACACATCCCATACATAGAGATAAAAATCATTCATATGGTGAACACCTGGTAACCGACATTAACAAGATGCATATATAAGAATATCCCCATCATTCCGGGACACCCTTCGGATATGATATAAATTTCGAAGTACTAAAGCATCCGGTATTTTGGATGGGGTTTGTTAGGCCTAATAGATCTATCTTTAGGATTCGCGTCAATTAGGGTGTCTGTTCCCTAATTCTTAGATTACCAGACTTAATAAAAAGGGGCATATTCGATTTCGATAATTCGATTTCGATAATTCTATTTTGTAAATCATTTATAAAACCTGTATGTATTCTCATCCCAAAAATATTAGATTTTAAAAGTGGGACTATAACTCACATTCACAGATATTTCCTTCCTCGGAAATAAGACTTGGCCACGGATCGATTCACGAACCTATACAAATATGTATATATATGTCAAAGTATGATCAAAATATAATTACAACCATTTTTATTATGTTTTAAAGATTTGAGTGTATTAAGTCAGCTGTCCTCGTTAGTAACCTACAACTAGTTATCCATAGTTAGATGTACAGAAATAAATCGATATATATTATCTTGAATCAATCCACAACCCAGTGTATATACATCTCAGGCTAAATCATAACTCAAAGTATATATATTTTTGGAATCAACCTCAACCCTGTATAGTTAACTCCAACATTACTGCATATAGAGTGTCTATGGTTGTTCTAAATAATATATATACATGGGTCGATATGATATGTCAAAACGTTTGCATACGTGTCTATGGTATCCCAAGATTACATAATATATTAGAATATATGTATAATACAATATAATTTAGCTAGGATATGATTTTTATAGATTTGTTAAACATTTCCCGTAGCTAAAAAGATCAAAAATATCCAATCTTGTTTTACCCATAACTTATTCATTTTAAATCCGTTTTGAGTAAATCAAATTGTTATGGTTTCATATTGAACTCTAATTTAAGAATACAAATAGAAAAAATATAGGTTTATAGTCAGAAATTTAAGTTACATGTCAATTACTAAAGAGGTAGTCATTTCCGTCGAAAGAACGACATCTTGATGACCATTTTGAAAAACATACTTTCACTTTGAGTTTAACCAAAATTTTTGGATATAGTTTCATGTTCATATGAAAAATCATTTTCCCAGAAGAACAACTTTTAAATCAAAGTTTATTATAGTTTTTAATTAACCAAACCAAAACAGCCCCCGGTTTCACAACGACGGCGTATATCCGATTTTATGGTGTTCATCCTGTTACCAGGTTTTAAATCCTTAAGTTAGCATATCATATAGATATAGAACATGTGTTTAGTTGATTTTAAAAGTCAAGTTAGAAGTATTAGCTTTTGTTTGCGAACAAGTTTAGAATTAACTAAACTATGTTCTAGTGATTACAAGTTTAAACCTTCGAATAAGATAGCTTTATATGTATGAATCGAATGATGTTATGAACATCATTACTACCTCAAGTTTTCTGGATAAAACCACTGGAAATGAGAAAAATGGATCTAGCTTCAAAGGATCCTTGGATGGCTTGAAAGTTCTTGAAACAGAATCATGACACGAAAATAGTTCAAGTAAGATTTTCACTCGAAATAAGATTGTTATAGTTGTAGAAATTGAATCAAAGTTTGAATATGAATATTACCTTGAATTATAAAGATAACCTACTGTAAATAACAAAGGTTCCTTGATCTTAGATGATTACTTGGAATGGATTAGAAAGCTTGGAAGTAGACTTGCAAACTTGGAAGTATTCTTGATTTTTATGAAACTATACTTATGGAATTTATGAAGAACACTTAGAACTTGAAGATGGAACTTGAGAGAGATCAATTAGATGAATAAAATTGAAGAATGAAAGTGTTTGCAGGTGTTTTTGGTCGTTGGTATATGGATTAGATATAAAGGATATGTAATTTTGTTTTCATGTAAATAAGTCATGAATGATTACTAATATTTTTGTAATTTTATGAGATATTTCATGCTAGTTGCCAAATGATGGTTCCCACATATGTTAGGTGACTCACATGGGCTGCTAAGAGCTGATCATTGGAGTGTATATACCAATAGTACATACATCTAAAAGCTGTGTATTGTACGAGTACGAATACGGGTGCATACGAGTAGAATTGTTGATGAAACTGAATGAGGATGTAATTGTAAGCATTTTTGTTAAGTAGAAGTACTTTGATATGTGTCTTAAAGTCTTTCAAAAGTGTAAGAATACATATCAAAACACAACATGTATATACATTCTAATGGAGTCGTTAAGTCTTCGTTAGTCGTTACATGTAAGTGTTGTTTTGAAACCTTTAAGTTAACGATCTCAATTAATGTTGTTAACCCAATATTTATTATATCAAATGAGATGTTAAATTATTATATTATCATGATATTATGATGTACGAATATCTCTTAATATGATATATACATTAAAATATCGTTACAACGATAATCGTTACATATAAGTCTCGAGTTAGTAGTCTTGTTTTTACATATGTAGTTCATTGTTAACACACTTAATGATATATTTAAATATCATTTTATCATGTTAAATATAGTGTATCAATATATTAATATGATACATATATATTTAGTAGACGTTATCATAACGATAATCGTTATATTTATCATTTCGAGTTTCTTAACTTAGTAATCTAATTTCTTATGTATATCACACATTGTTAATATACTTAGTGAGATACTTACTCATCATAATCTCATGTCAACCATATATATATGTCTATATATACCACAACATGTAGTTTTTACAATTTTGTAACGTTCGTGAATCGCCGGTCAACATGGGTGATCAATTGTCTATATGAAACTTATTTCATTTAATCAAGTCTTAACAAGTTTGATTGCTTAACACGTTGGAAACATTTAGTCATGTAAATATCAATCTCAATTAATATATATAAACATGGAAAAGTTCGGGTCACTACATTCTTTATTCTAAATTCTCAATGTAGAGAGAGACTCTTCACGTTATACTAGTATTCGCCACGAGGGTAAATAGTCTTAACGAACGTTTTTCAGAAACCGATAAGAAACTTGCTCTAACAAACGTTTTCGGAAACCGATAAATCTTCCGCGGCGCGAATTTCTTGAGAAACTTGTTCTAACTAACGTTTTCAAGTCCTAAAAAAAATATATAAAAAAAAATTTGTTCGAATATACCTTACAGAAATGTACCTCGTCTCGGATCGAGATATCGTTTCACTTCTAGACTTTTGGAGTACTTTACAAGAAACTTTGGGAACAAAATTATTCATGAGTACCGCGTACCATCCACAAATCGACAGACCAAGCAAACATACGATTCAAACCTTGGAAACCATAATATGAGTTTGCGTTATCGATTTCAAATTTACTTGAGAAAAGTATTTGCCTTTAGCTGAATTCTCTTACTACAATAATTTTCATCCGAGTATTAATTCCACACCTTTCGAAAACTCATATAGCCGCAATTGTTATTTTCTTAATTGTTAAACCGAAGTAAAGGATAATCAAACCACCGAACCGAAACTCATTCATGAAGTAACCGTTAAGATCATTCCAATCCGAGAAAGGCTCAGGACGGTCGTAGTCGCCAAAGGAGCTATGCCGACGTTAGACGTAAACCTTTCAAAATTCCAAGTGGGTAACCACGTAACGTTAAAAGTCGCACCTTAGAAAGGTGTAATCCGTTTCGGGAAACGTAGAAAGCTAAATCCGCAATATTTTGATCCTATGAAAATCTTGGGGTGTTTTGGACCCGTTGCTAGCCGTTTAGATTTGTCCGACTCATTGAGTCTCCGTTCATACTACATTTCATGTATCAAACTTAAAGAAGTGTCTTGCCGAACAAGAACTTGTTATTCCTTCCGATGAGCTTAATATCGATGACAAACTCCGCTTCCCAGGAGGACCGGTTAAAAATTTGAATCATGAAACCAAACTCTGAAACGATGAAAAATCCCGACTGTCAAAGTTCGTTGAAACACCCAAAGAAGTACCTTCACTTAACCTTAGAATTGACAACGCAAGATTTCAAGGAAGAAACGACAACTACTACTTCCAACTAAATTTCGGGACGAAATTTCTTTTAAGGTGTAGGTAATGTAACATCCCGCATTTTTTCATTAAATTTATTTTTAACACCGTCTTTTTTTTTAATAATACCTTTCGTTATTTAAAATCGTATTTTCTGTTGACTAACGTTCTTAATATTCCTGTTATTTAATTATAACATCACTAGTTTACTCGAGCGTTTTTAAAATACTCGTTTGGTTAATTCCCGCACCCGCTTTAAATTCGAGGGACCGAAGTTGCCAAGTGGGCAAAGTAGTTGACTAGGTCAACTAGTCAACCCACTTTCCACCATTCATTCATTTTCATCACCTCCCTCATCTTTTTCCTCTCTAGCTCAAGAATACTCTTTAAACCCAAATTCTTAATTCATCATCCAAATCCGAATCAAGAAGCAAACATCAAAACAAATTACATATTCGTGATCCTCTCTTCATCCTCTACATTTTGGTACCAATTTCATCACATTTGGGTAACATTTCTAAAACACTAGATTTCTCTAAATTCGTTTTATATACTTGAAATGGTGTTAGTTAGTGTCTATGGCTCAAGTATAACATGAATATATGTTTTGTTTGCTCGATTTGTTGTTTTGGAGTAACTAGCACGAATTTGAAATGGGTGTGCTTAATCTTTGATTTTGCTTGACTAAATGTTGTTTAAATGTTAAATTTCATGTTTTAATTGTGTTACTAGTATCACTAGCTTCATTTTGATGCGTAGGTTGATTAAGAAAACTTCAAACACATGATTATTGATTTTTATGAATTTTGGTTAGGGTTTGATAAACTTAAAATGAACTTTTGATGTTTTGAATGCCATGAAATGTTATTAGTAAGTATTTAGTTGTAATTTATGTTTCAATACCTTCAAAACGGCATATCATATGTGTGAATTGGATTCCCGAGTCAAGAAATGTGTTTTATGAACTTGAAACGTTAATTTTGAACGTTTAATGATAATTTATTGAGGTTTTCTTTGTTAATAATAATGGAATTGATTGATGAAATGTGTTTAGTTGTATTCCTCTTTAAATTACCTTTCCAACGATATAAGATACGTGTTTTGAATGTTAACGAGTCAAAAGTTATGGTTGTTTGAAGTTGAAATCGTCAAAGTGTAAACTACCCCAGAATTGCTGAAACAGATGCAGATGCGGCGCATCTACCTCAGATGCGGCGCATCTGAGACAGACTATCTGAAAATGTCAATTTTCACTTCATTCTAAGTATGCCACGCACCCCCGATCAACATGAAACTTGGCCAACATGCTTATATATGATTAAAAACCCCAGAAAAATTGTCGGATACCCGAACCGACCCCGTTGACTTTGACCAAGTTTGACTTTAGTTAAACTTAACAAAACACTTATGCAATTGTTCTAATCTTATTTTATACTTGATTCTTGCATGAAACTTGACAACGTGATTCACATGCTACATAATCGAGTCGTAACGAGCCATAGGACTAATTGAACACATTTCACCCGACCATGTGTCGTAACTGGATAATTAATATAACTTACTTTTTAGGTCAAGGGTAAGCAACTTTCATGCACACGTTTACTTTGTGAAGTACATTTATACTCGTGCACTCGAGGTGAGATCATAGTCCCACTTTTTCAACAACTTTTTATACTTTTAAATTGTGGGCTGAGAAACATATACTTTGTTACATTTTGTACTACTTACTTTTATACTTTGAACACAAGTAGAAGGAAAACAAACATTCCACAGTGAGTTAGAACAAAAATCCTCAATTAGATTATCATTAATTACACTTGCAGGGTGTAAGCGAGAACTTATATTGTGTGGCCATACGGGTTTGACAAACCCTCATTTCGGACGGTTCGCTACCGTCTACGGATGAAATATATTTTTGAGAAACAGTGTATGTTCTAACACAATTGTGATGGGGTTCTATGGAAGGATATGTTAAGTCTTGATAATTGGGTGCTCGTGAACAAACTTTTGGAATGCAAACGATTTAGATAATCAACGTTATGGAAATACAAAATCTTGTGGTTCAAAAACAACGTTTACAAACACCTATGATTTCACCAACGTTTTTCGTTGACAGTTTTCTATATGTTTCTCAGGTTCATACATGGCTATTTGATACATGCTTCCACGTACACTCATACTTGCTTGGGTCAAGCATACATGCATACACTTTGATTACTTGCTTGGAATCAAGCATACTTACATACGCTAGTGATAGCACCTTTGGATTCAAACATTTGTCTACATACTTACGCTATTTATAGTAACTGTGATTTTCAACTAATTATGTCGCAAGTTATTTCATTTATACTTTATACTTTTGTAAACTTAAACTTGTTGTCGAACCGTTTGGTAAACTAAACTTAGTAAGTCTTGTACGTTTTAAATGAATGCGACATAATTTTGGTCAAACGCGTCTCATATAGGGACTATAACCACGTAACAGGACCTAAGTTAGTGGTGCCGTCAATGACGATTTTGTTGGGTCGCCACAACAATAAACCATCATATCTTCTATACCTTCCGGTAACACCAAGACCAGAGCTTTACACAATTTATATTTTAACAATTGAAAAGCAATTTTTTGCTCGTTCTCCCAATTGAATCTCACGTTCTTCCTCGTCAACTTTGTCATTGGAGAAGAGATCTTAGAAAAGTCTTGGATAAACCGACGATAATAACCGGCTAATCCGAGAAAACTTCGGATTTCCGTAGGTGTAGTCGGTTGTTCCCAACTCTTTACCGTCTCTATCTTCCCCGGATCTACTCGAATACCTTCCTTGTTCACAATATTGCCAAGGAATTGTACTTCCCTTAGCCAAAATTAACATTTTGAAAATTTAGCATAAAACTTCTCCTTCCGTAACGTCTTCAGCTCTTCGCGCAAATGGTGTTCATGTTCCTTCATACTCTTAGAATAGACAAGAATGTCGTCAATGAACACAATTACCGACTTGTCCAACATAGGTTGGCACACTCGGTTCATAAGATCCATGAATGTCGCTGGTGAATTCGTAAGACCGAAAGGCATAACTACAAATTCAAAATGCCTGTAACGTGTTCGAAAGGCCGTTTTCTCAATATCTTCCTCACGGACCTGCATTTGGTGATATCCGAACCGTAAGTCAATCTTAGAAAAATACGTCGCGCCTTGGAGTTGGTCAAATAAATCGTCAATCCGAGGCATTGGATAACGATTCTTGATCGTCACTTTGTTCAACTCCCGATAATCTATGCACATCCGTATACTACCATCTTTCTTCTTTACGAATAAAATCGGAGTGCCCCATAGCGAAGCACTCGGTCAGATGAAACCCTTTTCAAGAAACTCTTGGGTTTGATTCAACAATTCTTGCATTTCCGTTGGTGCTAAACGATAAGGAGTTTTAGCAATGGGAGTAGCCCCCGAAACCAACTCGATGTGACATTCAACTTGTCTTTCCGCCGGAACACCCAGTAACTAGTCCGGAAAAACATCTTCGAATTCATTAACTACCGGAATTTCATGAATGGATGGTGGCTCTTCATGAGTATCAACTACATGGGCAAGAAAAGCCATGCTACCATTACTAAGGAAATGACGTGCCCGTGCATAAGTGCATAATGGAACGAGTCTTCTCTGTTTCTCGCCATGAATAATTAACTCTCCCCCACTTGAGGTCTTTACACGAATAAACTTCTCATGGCATGGAATATCGGCTCTATGACAATCGAGCCAATTGATACCAACGACGATATCAAACTCACCCAAAGTCATCGGGCAATGATCAATTTTAAAGGTTTTGGCTCCAAACGCAACATTACAATCTTTACACACATCAACCCCTAGCACCGTCTTACCATCCGATATTTTGACTTCTACCGGATGACTTAACTTAGCTAGCGGTTTATTAAGCTTAGGCACGAATCTCAAAGATACTAACGATAAATTTGCACCACTATCAAATAGTATCCTTGCCGGATTAGAGTTAACCATGAAAGTACCTGAGACAACTTCATTAGATTTTTTTGGCTTCATCATTGGTCATCAAGTAGTTACGATCCCTAGCCGTGCTCGCTGCTTTCTTTAGCTTCTTAACTTGATCACCCACAAATCGGGACACTCTGAGTTTCTGTGTCCTTGCTTTTGACAATTAAAACTTGTGAGCGTGTTCGCAGAAGACGGGTTCGGGCAATCACGAGCCATATGACCTTTTTGCCCATAATTATAACAAGTGGGGAGAAAATTTCTGGAACCCCCCTTCTTCACTCTATTTACACTTTCGGAGCCCTTCTTGTTCTTTTTGTTTGAAAAATTTGAATGACTTGAACCTTCAAATTTTCTCTTAGAGATAGAGAAATCACTTCTTTTCGGGACCTCCGGTTTGAAACCCCGAGCCAGCTCAAACAACTCTTCAAAAGACTTAGCCATTCCCCGACTAATCTTACCTTTCAACTCATCGCTTAAGGTACGATAGAAATCATGCATCAACATTTGATCATCACCAACATAATCCGGACAAAAACGAGTCTTTGACAAGAAGGTAGACTTGAGAGTAACCAAGTCCATCGAACCTTGTCGCAAATTGCGCAACTCATCCCAGATTCTATTAAGGTCGGCCTGAGTCCGGTATTCCTTAAAGAATTCCTTTCTAAACTCTTCCCACGACAAGCTCATACATTGCTCTTCACCATACAATTGAATTTTATCATCCCACCACAACTTAGCCTCTTCACGCAACATACTAGAACCATATCTCGTCTTCTTCTTGGGAGGACATTCACCGATACGAAAAGCCCCCTCGGTGTCAGAGATTCAACATGTACTTCTCAACGAATCTCTCACCCCATTAAACATAGGAGGTTGAGCATCCTTGATGTTCTTATAGTGGAAGTCTCTCCTTCCATGTCCACCATTACCCTCACCCGCTCCACCATGATGATTAATGTTTCTAGCCTCGAATGCCTCTTCGATCGCGTCATTCATTCGTTCATTGATTTACTCAGTTATTTGCTCATCAACCGATTCTTGGAAGACCTTTTTGACATCCACGAGAAATCCCGCTTTTTGACTTTTAAAGATGGCCTCAACCTTAGCCGTGAAGTCGGAGTCTTCGCTCGTACCTCCGTTATCGGTATCATGCCCGTTTCTCATCTTCATTCTATAAAACGGAATAGGTTAGACAACAGAACAAATGAGAATGACATACGTACATCACACCACCCCATCTTGCTCAATACTCATCGTACATTGCTTGTTTAACACGATTTGCACCCGTAACAATGGTAGCTAGTCATTGTTATGCGAGCACCTCGCATTAACTTGCTAGTACAATGTCTATCTCGCTTGATGATTTCAAACACAACACGAAACAATTATCATATAGTTAGTTCACCTAAACTAGGCACTAACCAAGCCGAGTCCGACCCGTATCCTACAAGTCCCGCATATAATTAATCACACATAAAAGTCTAAGTCTAGGCACCTATCTCAAGTCGCCTAAATCCCTTAGACCATGCTCTGATACCACTTGAAATGTCCCAACCTGTCTTTAACCGTAAAGAATTTTTTTTTTTGAAACGTTAGTGACATTGTACAACATTCAAATACATTACCCGAAATAATAAACAACCACCATAACATAAAAAGTTTTGTACAACACTTCGAGTATTAAAGTTTAGTACAATTCAAAATGTAATAACGACCCATGGGTTTAATTGCCAAACAAAACATGAGCATGGTGTTTGGGGTTAAACTACCCAACTAGGTCGCATCCAAAAATTCCCTCCAATAGCCCACTAATGGAGGTCTATAGTCCAAACGAATACCCTTGCCTTTGTCCACACCGGAACCTAAAAGAGTAAACAATGAGGGGGTAAGCAAAACTCTTAGTGAATGTAATAAATATACACATACATATATAACCTACTTACTTGCAATCACTTACACAATTACCTCATACATGCTAGCATTTTAATTAGCATTCCATAGAAAAGTATAACTCTAAATCTCTGATATCACGAGCTAGCACAAACGATAGCATATAACACGAACAATATAATATGCTACACTACGACACATAACCATGGTTAACCAAAATCGAAAGGGAATGGTACTCGTGAATGACCATCGGTGTTCCCAACAACCATTAGTATACATACCCGGCTAATGTATCATTAACCCCATGAGTGGTATCGAACTCACGAAATTAAACCCACCCGTCACGCTCAATGTGGTATCGAACTCACAAACTTTACACCCACACTTCACGCCACATAAAATGATGTGGTATCAAACTCACGAACTTTAACCCACATCACCCGCCAACCCACATGACAAATGAGGTATCGAACTCACGAACTTAAACCCTCATCTCATGCTAAACACGATGTGGTATCGAACTTACGAACTTAACCCACAACGCATCCTACGCAAGTAAATACATTATATACATACATGTATAATTATTCCCCTCGCCTTAACGCCTTTGGTGAATGATAAACAAGCTCGCAACCTTCAATGTAACACACTTATTACATTGAATACACAATTAACACATAAACAAGTCAAACTACTTACCAACTTATAACTCCTAGTGCATTAATGACTCAAGGTGCCATTATGATCCATTTGCATTAATGACACCCATCCTAGGTCAAGACCAATTTAAATCACTAATAGCTAGTGATTATAGCCCAACACACTAACTAACACTAGTTTGGGGTAATTAAACCCTTATCTTGTTAGTTGGGTCACCCTACACCTATTTGACCCGTTCCAAAGTCAACACTTGTATTTGGGTCACCCATGAACCCTATGACACCCATTTCACTGAAACTTAAGTGTGCTAGTGATTCAACCAACAATTTAAGACCCATAAACTCTAATTACAACCTCAAACCCTAGGTTGGTTATCTTTGGTTCTATAAACACAAGTGTTACCCAAATAAAACCCTAATTTCTTAATAAATGGGTTTTATAAACATTGCTAACCCTAAACTTTAGCCAAGACTCAATTCAAACAATAAAACATGGAATTGAAACTTAATTCAACACCATAACATAGCTAGGGAGTGGATTTGACAAGATCCGAACTTCAAATGAAGAGATCTAGCTTCCTTTTCCTTGATTCTAAGGTTTCTCCCTCTAGGGTTTCACCTCCCTCTCTCTAAAGATGGAAATGTTTGAAATATAGATGAAATGAGTTATGGATAAGATTTGATCAGTTTTATGGCTTCAAACTCGTCCTCAAAGTGAAATGACCAAAACACCCCTTAAATACCCTTTAAAAATGATTCAAAGGGGTCTGGACTGGGCAATAGCTGTATCGCGCCATTTTAGGCCCGAGGCACGACTCTAAGACAAAATCGGAGACAGTAGCTTTTCAAAACTTCGGACATCTGAACAACTACTGGCCGCGACGCGCCTATTTTGGCCCGCGGCACGGCTCGACTGTAACCAGGTTTCTGTTTCTAAGTTTAGGGACTCGGGTTGACAGATATTGATTCTGGTGTAACTTTTGAAAATGCATAAGTATAAGGTGGACTTTTAGTGGCGGTTCGTGATGCGTACCTTTACTGACACTTTCCGATGCATAGAATTTCAGGGTGTTACAAGGATGAAAGGAGTAGGCATTACGAGCTTTATATTTTTACAAGTTAATCATATAGGGTTAGCTAGAGATTAGAATGAATGCTTGGTAAAAAGTATATGATTGATGCGATTAACATATGTGTTAGGTGCTAATCAAGGAAAGGAGAAGAGCTTGGAAGCACGTTGTCAAGAGGTAAAGGTGAGTCTCATAGGTAGATTCATATAGTAATTAATGTGATATTTATATGTTTGATATTATGATGCGTTGTTCGTATGTTCCCGAATATTATTGTTGAAGTAAACAAGTAATTCTTATGCTTAATGAATAACGTGAAGACTTTGATGAAATTAAATTGGTTAGTTTACGTACAATTGTGAAATCGAGAAAGGTACATTTATTTGACAATTTATGAAATTATGTGTTATGTGTTGCAAGTATGTTGAAATGTTTGTTTATTTCCTGATTGAATTGACGAATGAATATGACAATATAGTTTGAAAATTATTATTGGTTCTAATATGATAAGAATACTTAGATGTGTCCGTATGGTCTAGTCTGTTAACCGATACATACACTCTATGTAATCACTAAGCATTAAGCTTACCCATATTCATTGTTTTCATGTATGTAGGATTCTTAGGAAGAAGGAAAAGATTTAATTAGCGGGCTTGCACTTATGCATTGTGTTAAGTGAAGATTTTGGTCCTAGCAACCTCTTTTATAGGTTCGAGTAAGCGCCGTGAATGTAAAGGAGTCGCTCTGGCAATGTTTGAAAGCAATGGTATTTAGTAATCGGTATGCAAGACTCCTTCATGATGCTTTTTACTGTCGTTTTCTATAGACGCCATATTGTGTCAAAATGGTATGTCAAGATTGATTGAATGTCAAGATGAATGAATGAGTTTATGTCTTGATGATTTGAGTGTTATAGCATATGAGATACGTTATGTATTTGAGTGATTATGTGGAAAGATATGATCATACGGTTTTGTCAGGATTTAGGTTTGAAGTGAAAAGTTAAAATGATGGTGAGTGTCAAAAATGGTTAAATATGTTGGTTTAGTCAGTCGGTGTCGAAATGGGTTTTCAGAAAGGGGTCAAAAGTGTTTAACAAGGTAGAAACTGAAGTATCAGGTTAGGTACGCCACACCAGTGAAGTGGTGCGCCACACCATAATGTGGGAAAGCTTCTAACTTGGAAAATTGGAAACTTAATTTTATGGTGTGCCGCTTTTCCTCTCTGGAGCGCCGCTCCTGTGAAATGGTGCGCCGCACCAGTGTTGAAGTGCGCTGCACTATTATACTACGTAAACAAAAAAAATTCCTTTTCTGGTACGAGTTTTAGGACGTCTTACGATCCATTCCTTTATGACTTTTAAGCAAATAGTTTCTTAATTAACTAAGAATCCCTCAAGTGGTGTGTAATACTTAAGACCGCGTTATGGTGTAGTGTACTAGTCAACACTTAACTGTTTCCATGGCCTTACATAGCAGTGGTGCAGCTTAAAACAACCGTTATGCTTCAGCATGCATGTACTAAGTTTATATGCTTAGTGACCTCACCAGCATGGTTCGAGACCGCAATGTACTCCTCGTCTAATCAGAGGTTTCATTATGCAAGGGACCTCTGTCGGATTCCAAAGCTTAGGTTGACGTACTACAACCATTGTGCCTCAGTCAAGCTTGCATTGTATCCAACAGAGTTCTCTTACCAAGAGGTGACACATATAGTGTACTCTGAATCGGGGTTCGCGACTTCCTAATAACAGCGTCGATAACTATGTTCTGTTAGTTGGAAAAGCAATTGAGTTTAAATCATAATCAGAAAGCATCTTAACACATACAAAATCCACAATATTATTTCAGTGGCGTAACTGATTATGTCATAACATACACTAAAGACTAAAGATAACTACTCACTAATCATGGCAACAATATCAGAAATCATAATAATGGAAGATATAACAACCCTCACTTTTCTATCATGAAGTTACTATATTGCCCCTAGGGTTTCACTGTCTCATCCTGTACACTGTCACTAGGGTTGTTATTCAGATATATTAAATGCTCTATAATTAATGCACGTATTTAATAACCTGGAACCCTAATCCTAAACATTAATTAACATTACAAACCCTAAATGTTTATTCATATTATAAACTCTAACCCCAATTAGTAATTAATACTACAAACCATAATACTATAAAAACCCTAACCCTAAATGGTAACTAATAAATTAAACCCTAATTCTAATACTAATTGAAATATATGAATTATTAACATTATGTATATACATATAACCTATATTAACTTTGTAATAATTAAAGTGTTATATAACTAACATTATAAACTAAATGTGACAAATTATAAATAATGAAACATGAAGTAATTAAACTAAGAAAAATGATAAACTAATTAAATAATAAACTTATAAATTTATTTACATTATTATTAAAAATTGAATAACACTTATGTAGTATTATTAATTTTATATATATATATATATATATATATATATATATATATATATATATATATATATATATATATATATATATATATATATATATATATATATATATATATATATATATATATATTATTTATTTATTTATTTATTTTTCGGCTAAAATAGTTTATGTTGAGATTTAACAAGTTTCATTATGCTTAAAATATTTTAAGAATCAAACTAGCGGAAGCATGTAAAAGTCGATTTAAAACTTGTTAATCTTTAACCAATTAAAGTTAAATCCCAAGTAGGATCAAGTTATGAAATATACTTACAAACTACAAGCAAGAATAAAGAGATTATACCTATTCCAAGCTTGTTGATAAGTGATGAAGATGATGATGATGAATGGAGCTCCAAAAGTATGAAACCTCAAGTAGTTATACCCCAAACTTGTAGTAGTTAACCTCAAGTAGTTATACCTCAAGTAGTTTCTTGGATTTACTTAGCCAAGTTTTAACACCTTGCATTTCCGGAATATCATTTCCAAATTACAATATATCATCCACATATAGTACAAGGAACATGATATTGCTCCCACTAGCTTTCTTGTATACACAAGCTTCATCACCATTTTTAATGAAGCCAAATTTCTTGGCCTCTTCATTAAAACGATGATTCCACATTCTAGATGCTTGTTTCAATCCGTTGATTGACTTCTTTAACTTGCATACCTTTTTAGGATATTTCGGATCAACAAAACTTTCAGGCTGAACCATATAGACATCTTCCTCAAGATGTCCATTTAGGAAAGCGGTCTTGACATCCATTTGCCATATTTCATAATCATAATGAGCAGCAATGGCAAGTAATATCCTAATAGACTCTAGCATTGCCACAGGTGAAAAAGTTTCATCATAGTCAACCCCTTGAGTTTAAGTGAAACCTTTTGCTACAATTCTAGCTTTATATGTATCCAAGTTACCATGTATGTTGGTTTTCATCTTGAAAAGCAATTTACAATCAACTAGCTATGAGCCAGCAGGTTGTGTAACAAGTTCCCAAACTTGGTTGTCATACATGGATTGCATCTCAGTGTTCATGGCTTCCTGCCATTTATCTTTATCAATCCTTGATAAAGCATGTTGGTAGTTTGTTGGTTCATCCAAATCAACCACGTAGCAACCATCCATGAGAAACCTATATCTCTCAGGAGGATTACTTATCCTACCAGATCTGCGAACGTCTTGTATACTTTGATCATCCATTTGATCATTCACAACATTTTCATGTTGAGTGCTAGTGTTAACCAATTGTGTATCTTCTACTTGATCTTGAACCTCTTCAAGATCTATCTTCCTTTCACTATTACCTTCCATTAGGAACTTAGTTTCAAGGAATTCCGCCTTCCGAGCAACAAATACATTATGCTCGGATGGATCATAGAAATAGTATCCCATATCATCCTTCGGATATCCTATGAAGATACACTTTGTGGATCAAGCATTCAACTTATTAGGGACGTAACGCTTAGGATAAGCTTCACATCCCCATACCTTTAAGTATGAAAGAGATGGAGGTTTTCCAAACCATATCTCATGAGGAGTTCGTTCCACTTTCTTGGTTGGGGCCATATTTAAAATACGAGCCGCGGAGCATAGACAATAACCCCAAAATGATAGAGGTAACGAGCTTCTAGCCATCATTGATCGAACCATATCCATTAGGGTTCGGTTCCTCCTCTCAGAAACTCCATTAAGTTGGGGTGTTCCAGGAGGAGTTAGTTGTGAGATAATCCCACAACTTTTAAGATGATCTTGGAAAGCATCGTTTAGGTATTCACCTCCTCTATCAGTATGTAGTACCTTGATTATCTTATTGAGTTGATTTTGTACTTCATTTTGATGTTCCTTGAATGCTTCAAAAGTTTCGTCCTTATGTCTTAACATGTAGCCATATCCGAAACGACTAAAGTCATCAATGAAAGTGACGAAGTATCTTTCACCTTTCCTAGTCATGGGCTTAAAGGGTCCACATACATCCGAATGTATTAATCTCAATAAGTCTTTAGCCCTTTCATAGGTCCCTTTGAAAGGTGCTTTAGTCATTTTGCCTTGTAAACAAGATTCACATACATCAAACGAATCTAGTTCATTTGATTTCAAAAGTCCATTCTTTTGAAGTGTATGCATTCGATTCTTGTTTATGTGACCAAGGTGACAATGCCATAAGTAGGAATCACTCAAATCCCTTTTGAGTTTCTTGGTGTTTGCATGGTATATTGAGCTATTGTATGATGTCTCATCATGAACCAATTCATAAATACCATTCAAAGGCGAAGCATTGAAATAGAACACATTATCTAAAGAAACATGGATATCATCATTAATGAAATTAAGATTAAAACCACATTGTTTCAAACGGGATACAGAAATAATATTTCGAGATAAATCGGGTGCATACAAAACATTTTTCAAAATAAGCTCCAAACCACTTGGAAGCTTCAAAATAAAGTCTCCTTGATCTACTACGTGCACCTTAGCTCCATTTCCCATGAAGATACTTGATGTTCTCGCTTCTTGTTTACTTCTTTTGAACCCCTGCATAGAATTGCAAATGTGAGTTCCACATCCTGTGTCTAATACCCATGTATTAGAAGAAGTAATACTAAGCTCAATGTATACCATATATACATTACCTGAGGTTTGCCCTGCATCCCTCTTTTCTTTCAACTCCTTAAGGTAGATCGGGCAGTTGCGTTTCCAGTGACCCATCTCACCGCAACCAAAGCACGGATCTTCCTTGGGGTTAGCTTTACCGGCAACCTTTTGCTTTTTGTTCTTGTTGGTTGGGGTAACCATATTCCCCTTTCCCTTACCCTTGCTTTGCTAGGCGGGTCCTTTCCTCTTAGCCGCCTTCGGCTTATAAGTGTTATTGTTTTTGGACCCGCCTTAATTAATCATAAACATGGGTGAAGCCCTTTTACCCATGCTCGCTTAGGCCGTCTTAAGCATGGCATGTAATTCGCCAATGCTCTTATCCCATCCATTCATGTTGTAATTCATTACAAATGTGTCAAACCTCTTTGACAAAGAATTAAGGATAAGGTCCGTGGCTAATTCATTAGACACGTTGCAGTTTAGACGGTTCGCTCGATTAATTATGCTTTTCATCTTAAGGACATAAGATGAAACTGATTGGGAGTCGTCCATCCGACATGCATGAAGCGCTCGAACCGTTTCGAAGTGCTCGACACGAGCTTGTTGAAGGAACATCTCCTTCAATTGTGTGATCATGTCATATGCACTATGATGCTCGAAATCCTTTTGGAGTTCTGGTATCATAGTCCCAAGCATGAGGCAAGAAACTTGCACTGAATCGGTGCAATATTTCTCCCAATAAGCCATGCCTTCCGTATCATTCTCGTCCGGTTGATCGGGAATGGGGTCTTCCAACACATACACCCTATCCTCTAGTTTAAGGACAATTCTTAGATTGCGAAATCAATCCATGAAGTTTGTATGGTTGAGTTTTTCCTTTTCGAGGATTGACCTCAACGATAGGTTGTTAAAGTTGATTGGTGCGTTAGGAATGTTGTTGTTATTGGCGGTCATCTACAAAATTGAACAAAGTTGTTGAAGTATCAATTTTAATTTAACAATCAATACCCTTTAAAACCAATTGATATTTATTAAATTTTAGAATCCAACGGTAAACCAAATTTTGGTTAGGTGACCTTTATCCCGTCATTTGATTTAGTTAGGTAATCATTATATGACAATTGTAATCCTTTTGCAACTTCTAAGTTATGGGATCATGCAATCCTTTTGCATGGCATATTTATCCCATCAACGCCTATTTGTTCCTCATGCTTCGGTGACCCTAAGTTCATGATTCACAAATCAAGTCGTCCTACTTGTGTAAACGCGTAAATTCAACACACAAGTGGTTAGGTGACCTTTATCCTACAAGTGTGCGAAATTCACCTTAATCATATTAGTTTGTTCATAATGGTTAGGTGACCTTTATCCCATCACGAGTTCCCTAATATGCCTAAGTGTCACACAATAAGGATGGCGTTTAACTTGTTTACCTTGATAATTTAGGGATTTTAAGTTTTCATAATTTCTAGTTTAAGAAAACTATTGTACCATACACTAACATGCATTTAGTGTGTGGTTCATGTGAAAATCCATTTTCATGTCATGTAATAAAGCCAATTTTATTACTTTAGAATAAACCATTTTATTATGTTTTAATAACCAATTATTAATATCCATTTAGCCATTTTTAATTTAACCAATTAAATTATAGTTTGTCCTTTGCATGTTGTTAATAATTCCTAATTTAACCAATTAAATTTTAGTTTTGTTTGTGGTTAACTTGTGTGATTAACTTGTAGCATACAAACATACAATCCACAATCATACAATAAACAACCAAGCATGCAAAACAATTTGTTTACAATCAATCCAATTTGGTAGACATTTGTTTAGCCGAAAACAAATGCCACCGGTTAAGGGGTTATAACACAAAGTAGGAGATTTTAAATCTCCCACTTAATCTTGCATCCAAATGCTTCTTGTTGTGTTCTTCAAGTCTTCATCATCTTCATCATTTTTTACAAAATATATCCTAATACATTTTTCTCTAAAAAATGAAATTACAACCTAATCTATTTTACATACCAAATATAAAATAAATTACATAATCAAAATAATATTATTACAAACCAAATGAATGAATTAATATTACATACCAAATGAATAATAAATAATCAACCAAACATGCAACCATTCAAACACAAGGTCAAGGCTTGATTGTGAAATTCAACATACAACAAATATGACCAAAATGGCAAGTTCCAAACCCATATGGAACCTCCTAAAATTCGGCCAAACCAACAAACCCACCCAAACATATAATTTTTTTTTCCATTTTACTTTCATGCATGTACATAAAATGCAAAATATATAGTGAGTATAATAACCATCTCGAAGCATATTTCAACAACTTCGGCTCTAGATACCATTGTTGAGATTTAACAAGTTTCATTTTGCTTAAAACATTTTAAGAATCAAACTAGCGGAAGCATGTAAAACCTGAATTAAAACTTGTTAATCTTTAACCAAATAAAGTTAAATCCCAAGTAGGATCAAGTTATGAAATATACTTACAAACTACAAGCAAGAATAAAGAGATTATACCTATTCCAAGATTGTTGATAAGTGATGAAGATGATGATGATGAATGGAGCTCCAAAAGTATGAAACCTCAAGTAGTTATACTCCAAACTTGTGCACCAACACCCTATCTTTTGGTTAGGATTTAATGACACTAGAAATGAGCTTAAAAGATCAAGTTTAGAACCTCCTTTTGCTCCCTAAACCCCTCGGTTTTCAGCTGCTCAAGAGAGAGTTTTGTGCAGTTTTTTTGATGTATTATTGCAAGTATTACTCTTCCAAAAGAGTCAAGGTGCATGTATATGGAAATGGGAAAGTATGACCAACAAAAAGGAATCTCTAGCATGTGTTCTTACACTTCCAAGGCCACTTCCTCTTTTGTTTAATAAGATTAGTTTTATAAAAGTTAAATTTTATAAAACTATTTTATAAAACTTCCATATAATTTATTATGCACATTTTTATTTATAAAACCAATTTTATAAAAAAATGTAACATAACAAAATTAATTATTTAACTTATAAATAATTAAATTCTTATTATATAAATTATTTCATAATTTATATACACATCAAGTAATATCATTTTAGAAAACCATTTTTCTTAAATTCCAAGTGTCGCGTAATTGATCAATGATCCAATCGTTAAGATCAAATACGAATAAGCTGTCGGTAAGTTTGTTATTGGGTATGACCCGACTTAGATCAAAACTTATTAGCCACATTAATTTAATATGTCTCTCGGGCATACGAAAAACCTTCAGTTTAAAACGGGATAAATCATTTTAGTTTTTTTTTACCAAGTCATAATGCATTTAAACACTAAAATGACTACATGCATAAATTAACAAATTCAACAAAAGTATCCCAAAAATTTTGTAAAGTCTATCGGCATTTATTTTTTTATTTATTTTTTCAATATTTTATTTACTAAATTCTACATATAAATACAACCACACTAGTTCATTTTTTATTCACAACACTTAAAGTGTTTCTCTCAAGAAAAATCACAGTAATTTGAGGTATTTCCTACCTCTCAACTTCGTATATATATATTTTTTATATATTTCATTTTAATTTTTTTATTTTATTTTTTTTATTAGCCAATTACCATTTTAATTCGATATTAAATTTAAATACAATATTAAAATTAATATGATCACACTATAATTAATATTAAGTATTATAGTATGTTATAAAATTATTTTATGAATTAAATAATCGGATTATATTTATAATACAATTAAAAATGAATTTTTGATATAGACAAATGAATATTCGAATTAAATAAGTAATAATTATATAAAATTGATAAAAATAATTTTTACAGGTTTCATAATTATAATATGATATATTAGTAATCAGAAATAATTTCTTTGGAATTTATAAATGTTTAATTCAAATTATTAAGTTATTTGTTGTAGTTATATATATCGAATACTATATTTACATATAAAAATCAAAATTAAATGATCTAAACACTTAAAATTAATTGTGATAATTTTTACAGAGGTTATTAAACATATAAAAATTATTAGAAGAGAAAAACTTAATTATTATAACATTTTATATATTTATTCTATATTTAATTATTTACCGAATTAATTAAAGGTTTAAAAATGAATATAAATTAAATAAAATTCAAACATCAGTAATATTTGTTTGGAAATTAATAAGAATAGTAGTAGTACTCATAAAAATAATTATAATAAGTTTTGGAATATTATTTATATTTAATTATGAATTAAGTATTAATTAAACACAAAACTATATAAAATTCGTAATAAAGTATTAAACAGTTCCAAAAATATTTATAAAATTCATCTGAGATTATTACACTAGTATAAGGCTTCCAGAATTATAAAATTAAAATTATGGCTTGATATAGTATTTAAATAGAATTTACTTGTATTTTATTCTAAACTGAGAGAAATAATAAAGGAAATACAAAATAAATACAAACCTTCAGTAAATCTGATTTTGTAAAGTTTTTCTTTGATAATTAGGATTACCAGATAATGTAAAAAAAAGTAAAAAATAATTTTTAATACGTTTATCCTATTTATTTAATTATTAGCCCTATAGAATGATTAAATGAATAGAAAATGTTAAATAAATAATATTTAGGTATAAAATTCGATTTAATAATTTTTATAACATCTTTACAGAATATAGAACCTGTAAAAAATATAAAATTAATTATTTAGGTCGATTTAATATTTATTACATAATTAATTTAGATTAATATAAGCCGAGAATATATATATATATATATATATATATATATATATATATATATATATATATATATATATATATATATATATATATATATATATATATATATATATATATATATATATATATATATATATATTGATAGTTAAAGCTAAGGGGTATAAAATACTATTAAATTTTACAAGGAAATACTATTAAATACGATACAATTTTACACAAGATATTTATTTATTTATAGAATGGATATACTTAAACCTTGCTACAACACTTATAGGCAGTGTACCTAATCGTACAGTAGTGTTGTTTTTAGTAAGTCCGGTTCGTTCCACAGGGAAAATCTTTTAATCAAAGCTTACCGCTATATTAGTTTAATTTATAAAAATACGAATATATATATATAAGTAATATTATTATTTTAAAGGGGGGTTTTTACCGTTTAATGACCGGTTTGTCGATTTTAAAACTTTGGTCGCAGTTAAAACAAAATGTAAAATATTAAATAAATAAAAGACTTAATTTAAAGCGTAAAGTAAATAACGATAATGAAATTGCGATAAATAAAAGTGCGATAAAATAAACTTGCGATAATTAAAAAGTACGCTAATTAAAATTGCAATTAAATATAATAACAATAAATAAAAGTGTGATAATTAGAAGTGCAATTAACTATAAAATAAAGGAAATTAAATATGAAATAAAAGAATTATGCTTATTTAAACTTTCCGTAATCATGATCTTTGACGTGTTGATTTTAGTTTTATGCCCATGGGTTAATTGTCCTTTGTCTTGGATTATTTAATATGTCCGTCTGATTTTTGTCCATAACAGTCCATCAGTCATAAATATAAAGTGCGAGTGTCCTCGTCAAATTATCCTTATACCCGAAGTTAAATATTCCAACTAATTGGGGACTTAAACTGTAACAAGATTTTAATACTTTGTTTAATAATTACACCAGGTTATCGACTGCGTGTAACCCAAGGTTTTAATACTTTGTTAACAATTATGCTAAGTGTCCTTGTACATAATTTCACCCCTGTTTTAATAATTCCATAGACTATTAATCCATTCCCGTGTCCGGTTAAATGAACGATTATTCGTACATATAAATACCCCGCCCATCGTGTCCGATCGAGTGTATATGGTTATTTATAGGGACGTCCAATTGTAAATCTTTATATTAAAATTAACAAATTATCATTTAGTTAAACAAATATAAAGCCCATTAATAGCCCATAGTCTAATTTTCACAAGTGTCGTTCTTTTGTCCAAACCCCAATTATGGTACAAAGCCCAATTACCCAATTTTAGTAATTAGCCCAACATCATGATTACTTCGTTTTAAATAAGCATAATAATAACTTAGCTACGAGACATTAAATTAAAAAGGTTGAACATAACTTACAATGATTAAAAATAGCGTAGCGTTACACGGACAGAATTTCGACTTACACCCTTACAACATTCGCTAACATACCCTTATTATTAGAATTAAAATTAAAATTAAAATATAAATATAATATATATATATATATATATATATATATATATATATATATATATATATATATATATATATATATATATATATATATATATATTACGTTTACATATAGAGAAAGAGAGATTTTATGGATATTTTTGCGATCAAACTGCGTTTGCTTTTATAGGGATTTGAGTCCAGGTGAGCTCCGCGACTCGCGCCCTTTTTGCTCTTCAAACTCCGCGAGTCGCGGAGTTTGTAATTACAGCTCACCCAGCTTTGGCTCTTTGTTTACCGACGGTTTATTATATAAATATAATATAAATATAATTTATATAATTAATTATATATTATATTATATTTATATAAATAGTTAACTTGTAATTTTTAGTCCGTTGCGTCGAGCGTTGAGAGTTGACTCTGGTCCCTGTTCCGAATTTTCGAACGTCCTTGCGAATAATTTAATATCTTGTACTTTGTGTTTTGAATCTTGTACTCTTGTAATTTCGAGACGTTTCTTATCAATAATTGGAACCTCTTTGATTGTATTTTGTACTTTTGAGCTTTTTGGTCGTTTGCGTCTTTAATTCGTCGAATCTGCCTTTTGTCTTCACCTTTTATTATTTAAACGAATATCACTTGTAAATAGAACAATTGCAACTAAAAGCTTGTCTTTCTTGAGGAATAATGCTATGACATATATGTTCGTTTTTAGCATTATCAAATATTTCCACACTTGAGCGTTGCTAGTCCTCAAGCAATATAGTCTTGATATACTAGAATCACTTCTTTATTCTTCACACTTTATACATCAGTGATTTCTATATGGCGGTATAAACAATGGTAGTAACGGTATGGTTTACAGTCCCACATGACTATAAAAATTTAGATCCTTTAAGGAAATTGGATCTTTATAAAAACATTTGATCTTTTGAAAATTTTAATCTAGCTTTTACCCTAGATTAGTTTTCTGGAATAACCCTTCACCGGTGTTTGCAAAATATTTTTGTGGGTTTGGTGGGTTTCAGATTTGAAAATTTTAGCTCAAAACTTGCGGTTTTGTGTCACCCACTTGCTAACCTTGTATTAGGAAAGCAATACGTCCAGTATACTTGCTCCGTATATTACCTTTCGGTAAACTACCTTCCGGTTGTAAAGGAAAGCATTGAACAAGCAACTGTTAAGGCAATGTCCCCTGACATGCTTTTAATTATGGTCTATAACGTGTCGGACGCAATTACTATCCTTGGTAGGAGCAATAGTAAAGCTCACCCTTATGATTTTTTGGTCTGGCACAAGGTCATGTCTTTGACCATGCTATGCAACCACCGTTCTTACGGTTGACACCCGATTTGGTTCAGATGACCTAATGAATTCCAGGTGAATTCCTAGGATTTTACGTTCAATGGTAATGAACGCATTGAAAATGGGTTTTCAGAAAACAAATCGGTTTGTAATTTTGATCAAAATATTTGCTCGTTCAAGCTCGAGTTTAGATATCATTGAATTCCATGAGTTTGTAATTCTCAATCTTTAAGGTCAATCTCTAGGATTGAGTAATATCAGTCTTAAAAGCTGATTTTTAATCTTTAAGGAGATTATCCTTTCTGGGGATCTGATTCATTAGTCTTATCCAGCTAATTTGCACGGTGCCCCCCCATTTTACGAGATAAATCCTTCTCATGGTTAGGATAAATCTGACCAGTTGGCGACCCTGTTTATGCTGAGGTCCGTGGATTTCCTGCTGATTTTAGTGATGACTTTTCTAGATTTTTCGTCAACCTACAGCTGGTCTGGACGACAACTTCCTGACCTAAATCAAGAAGCGCGTTTCTTTTTCAGAAGACTTTACTTCCTTTTAATGATGGAATTGATTCATCGTGTAGATCCATCTCTTCTTTTCTTTCATCGGGTAAAACAGTTTAGTTTAGTCCAAAGCAAAAGTATTTTCAGTTATTTGTTACAGAAATATGTGACATATGTTTAAAATATCTTGGTAAATTTTCCCACACTTGACTTTTATTTTCCTTTTTATTGTCCTCTATTCCATTTTAAATGAATTTTAACATTTTGGTTTGTTTCTCAATTTATGTCCTTTTCGAGGTAACAATAATTTCGGTGTTAAAACCTAGTTTTATCGTTCATAAATATGTATAAACATGATTTTGAGTTCATTTAATTGAAAATTTTGAAAATTTTTACTAGAATTGGGTAGTCAGTATATAAGAATAGGGCTGTTCTTCATTATCAGAGAGCACTAGATTCTAATACAACTACTACTTTACTAGTATTTCTAATGGTAACCAAGTGTATAAAGTAAAAATTTTAAAATCCGAAAGAATTTAACCCCTTCCCACACTTAAGATCTTGCAATACCCTCATTTGCAAGAAATCAGTAACAATTTAAATTATTAAGGGTAATTTGTGTGAAAATGATTAAATTTTACCAAAGTTTCCTAACATATTGGCGTTTGTTTGCTGAATGATAAATGGAGCATATCATTTGTTCATTCCGTCTTGTTGTTATATCACATTTATTTTGCATCTTGTCGTCAAAATTAGTTGCTTTTGCTGAACTTAATGCCAGTCTTTGAAAATGCGTTGTTTTACCATGTTGTGTACATAAGATAAACTGCAAACATATATACATATTTTTAAAGTTTGGTATATTACCCCACATTCAAACATTATTAAAATCTAAAAATAAAAATTTGTAAATTATAAAAACTAATACAATTCCAATATAAGTATTAAATGTATCAACATTACAAATTATAAAATAAATAAAACTAAGTAGACTAGGGATGATACTGATACCAGTAGGGGTTCCATGCATAACCATATGTGTTATAAAATACTTCGGCTGGGTTATACGTAGGATACGTCGGTTGGATCTCTATAGACCAGGGAGGAAATACGGGCAATGGAGTAGGAATATAGTTTCTACCTACATGTTGGCAATGAGATATGATTTGGTTTTGATGAACTTGCCAATCTTCAAATGCTCGATGTCTAGCATTTTCATACTCTTGTGAAGCTATAAACCTTTGCATTTCTGTCATTTCATTTCCTCCTCCCACATTACCTGGCTGTTGGTTTCTCTCAACCTGTGGATGTCTACCATGGTATTGTACTGCGGCGTTATTTCGCCTCTTCAAAACCTTCGCACCATGGTATACATTTAAACCTATTATATCGCGGGGTTCTGGTTCTTCAACTAAAAATCCCCCCCGACTTATATCCACACCGAGATATTCAGCAATCAAAGTAATAAATAAACCACCTCCTATTATGCTATGCGGTCTCATCCCCCTAACCATAGCTGATAAATAATAACCCACATAATAAGGTATACTTACAGCGCTTTGTGGGTCTCGAATACACATGTGGTAAAACAAATCCTGTTCATTTACCTTTTCCTTATTCTTACCTCTTTGTGTAATCGAATTAGCTAAAAACCTATGAATTACTCTTAACTCTGCTCTATCTATATCCAAATAAGAGTAATTTCCCCCTTTAAATCGGTGATGGCTAGTCATTTGACTCCATACACCATGCGTATCAAAATTTTCATTTATCTTTCTACCATTTAGTATCAACCCTCTACAATCGGCAGACGCTAACTCCTCAGGCGTATATATACGTAAATCCTGAGCCATGTCTAGTAAAGACATGTGATCGAACCTCCTAAAAAAATCTAATAAAAGATCGATCGGTTAAACTAACTACCCGATCATTTATTTCTATACTACACAATAATTCTTCACACTATACTTTATATACAGGTCTACGCATGTTGAATAAATGTACCCAATCGTTAAAAGTAGAATTACCATACCTCCGTGTAAGTAATTCCCTAATTGGCCCGACTAATTCTACAGCTTTTAACGGTGCCCATTCTATTACCCTATTTACTTCAACAGCTTTAGAATGAAGAGTATGCAAATCCCTTTGGTATTTTGGATAATCTATCCAACGTCTGTCAAATCTCAAGTTCGGGTGCAAATCTTCCAAGTGCATATCTGAAAATGTCATGACTGGATGAGGTATATATTGTTTGTAGTAGTTATCCACCTCCTGTTGTTCCGTATTCTCAGCAGGAGCATTGCGAGCTTGGGATGAAGATTCACCCCTTTCAGTCTGCAAAACACATCAAACACAATTTTTGTGCATCCAAATATGCATTAGTGTCAGCAAAATCATCAATCAAAATAATTACAATAACATGATCAATTTATATCAAACTTATGCTCATTTTCATATTTTTATCAAATCTACACTTTTTCAAATAAGCATATACGAAAATGTTCGCCAAGTTCATAAGCATTCAACTCAAATAACATGTCAAAATAATCATTACTAGCAATTAAACAAGTTTCAAATGGCATTATGTCTAAAAAATCAAGTTCGTGAATTTTAGACTTGAAAAAGTCCACTTTAATTCTCAAAATCATGTTTAGGCTCAAGGTTTGGATCATTTAACTACCTAAACATGTTACACTACTTAATTTAGCAATAATTCATGACAAAAATCAGCCATAACCTGTTTATATCAAAAAGCCCCAAATTGCTCAAGAACACAAACCCTAGATTTCTCAAAATTTGAAGTTTAAGGCTTCTAATCATGTTAAATAGCATCAATCTAGGTTATACAAGCATAATACATAAGCAATTTAAGCATAATTACACTAAAAAGCATCAAAATCGAATTGAGTATAAAATTGCTCAAGAACACTAATTTTCGGATTAAATGGTGTTTAGGTGTAGAAATTTACCGTTCTTCTTGAGTAATTCCTTGATAGCATCCTTCTTAACATGATTTTGTAAAAGATTTGATGAAAAATGGCCAAAAATTGCGAATTTCATGTGTGTTTTTCGGGTGTATTTCGCAGTTTGGAGTGTGGTTGTGGGTGGACTGATCAGTTCTTTACGTTTTTATTTTTTTCTGTAATTTGGTCTCTCCGCTAGTCACGGCATTTGGCCAATGCAAACTCCGCGAGTCGCGGTGTTTATTTTTTTATTTTTTTTATTTTTTTTTATAAATCTTAACTTATAAAACAAATATAAAATAAATTTAAAATTTTGTTTTTCTTTGTTTTAGGACGAGGTCGTTTCAGATCGATGTCCTAGTCCGTCCTTCGACAAAATTTTAAAATTTGTCTTTTTGTAGCGATTGTTTTAAAAGCTAAGATTTTTGGGTTTTTTTAATGTTTTTGGCATACTTTAATTCAATAAGTTTAAAAATAATGATAATAAAAGTTCTCGTCCCTCCCTCGGGTAAAGCAATTTCGGTTCAAAGACCTAGTCTTCAACTCACGACGAATTTTAAAAATCATATTTTTAACTTAGCGAAATAAAGTAAATTTTTGTTTTTAAATTCACATCAAACTTAAATTTAAAATGCATAAAATTAAAAATTCACACCAAACTTAATTAAAAATTCATATTATAAATTCACACCAAACTTATATTATATTTTTGTTTTTATACATACAAACTTATATTAAAAAGATTAATTTTTCAAATATTTACAATTTTAAATATATTGATTTAAAAAGTTTACAATATTATTTTAATTTTTATATATTAATTTTAAAACATGGTAAAAATAAAATTAAAAATCTTTTTGGCTTTTTATCCCACTTTAATCAATCAAATATTATCAAAAACATACGCCCCTCTTTTCGGTAAAGTAATTTCGGTTCCATGACCTAATTTAACTCATGACGAATTTTTGAAATATTTTGGGTTGATTGATGAAAGATATTTATACCTTAAGAATAAACGTTAAATTTCGCAGTGATGTAATAAATTTTTGAATGATATCAATAATTTCGGTCGCCAAACCTAATTTTATTCAATACCAATTTAATACTTTATAGCGAACAAATTAGCGTTTATTATCAAAAGGTTAAAAATAAAAATAAAAAAAATAAAAACTGTACAGACTTACCTGTGAGATAGTATTCTTAGTTATATGATTTATCCCATTCATAAGATAGTCGGTTTAATTGGTTTTCCATGGCTACATAGGCGTAACCTCGAGCATTTAGTGTTTTTTCTTCTAAACATATGAACGGTCCGTCTCTGCATAAAGTAACAAATTCGGTGTTTGAATAGGTTTGATTATTTGAACATTTACCTCCATGTGACCATTTTCCGCATTTGTGACATCTTTCTAGGTGTCGTGCTCTTCTTTTCGCTGCGGATTTTGATTTTCCTTTACCAAATTGTAACTTATTATCTTCGCATCTGGATTCTTTTCTTACTCCGTCCAATCTTTCTCTGATTACTGATACTATTTCACTCGGAAGTGTGTCATTATTACGTTTAGTGATCAAAGCGTGTAGCATTAGACCATGGTTTAGTTCACAGGCAGTCTTCATTTCGTAAAAACCTAAAAAAAATAAAAATTCAGAATGGGGGGAGAAGACTAGTTCTTTAGGGTCTGCTAGGGAAAGACCATTCGGGTTCCATTTTCGAGAACTACACGAAAACAGAAAATCTAACTCTAACAGAAATACATATTATCCTTTAAAAGACTTGATTCTCCCCACACTTAGTTAGCTGTGGTATTGAAATTGTGATTAACTTCATTGTCAACTTCCATTGGACTATCTATGTAGTGTTTAACTCTATGACCATTAACCTTAAATTCAATTCCATTTGAATTTATTAATTCTATCATTCCGTATGGAAAAACTCTTTTGACTATGAATGGTCCAGACCATCTTGATTTCAATTTTCCAGGAAATAGCTTGAATCGTGAATTGAAAAGAAGAACTCTGTCTCCTTCTTTAAATTCTTTTAAACTTCTGATTCTTTTATCATGCCATTTCTTCATTCTTTCCTTATAGATTAACGAATTTTCGTATGCTTCATGTCTTAATTCTTCTAATTCGTTTAGTTGACTTAATCGTAGACGTCCGACTTCATGTAAATCAAGATTACATGTCTTCAAAGCCCAAAATGCTTTGTGTTCAATTTCTACTGGAAGATGACATGCTTTTCTGTAGACGAGTCTAAAAGGTGAGAGTGCATCCTCCAATTTAATGGACCATTCCTTCGGATTTGATCCTACGGTTTTTTCTAGAATACGTTTTAAAGATCGGTTGGTATTTTCAACTTGTCTACTTGTTTGTGGATGATATGCGGTGGAGATTTTATGAGTTACTCCATATCTTTTGAGAACTTTCTCAAGTTGATTATTATAGAAATGAGTACCCCGATCACTTATTAAAGCTTTCGGTGTTCCAAACCTTGCAAAAAGATGTTTTAAAAAGTTGACTACAACTCGTGCATCGTTAGTTGGGAGAGCTTGTGCTTCCGCCCATTTAGATACATAATCAATGGCTACGAGAATATAGAGATTATTATGAGATTTTGGAAATGGACCCATAAAGTCAATACCCCAAATGTCAAATACTTCACATACTTGGATGACATTTTGTGGCATTTCATCACGTTGACTTATTTTTCCGGCCATTTGACAAGCATCACAGGATTTGCAAAGAAGGTGTGCGTCTTTATAAATTGTAGGCCAATAGAATCCAGCATCATAAACTTTTCTTGCTGTTAGTTGAGGCCCATAATGCCCTCCTGTTGGTCCTGTGTGACAATAGTTTAAAATTTTACTAGCTTCATCTCCAAATACACATCGGCGTATTATTCCATATGGACAACTTTTAAACAAATGTGGATCTTCCCAGAAATAGTGTTTTATATCACTGAAGAATTTCTTTCGTTTTTGGTATGATAATCCTTTTTCAAGGAATCCACATACTAAGTAGTTTGCATAGTCTGCAAACCATGGAATTTCATTATAATCTATCTTCAATAGATATTCATCACGAAAGTTGTCTTGTATGGCCGATTCATTTAGAACTTCTAATTCGGGATTTTCAAGACGAGAAAGATGATCAGCGGCGAGATTTTCTGCTCCTCTTTTATCTCGGATTTCAATATCGAACTCTTGTAAGAGTAAGATCCAACGGATTAATCTTGGTTTGGCATCTTGTTTCGAAAATAGGTATCTAAGAGCAGAATGGTCGGTATAGACCACCGTTTTTGCTAGAACGAGATATGAACGAAATTTGTCAAAAGCAAAGACAATAGCAAGGAGTTCTTTTTCAGTAGTTGTGTAATTCATTTGTGCTCATTGTAACATCTTACTAGCATAATATGTAGGTTGAAATCTTTTTTCAATCCTTTGTCCTAAAACGGCTCCCATTGCAAAATCACTTGCATCGCACATTAGTTCAAATGGTATATTCCAATTTGTTGTTATCATGATTGGCGCATTAGTGAGTTTCTCTTTAAGAATATTAAAAGATTTGATGCATTCATCTGAAAAGATGAATGGAGCATCCTTTTCTAGGAGTTTTTCATAGGAGTGGCAATTTTAGAAAAATCTTTTATGAAACGTCGGTAAAAACTGGCATGCCCTAGAAAACTCCTAACTCCTCTAACATTGGTGGGATGTGAAAGTTTAGCAATTACATCTACTTTAGCTCTATCCACTTCAATTCCTTCTTTTGAAATTTTATGACCAAGAACGATGCCTTCTTTAACCATGAAATGGCATTTCTCCCAATTAAGTACTAGATTTGATTGTTCGCATCTAATAAGCATTCGTTCCAGATTAGCTAGACATGTTTCAAATATATCACCGAAGACTGAAAAGTCATCCATGAAAACTTCCATTCATTCTTCTATCATGTCGTGAAAAATTGCCATCATACACCTTTGAAAGGTTGCAGGGGCGTTGCAAAGTCCAAATGGCATGCGTTTGTAAGCAAAAGTACCATAAGGGCACGTGAATGTGGTTTTCTCTTGATCTTCAGGTGCTATTGGAATTTGAAAGTATCCGGAAAATCCATCAAGAAAACAATAATAACTATTTCCGGCTAATCTTTCCAACATTTGATCAATGAAAGGTAAGGGAAAGTGATCTTTTCTGGTGGCGTCATTTAATTTTCTATAATCAATACAAACACGCCATCCTGTTACAGTCCTAGTAGGAATAAGCTCATTTTTCTCATTTGTAATGACAGTCATGCCACCCTTCTTAGGCACGCATTGAACTGGGCTTACCCATGGACTATCAGAAATTGGATAAATTAAACCTGCATCTAGCAGTTTAATAATTTCTTTTTTAACTACATCTTGCATATTCGGATTTAGTCTTCGTTGGCGTTGCACATACGTTTTATGACCTTCTTCCATAAGGATTTTATGTGTGCAATACGAACGACTTATTCCTTTAATATCATGAATCTTCCATGTAATGGCTGGTTTATGAGCTTTCAACACAGAAATGAGTTGAGATTTCTCATTTTTAGTAAGAGAAGACGATATTATTACAGGTAATTCAGATTTACCATGTAAATAAGCGTATTCCAAATGGTTTGGAAGTGGCTTTAACTCTAATGTCGGTGGTTCTTCTATCGATGATTTATATCGATATCTGTCTTCTTCTTTTAGCATTTGAATTTCTTCTGTTGTTGGTTCATATCCATTAGCTATTAGTGTAGCTAATATTTCAACTTCATCAATTGGTTCATTACCTTCTCCTAAAGAACATTCTCCTGTTCCTTGTAATTCTGGAAATTCTTCTAACAATTCTGCATGTGAATCTATAGTTTGAATATAATAACATGTATCATCTGCAGATTACGGTTGTTGCATTGCTCTATCAACTGAAAAGGTAACACTCTCATCCTCTATACTTAGGGTCAGTTTCTTACCAAACACGTCTATCATTGCTTTAGCCGTGTTTAAGAATGGTCTTCCTAATATGAGAGGAACTTGAGAATCTTCTTCCATGTCCAGAACAACAAAATCTACTGGAAATACTAAAGTACCAACTTTAACTAGCATGTTCTCCACTATCCCTCTAGGATATTTTATTGATCGATCGGCTAGTTGTATGCTTATTCCTGTTGGTTTCAATTCTCCAAGGTTTAGTTTAGTGTATAGTGAAAACGGCATTAAATTTATACTTGCACCTAAGTATGCCAATGCTTCTATTGAATTAAGACTACCCAGAAAACATGGAATTGTGAAACTTCCTGGATCAGATAGTTTTTCTGGTATCTTATTCAACAGCACTGCTGAACAATTAGCATTCATAGTAACAGCCGAGAGTTCTTCCATTTTCTTTCTATTTGAGATTAGATCTTTTAAGAATTTAGCATATCTAGGCATTCCTGAAATCACATCAATGAAAGGAAGATTTACATTTATCTGTTTAAACATATCCAAGAATTTGGATTGCTCAGCTTCAAGTTTTTCTTTTTTCATTTTACTCGGGTAAGGAAGTGGTGGTTGGTATGGTTTAACATAAGGTTTAGCCTTAACTGTGTTATCTTCATTAACCTTTTCAACTACCGGTTCTTTTTCCTTATCTTGTTCAGGTTTTGGTTCTTATGGAGTAGGAATAGCTTCATCAGAAGTTACAGGTATTTCAGGTGGTTTAAGTGTTGTACCACTTCTTGTGGTAATGGCTTTAGCTGTTTCATTCCGGGGGTTAGCATTTGTATCACTAGGTAAACTTCCTGATTTTTTTTCACCTATTAACCTTGCTAGGTTACTTACTTCTTGTTCCAAGTTTTGAATAGAAGCTTGTTGATTTCTAAATGCTTGAGCATTTTGTTCATTAGTTTGTTTTTGAGATGTGAAAAACTGCTTTTGAGTTTCAACTAGCTTCGTCATCATATCTTCTAAATTCAGCTTTTTATCATCGGTTTGTGGTGGTTTGTTTTGAAAATTAGGTCTTTGCTGATTGTAAGTATTATTGGATACTTGTTGATTGCTAGGACCTTGTTGGTTGTTGTATGGAATATTTCGGTTATAATTCTGATTTTGATTGTAAATCGGTCTTGGCTGTTGATAATTATTCTGATAATTATTTCCAGGACTTTGGTTTAGATATGAAACATTCTCTCTTTGTTCCATTGTTAGTTCAATACTGAGACATTCTTTTGTCAAATGTGGTCCTCCACACTGCTCACAACTAATTCGTATTGAGTGGATATCTTTAGTCATCTTTTCCATTCGTCTCTCGACAGCATCTATCTTTACGGAAATGGAATCTAAGTCATGGCTAGAATCGGCTCTAGCTGCTTTAGATGATCTAACGATATCTTTTTCTTGGTGCCACTCATGTGAGTGGGAAGCAGTGTTATCAATAATTTTGTAAGCATCAGTTTCGGTTTTCTTCATAATGGAACCACCAGCTGCTATATCGATGTCTTTCCTTGTAGTGATGTCGCATCCTTGGTAGAATATTTGTACTATTTGACAGGTGTCTAAACCATGTTGCGGACATCCTCTTAATAACTTTCCAAATCTTGTCCACGCCTCATATAGAGTTTCATTTGGCTTCTGTGTGAACGTAACAATTTCTCCTTGAAGTCTTACGGCTTTAGATGCCGGAAAGAATTGTTTAAGAAATTTTTCAACTAAAACGTCCCATGTATCGATCGCCCCTTCAGGTAACGATTCCAACCAATCTTTGGCTTCTCCCTTTAAAGTCCAGGGAAATAACATGAGATATATTTGTTCATCTTCCACTTCTCGGATTTTAAATAGTGTGCAGATCCTATTAAAGGTACGAAGATGTTCATTTGGATCTTCCTTCGGTGCACCACTAAATTGGCATTGATTAGTCACCATGTGTAGAATTTGTCCTTTGATTTCATAATCTGGCGCATTAATGTCTGGATGAGTAATTGCGTGACCTTGGCCAGTGCGTTTAGCTCTCATTCGGTCTTCCATACTTAAAGGTTCCAGATTCTCCATAATTGAATTTGTTGAATCGGAATCACTAGAGGATTCTGATTTAATGGTTCGTTCCTCAACAATCTCTGTTTGAATGATTGGTGGTTCCGGAGAAAAATTTAATGGTTCAGGATCTATGAATCGTCCCTGAATATTCTCCGGATTCTCAATTGTGAGGTCGGGTTCAAAAAATGGATTATCGGAAATTTGAATTGGAGTACTTGGTCGACTGGATGACGATTCTAAAGAAAAATCAACGGCGGTAATATTTGCTAAATGTCTTGATCTAGTTACAGGTGGTGAACGTACAAAAGGTGGTGAACGTCTTGCTCGGTGCATTCACTGAATATCCTATTAGTTTTTTAAAAAGGAAAGAAAAATTATATAAGTTATCCAATTAATAGACTTTTCTGATTTTGCCCACGTTTCGAATAGCCAAAAGATGCAGCAGAGGGGCAGGATTCGTTTGGTCTCAATATAATTGAGGACTGTTCGGCTCCAATAACCCGGTCCACGTACAAATCCAACTATTACTACCAACCAGAAAATTTTGATGTCTATCAATTTAACCACTTAAAATAAATTTTTGTAATTTTAAGAAATTTAGATAAGAAGTAGAAAAAAAAATCTACGTCCTAAAACTAGAATAGCGAGAAATAAGAAAGAAAAAGAGCGCGTCAAAAAAGGTCGAAAAAGAAAAGATCGAAAAATAAAAGGCGTCGAAAAATAAGAAAGAAAAAAAAATGACTATAAAACTTAAAAAAAACTCGACTAGCCCAACCTTTACTATCACTAACTTAAAATTATAATCGCAAATTGATATTACTAATTGTAATGATAATTGATACATAGGTAAAAGGTGTCTAAAAATATTAAAGCTTACAGGAAAAACTATATCCCAAATGGCAATATCTCAAAAAGGTATTAAAACTTAAAAAAAAAAACGTCGCAGAATTCTAAAGCACTTAAATCTTAGTCTAAAGAAAAAGCACTTAAGGGATTTTACGGCAAAGCCTAAAAATCTAGAAATAAAAATAACTATGGCAAAAACTATGTTTAAAACTAAATATGAACGAAAAACACAAATATTACGCTAAAACAATTAAAAAGGGATAAAATATAAAAATATACTAAAATTTGTAAAAATTACAATTTTTATAAAAATATTATTTTTATATTATTTATTTTATAAAACTATTAATTTTAAATTTTAATTAAACTAATTTAACTAAAAATACAAAATAATAAATAAACTAAACTAAATTAATTAAAATAATTAAACCTAATTAGGGTTAAATTTAAATAATAAAAATAAAAACCCGTAATTAATGCCTGATTAGGGTTCTGTGTACCCGTGTCAGGTTTTCTCCGCGGGTCACGGTTCCACGTGGCAAAAACCTCCGCGAGTCGCGGGGTTCGAAATTCCGGATGACAGGCTGTTTCGGTTGACACGTTTCGACGTAATTAAATTATTATTTTTTTTTTAAATTATATTTTTCTGTTTTTAATTTAATTAAAATATTTATATAAATTTAATAAAACTTATATTTTAAAAACTAGAATAGAAATAAAAATATGTTTCAATTTTATAAATAAAAACCTTAAAACTAGATTTATATATAAATTTTTTTCGGTTTTTTATTTTATGTTTTAAATAAAAACAAAATATTTAAATAAAACTTATATTTTTATAAAATAAAAATAAAGAAACTTTATAAAACTTAATTATTTAACAAACTCTTAAAAATATTATATTTTTGTTTTCTTTTTATATTTTCGAATATTTAAAACGTATTTTTACAAAAGCGTATTTTTTATAAAAGTAAACAAAAAAAAATCTTTTTTTATATATTTATTAGCGTTGCGCTTCCGGCTTTTAAGCTAGATTGTCCCCGGCAGCGGCGCCAAAAATACTTGATAGTTAAAGCTAAGGGGTATAAAATACTATTAAATTTTACAAGGAAATACTATTAAATACGATACAATTTTACACAAGATATTTATTTATTTATAGAATGGATATACTTAAACCTTGCTACAACACTTATAGGCAGTGTACCTAATCGTACAGTAGTGTAATTTTTAGTAAGTTCGGTTCGTTCCACAGGGAAAATCTTTTAATCAAAGCTTAACGCTATATTAGTTTAATTTATAAAAATACGAATATATATATAAGTAATATTATTATTTTAAAGGGGGGTTTTTACCGTTTAATGACTGGTTTGTCGATTTTAAAACTTTAGTCGCAGTTAAAACAAAATATAAAATATTAAATAAATAAAAGACTTAATTTAAAACGTAAAGTAAATAACGATAATGAAATTGCGATAAATAAAAGTGCGATAAAATAATCTTGCGATAATTAAAAAGTACGATAATTAAAATTGCAATTAAATATAATAACAATAAATAAAAGTGCGATAATTAGAAGTGCAATTAACTATAAAATAAAGGAAATTAAATATGAAATAAAAGAATTATGCTTATTTAAACTTTCTGTAATCATGATGTTTGACGTGTTGATTTTAGTTTTATGCCCATGGGTTAATTGTCCTTTGTCCTGGATTATTTAATATGTCTGTCTGGTTTTTGTCCATAACAGTCCATCAGTCATAAATATAAAGTGCGAGTGTCCTCGTCAAATTATCCTTATACCCGAAGTTAAATATTCCAACTAATTGGGGACTTAAACTGTAACAAGATTTTAATACCTTCTTTAATAATTACACCAGGTTATCGACTGCGTGTAACCCAAGGTTTTAATACTTTGTTAACAATTATGCCAAGTGTCCTTGTACATAATTTCACCCCTGTTTTAATAATTCCATAGACTATTAATCCATTCCCGTGTCCGGTTAAATGAACGATTATTCGTACATATAAATATCCCGCCCATCGTGTCTGATCGAGTGTATATGGTTATTTATAGGGACGTCCAATTGTAAATCTTTATATTAAAATTAACAAATTATCATTTAGTTAAACAAATATAAAGCCCATTAATAGCCCATAGTCTAATTTTCACAAGTGTCGTTCTTTTGTCCAAACCCCAATTATGGTACAAAGCCCAATTACTTAATTTTAGTAATTAGCCCAACATCATGATTACTTCGTTTTAAATAAGCATAATAATAACTTAGCTACGAGACATTAAATTAAAAAGGTTAAACATAACTTATAATGATTAAAAATAGCGTAGCGTTACACGGACAGAATTTCGACTTACACCCTTACAACATTCGCTAACATACCCTTATTATTAGAATTAAAATTAAAATTAAAATTAAAATTAAAATATAAATATATATATATATATATTACGTTTACATATAGAGAAAGAGAGATTTTATGGATATTTTTTCGATCAAACTGCGTTTGCTTTTATAGGGATTTGAGTCCACGTGAGCTCCGCGACTCGCGCCCTTTTTGCTCTTCAAACTCCGCGAGTCACGGAGTTTGTAATTACAGCTCACCCAGCTTTGGCTCTTTGTTTACCGACGGTTTATTATATAAATATAATATATATAATTTATATAATTAATTATATATTATATTATATTTATATACATAGTTAACTTGTAATTTTTAGTCCGTTGCGTCGAGCGTTGAGAGTTGACTCTGGTCCCGGTTCCGGATTTTCGAACGTCCTTGCGAATAATTTAATATCTTGTACTTTGTGTTTTGAATCTTGTACTCTTGTAATTTTTAGACGTTTCTTATCAATAATTGGAACCTCTTTGATTGTATTTTGTACTTTTGAGCTTTTTGGTCGTTTGCGTCTTTAATTCGTCGAATCTGCCTTTTTTCTTCACCTTTTATTATTTAAACGAATATTACTTGTAAATAGAACAATTGCAACTAAAAGCTTGTCTTTCTTGAGGAATAATGCTATGAAATATATGTTCCTTTTTAGCATTATCATATATATATATATATATATATATATATATATATATATATATATATATATATATATATATATATATATATATATATATATATATATATATATATAGCAAAATGGGAAATAAATACAAAAACATGTTAAATTATTTTATAAGATATCCTACTGATTTGTATAATTAACTAAGTTTATAAATATTATGAATATAGTATTTAGTGAATTAATTATCAAATTAATATGTATTAGTATAATTTTTGGTTAACATAAACATATATAATACATACTAAATTAACATTATCAATATAACTTATAGATAATTATAAACTTGTAATTTAACAATTATCTAATTGGTTGATTAATTAACTAAGTATACTAAATAATAATTATAAAACAAATAATAAAGTATAATGTTTATAATGTAAGTTAATAATGATAAAACATTATTAATAAATACTTATATTATAACTTATTAAAATACTTTAGTTATTATATAATAATTAAAAGATAAATAATAATACTAACTATGGTAATACATTGTTAATAAATAATTATATTAAAACTTATAATTATAAGAAGGATTTTAAAATAAATAAGGGTAATGCATAAATAATAAATAAATATAATATAACTTATATAATATAATAACAACATATATTATGACCTAAACCTAAAGTGAAGGTTAATCAAAAGATAACGTACAATTCATGCAAACTTAACCGCTACTTACGGTCGTAAGTGAATGATGTCTAAGTTTCCATTTATGGGTAAGCGTGTGGATCTCGAATGCCATGACTTAGATTCTGGTAAAGTGTCCTGGGCCCCTGGTTGCATCTGGTCATTCCTGACTTATCTGATAGCAACGAAGTTTGAGTAAAGTTGTACAACGTGAACTTCATAGCCCCGTTTTACATATTTATTAATTTTTATAAATAGTAACCTTCCAAAAATGGAAATTCTTTTAGAAAACCAACACTATTATTATAGTCATTATAAACTTTTGTCTGTTAGGCAATATCTGACCAACCATTCTATCTTTAGGTTGAGATTCTCGGTCACGCACTTTCGTTAATTTCTTCCATTTGTGGAATAACTCTCTTTGCTAGTAAGGTGAACTTCATAGCCCCGTTTTACATATTTATTAATTTTTATAAATCTTGGGGTGAGACACATGCTTGTATTTAACTGATTTACACTTTAGACACAAGTACTAAACTTTTTGATATGCAACTTCATGAGACCATAGTTAACTTGTATTGATTATATCTTTACATGCAAATCCCCGCCATAATATCGTTAATTGCTGGAATGAAAATGTTGCAAGCTTAATTATTGCGAGTAGGCCTATTAAAAGTGACGTCTCTACCCATTGACCGATCGTCAAAGGGGTACATAATAATGATTACCGACAATTGTACAGTGTCAGGGGTTAACGTTTAACTCGATATTATAACTCATGGCATATTGATTATTTTGATGTTTTGAACTAAATCTTGTGGTCTAAAACTTTATTGATTATTAAACCTATGATGTTCACTCAACCATTGTGTTGACATTTTTAAGCATGTTTGTCTCAGGTGATGATTAGCTGCTTGATGATTGCCTAAGCTATCTGTTGCATTGGAGTCCACATATTCATAGTTTATCATTTGATTAAACATTTGTTATTTACATTTGGATTTCATTATGTAAAACATTATCACGTTTCCTCTGCAATTCAAATATTGTTTTTATAAAATGTCTCATTTAGAGTCGTTCTCGCTTATATACTTGTGTTGTGATATATTGTAATGTCATATTTACCCCCGGCCCTATTTGGGGGTGTGATAGAGTGGTATCAGAGCCAGGTTGTTATAGAGAACCAGGATTGCATATTAAGTGTGCCTTATGTGTTAGTTATGACACGACCCGGAAAATTTTGACTTATTTTTAAGTCAATTCTCAATATGATTTAATATTTCTGACACGATAAGTAAAGTCTGTAATGTTGAGTCTCAAAATTTTTGAACTATTTTCACATATTCAATTATCCTTCGACCATTCCCGATTATTCACGAACAATTATTTGTAAATAGATATGTACATATTTAATTATATATATATATATATATATATATATATATATATATATATATATATATATATATATATATTAATTTGAAATATTATATGACGTAATTTATAGAATTAATTATGTAAAATAATGTAATATATAATAATTAGTATTTAAAACATATCTATACATATAAAATAAAGTATATTGAATATATATATATATATATATATATATATATATATATATATATATATATATATATATATATATATATATATATATATACAGTTTCGAATTTATTTAGAAAACGATAGTAACACTCAATCATCATTCAATCGATATTAAACAAGTTAAAAACGAACTTATGTGATTTTAAAATTAAAAGTTGGTCTGTAATTAAGTTATATAAATTTAAGAGTTGCTAAAAATATATTTAAATATCTTAAGTTGAGTTTTAACACTCCGTACATTTTACTTGGGATTGAGTGCTATTAATCAATCAACTTTTTATGATTGATTTTACACATTAAAAGACCTAAATAAATAAATATAATTACTGTAAAAATTTGGAATTTTTCTGTGGACTTTTATTCGCCACTAAATATCAACGGAATACGATATAGCACTCCGTGTAAATTGTCGGTAACTAAGTGCCAATAATTATGGCTGCTAACTGTGTAATCACGTTACATATCCACTTGAATATTAATTATTAAATATTATTACTACTGTGTTTGTTTTAATTAAGTATTACTTATATATTACTCTATCTATATATACACCAACATATGAAATTCATTTCATAAACAGCCCACCTGTGAATTCTTTTCTACTTCATTCATAAACCTACTCGACCAAGATCTACAGCCACCATCACACAACCACCGAGACTTCCATCACCACCATAGAGCACCACCCCATCTGCCACCCTATGTAAACCTCCACCACTACCATACGGGATGCAGTTAGACACAATGGCAACACCACTCTTGATACCTCAATCAAACCGCCACCACTTTCAACATCTAGACAACCACCTTATCACCACCGTGAGACCACCTTAAACCTGCCATAACCACCATCTTTACTTTATTTCTTTTTACAAAATGTTACACCCATTTGTCTATTCCTCTTCGCTGTAAACCACCACACTAAAGCATCCTCCACACTCGCCATCGACATCGTGAGTCACCACCACTACGACTGCTGTAAACAACTGAGAACCACCATCATCATCTATATATATATATATATATATATATATATATATATATATATATATATATATATATATATATATATATATATATATTTCCTTCTTTCTTCTCTTTTCTTCTTTTCTCTCTTCCGTTTTTCTGTTTTGGTCATAATCAAATGCCAACCATCAAATGGTTTCGCCTGCAGCTTCCTGTTTTGCAGCCTCACCACCACAATCAACCACCATTTCCACCATAACCATCATCTTATTTACTACTACGGTAGCACAAATTTATGTTTCTGTTTTCGCTCGAATCAAACCCTCATTTGAACCACCCTTGTAATCACTATCGGACTCCACATAAACCACAACAACCATCAATATATTATTTTCTTGATGGTCAATGTTCGGCCAGAATCATGTATCAACATCAAACCACCATAGGCCACTGCTACGCTGCTGGATACTTCTGTTTTTCTGTTTTATAACCGTGAACCACCACAACCCGCTATTTTCATTCGTTCTTATTATTGATAATGATGATGATACAGTGGCATAATAAGGAAGATACGATGATGAGGTTACAATAAAGATGATGATTATGAGATGATGATAATGGAACGGTATGCGACTGTGATAACTAAATGATGTCGAATGATCATGATAATGATGATGCTTATTGATGAAGAAGAAGAAACTGTTACAATGTAGGTTAAATAAATATAAGCTGTGAATTAGTTCAGAAAAATGAAGACAGACGGATGGTTTGGAATGTTGGGTTTAAGTGAGAGGTCGCAGGTTCAAGCCCGGGATGTGGCATTTATTTTTTTTAAAAGCTTCTTTTAAAGGTAGTCTTATTTTTTTGTTATTATTATTATTAGTATTATTATTAGTATTATTATTATTATTATTAAGTATTATAATTATTATTATTATTACTAACATAAGTATTATGATAAAATTATCATTTATTATTATTATTATGATTATAGTTACAATTTTGATTATTATTATTATTAATATTGTTATTACTAATATTATTATCATTAGTAAAAATATGATTTTATCATTAATAAAAGTATGATTGATATTATTATGACTATTATTATTATTATTATTATAAATATTATTATTAGCATTATCATTTAGGTTATTATTAGTAGTATCATTATGATTAAAACCTTTATTATTATTATTATTATTATTATTATTATTATTATTATTATTATTATTATTATTATTATCATTATTAATATTAGTATCATTTTTAGTGAAATTATTATTATTATTTTATTATTATTATTATTACTAAAATTATTATTATTATCAGTATTATTATTATTATTATTATTATTATAATTATAAGCAAATACAACTTTTATTACTATTATTAATATAATGTTATCAAATAAGTATTTTGTATATAAAAATATACTTTTAGTAATATGTAACATCCCGTTTTCCCGTACGTGTCTTAAGGTACTTATTTTATTGATTTAGAACATTATATATTGCTCGTATATGCGTTTAAACGCTTCAAAGTGTTAATTGTTATATTACTCATGAGAATGTATAGGTGTACGAGTATACACATGGTTTATGTGAGGTATTAAGTCTTGTGGGGCTTAAAGTTGGAGTTTAGTGTATAAGAGAAGCGTGAACGAAGCTTAAAAGTCGTATAAATCGATATTTGGTTTTTTTCATAGTCGAAGTGGTCAGGTGACGGCTAATGCCGCGTCGCAGAGGCCTTTGTCGCGCCGCGATAAACAACGCTAACCAATTTCAGAAAAAGTATTAAGACAGCTCGAAAACTTAGTTAAATGCCGCGCAGCGGCATAGAAGGTCGCGCCGCGACACATAAAGCAAATCAAGATCAGAAGTTGGGTTAAGAAGGGTTCATTTTCCTTCGTTATGTCGCGCCGCGACATTTGGGGCCGCGCCGCGGCAATTCTGCTGGACAGATTCGGATTTTAGCTCAATTTAAGGGATTTTAAGGGGTAAATTGGTAAATTCATATGTGGATCTGATGGGAGCTTTAACTCTCAGCCACATACTCATTTATTTCATTTTCTTTTCTATTTTCTTTCCTATTTCTCCCCCAAAACACAAAACCCACCTACCTTGATCTTGAGATTTGAAGTTGGAGATTTGTGAATCGAACCTAGGAGCGAGATTTAAAGTTGTTCTCCTTGTTACTAGCTACAAGAAGATAGTCTCGGTAAGTTCTAACTCTAAGTTTTAAGTTTTAATTGGTTAATGACTAGGGTTTGGGTACTAGAGATTTGTAAGACCCATTTGGTGGTAAAATGGGCGAGTTTGGGTTATGTTGTTGCAATGAAACCCTAATAGCCATAATCTAGGGTTTTGGCCTTGTGATTTGAGGTTGTAAGTGCCAATTGGTGTGTTAGTCATTAATGCACTTTAAGATTTATGAAAGAAGTGTAAATGGGTAAGTTTGACTTGATTATGAGTCTAAGTAATGTAAAATGGGTCAAAATGTACTAGTTGACCTAATTAGATGAAATGGGTATGGATTACCCTAAGTTTTGTGTTAATTGAAGTTAATAGACCTTGATTCACTAGTCTTAGTGATTTAAGTCGAGACTTGGCCATTTATGGGCGGTTGTGAGTAGTTGAGTCATTTAATGCAATTTGGGTCATTAAATGCTCAAGTGGGAGTATTGTGGTTAATCCCACTAGTTGTGAAATTGAATGTGCACTTAATGATTTAGGTACATTGCGTTGAAGCTCGGAAGTACTAGATCATCATCCTTGTGACAAGGTGAGTGGAATAATTATATATGTATATATATGATTTATTTATTTGTGGGGTAAGGGTTTAAAGTTCGTTGTTGACGATACCATACCCTAGAGTATATATGTGGGTTTAAAGTTCGTTGTTGACGATACCACATTAATATAAACGTATGGAATTTAAGTTCGATGTTGACGATGCCATACGACTATAGTAGTGACGTTGGATGAGGGTTTAAAGTTCGATGTTGACGATACCTCATATGTGGGTTTAAAGTTCGGTGTTGACGATACCACATTATTATAGGCGAATGGGTTTTAAGTTCGATGTTGACGATACCATTCGTTAGGCTAGCCTTGAGATTTTGAGTACTATAGATGTTGTGAACATCATCGTTATACTTGTATTTTAGCATATTGTATTGTTGTGTTATATGCTATTGTTATACTAGCCTTGTTGTCATGGTACTTAGCGTTATACATGTGAAAGGTATGCTAATTATGTAACTAGTATGTATGCGGATTTGGTAAGTGTTTGCAAGTAAGTAGGTTATATATATGTATGTATAATTGTTGCACTCACTAAGCCTTGCTTACCCTCTCGTTGTTTACCATTTTATAGGTTCCGGCTTGGACAAGGGTAAGGGCATACGTTTGGACTAGTGCTCTCCCGCTTATGTTGTCGGGGAGTGCTTGTGGTGTTGGCTTTTTGATGTTGGCCTAACGTTTTGGGTAGTTTAGTCCCAAACCATGCTCATGTGTCGTTTGGATTATAAACTATCATTTGTAGTAGGTCAAACTTGTATCACATTTATTAATGGCCTTCGTGCCTTTTGTAAACACTAAACTTGATGTATGTTTTAACGAAACGTGTGAAATGGTTTACACATTTAAATTGGCGCGTAAATGTGTAATATTATTATAAAAAAAAAATTTATCGTATGGAATACGGGTTGGGTTGTTTCAAGTAGTACCAGAGCATGGTCTAAGGGATTTAGGCGACTTGAGATAGGTGCCTAGACTTAGACTTTATTGTGTATGCGCTTTATGTGGGACTTGTAGGAGGCGGGTCAGACCGGGGATCGGTTAGTGCTTAGGTTTATGTGAACTAACCTTGCACTAATTGTTTTGTGTTGTGTTTAGCAAATCATCAAGCGAGATAGACGTTGTACTAGCAAGTTAATGCGACGTGCTCGCGTAACAATGATTAGCTACCATTGTTACGGGTTCAAATCGTGTCAAACAAGCGATGTACGACGATTGTTGAGCAAGATGGGGTAGTGTGGTGTATATGTATATACTTATGTGTTAAGTCCTATCGATTCGTTGTTTAATCTTTTCCATCTTATAGAATGAAGATGAGAAACGGACATGATATTAACGGCGGAGGTACTAGTGAAGACACCGGGTTCACGGCCAAGGTTGAGACCATTATTAAAAGGCAAAGAGCGGAATTCCTTGAGGATGTCCGAAAGGTTTTTCAAGAATCGGTTGATGGGCAAGTAACCGAAATGATAAATGAGCGAATGAATGCCGCAATCGAGGAGGCATTAGAAGCTAGAAACATTCATCCTCGTGGTGAAGGGGGTGATGGTAATGGTGGTCATGGAAGGCGAGATTTCCACTACAAAAACTTCAAGGATGCTCAACCTCCGATGTTTAATGGAGTACGAGATCCGTTGAAAAGCACATGTTGGATTTCAGATATCGAGGGAGCTTTCCGTACCGCGGAATGTCCTCCCGAGAAGAAGGCAAGGTATGGTTCTAGCATGTTACGAGAAGAGGCGAAGTTGTGGTGGGATGATAAAATCCAATTATATGGTGAGGAACAATGCATGAGCTTGACGTGGGAGGAGTTTAAGAAGGAATTCTTCAAAGAATACCGAACTTCTTCCGACCTCGATAGAATCCGGAATGAGTTGCACAATTTGCAACAAGGTTCAATGGACTTGGTTACTCTCAAGTCTACCTTCTTGGCAAAGACTCGTTTTTGCCCGGAATATGTTGGTGATGATCACAAGCTCATGAAGGATTTTTATCGTACTTTGAATGACGAGTTCAAGGGTAAGATTAGTCGGGGGATGGCTAAGACTTTTGAAGAGCTATACGAGTTGGCTCGGGGTTTTGAGCCAGAGGTTCCAAGAAAAAGCGATTTCACTTTTTCAAAAAGAAAGTTTGAAGGTTCGAGTCATTCGAATTTTTCAAATAAAAAGAACAAGAACAAAAAGGGTTCCGAAAGTGTCAATAGTGTGAAGAAGGGCGCTACCGGTGGTTTTGGGAACTTTGTCCCTACTTGCTACAATTGTGGGGTACGTGGACATATGGCTCGAGATTGTCCGAAGCCAAATTCAACAAACAAGCTCACTTGTTTTAATTGCAACAAAGAAGGACACCGAAAGTCAGAGTGTCCCGATTTGAACAACGATAATGTTAAAGGGTTAGAGAAGTCGGCGGGTACGGCTCGAGGGCGAAACTATTTGATGACGAATGACGAAGCCAAGCAATCCCACGATGTTGTCTCAGGTACTTTTATGGTTAACTCTAATCCGGCAAGGATTTTATTTGATAGCGGTGCAAATTTGTCGTTTGTGTCTCCAAAATTTGTGCCTAAACTTGATAGACCGTTAGCTAAGTTAAGTCGTCCGGTAGAAGTCGAAATAGCGGACGGCAAGACGGTGCTAGTGGTTGATGTGTGCAAGAACTGTGACGTTGTTTTTGGTGCCGAAAACTTTAAAATTGATCTTATCCCTATGACGTTGGGCGATTTTGATATCGTTGTTGGCATGGATTGGCTCGATCGAAATAGAGCCGATATTGCATGCCATGATAAATTTATCCGCGTGAAGACCCCAAGTGGGGGAGAGTTAGTTATTCACGGCGATAAACGAAGAAGACTTGTGCCGATATGTTCTTTTGCACGGGCACGTCGTTTTCTTGTTAGTGGTGGCATGGCTTTTCTTGCCCATGTTGTTGATACTCGTGATGAGCCACCACCCATTCGTGAAATTCTGGTAGTTAGTGAATTCGAAGACGTTTTTCCAGACGAGTTACCGGGTGTTCCGGCGGAAAGACAAGTTGAATTTCGCATTGAGTTGGTTCCGGGAGCTACTCCCATTGCTAAAACTCCTTATCGTTTAGCACCAACGGAAATGCAAGAGTTGTTAAATCAAACCCAAGAGTTGCTCGAGAAGGGTTTTATTCGACCGAGTGCTTCGCCATGGGGCGCTCCGGTGTTATTTGTGAAGAAGAAAGATGGTAGTATGCGTATGTGCATTGATTACCGTGAGTTGAATAAAGTGACGATCAAGAATCGTTATCCATTACCTAGGATTGACGATTTATTTGATCAACTTCATGGTGCAACGTATTTCCCTAAGATCGACCTACGGTCCGGCTATCACCAAATGCGGGTCGGTGAGGAAGACATAGAGAAGACGGCTTTTTGAACGCGTTACGGGCATTACGAGTTTGTAGTTATGCCCTTTGGTCTTACGAATGCACCGGCGACATTCATGGATCTTATGAACCGAGTGTGCCAACCTATGTTGGACAAGTCGGTAATAGTGTTCATTGACGACATACTAGTCTACTCGAAAAGTATGAACTAACATGAACGTCAATTGCGTGAAGTATTGAAGACGCTACGAAAGGAGAAGTTGTATGCAAAGTTCTCTAAATGTGAATTTTGGCTAAGGGAAGTTCAATTCCTTGGTCATATTGTGAATGAGAATGGTATTCAAGTAGATCCGGGGAAGATCGAGACGGTGAAGAGTTGGGGACGACCGACTACGCCTACGGAAATCCGAAGTTTTCTCGGATTGGCCGGTTATTATCGTCGGTTTATCCAAGACTTTTCTAAGATTGCTTCTCCATTGACGAAGTTGACGAGAAAGAACACGAGATTTAATTGGGAGAACGAGCAAGAAATTGCTTTTCAATTGTTAAAAGAGAAGTTGTGTCAAGCTCTGGTGTTAGTGTTGCCGGAAGGTGTAGAAGACATGACGGTCTATTGTGATGCGTCTTTAAATGGACTCGGGTGTGTTCTAATGCAAAGAGGTAAAGTCATCGCTTATGCCTCTCGACAATTAAAAGAACACGAAACGAGATATCCGACTCATGATCTTGAGTTGGCGGCGGTAGTGCATGCGTTGAAAATTTGGCGCCATTACTTGTATGGTGTCATGTGTACGATTTATTCGGATCATAAGAGTTTGAAACATCTCTTTAATCAACGAGATTTGAATTATCGCCAACGTAGGTGGATGGATGTGGTGAAAGACTACGATTGTGAAATACTTTATCATCCGGGTAAGGCGAATGTGGTCGCGGATGCGTTGAGTCGAAAGAGTCAACATCCGGCGATAAAAGTGGGGTCGTTACGTTTGATTATTACCAACGATTTTCTTGAAAAGCTTGGTGAGATTCAAATAGAGGCTTATGTTCACAACAAGCATACGGAGCGAATCGTGGGGCAAACGGAGTTTATTACTATGGGTCCGCGTGGTTTGTTGTCCTTCCAAGGAAGGGTGTGGGTGCCTAAGATGGGTGATTACCGACGAGTGCTACTTGATGAAGCACATAAGTCAAAATACTCCATTCATCCGGGCGCGACGAAAATGTATCTTGACTTGAAGAAAGATTATTGGTGGCCGGGCATGAAGCGTGATGTTGTGAAGTATGTTGAGCAATGCGTCACGTGTTTGCAAGTAAAAGCCGAACACCAAAAGCCGTATGGTAAATTACAACCGTTAGAAATCCCGAAATGGAAATGGGAGCACATTACCATGGATTTCATTACAAAGTTACCTAAAATGGCGAGAACCCAATTCGATTCGATTTGGGTTATAGTTGACCGATTGACAAAAAGCTCTTTGTTTCTTCCCATTAAAGAAGCGATATCGTCGGAGACCTTGGCTAAGTTGTTTATCAAGGAAGTGGTCTCTCGACATGGGGTTCCTATATCTATTATTTTGGATCGAGATACCCGTTTTACATCTCGGTTTTGGGAAAAGTTTCATGAAGATATGGGTACGCAATTGAAGTTGAGCACGGCATATCATCCTCAAACGGACGGTCAAACCTAACGTACGAATCAAACTTTGGAAGATATGCTACGAGCGTGCATCATTGACTTTGGTGGTAGTTGGGATGAGCATTTGCCTTTGGTGGAATTATCGTACAATAATAGTTATCATAATAGTATCGGGATGCCACCTTACGAAATGCTTTATGGGCGTAGGTGTCGAACTCCCGTTTGTTGGGGAGAAGTGGGTCAAAAAGAGATCGGGAGTACCGATTTGGTTTTAGAGACCAATAGCAAGATCGATCTGATTCGGGAACATTTGAAGAAGGCTCAAGATAGGCAAAAGTTGTATGCCGACAAACGTAGACGAACGATCGAATTTCAAGAAGGTGACATGGTGATGCTTAAGGTTTCGCCATGGAAAGGTATTATTCGATTCCGGAAACGAGGAAAGTTAGCTCCTCGGTTTATTGGACCGTTTAAGGTTTTAGCTCGTGTTGGTGAAGTCGCGTATCGTTTGGAATTACCCGAAGAGCTTGCGGGGATCCATAATACATTTCATGTTTCCCACCTCTGTAAGTGTCTTGCAGATGATTCATCTTGGGTGCCTTTAGACGAGATCGATCTAAACAATAAGTTAGAATATATTGAGGAACCGATTGCCATACTTGATGAGAAGGTCAAAAGGTTGAGACATAAAGAGGTAAGGACTTTTAAAGTTCAATGGCGTCGTAGTAAGGGTTCCGAGTTCACTTGGGAGCCCGAAGAGTTTGTGTTGGTTTATCTTCCTTCTTGCCACGCGGCTTGGATCGCGAGGACGCGCTCCGATTCAAGTGGGGGAGAGTTATAACATCCCGTTTTCCCGTACGTGTCTTAAGGTACTTATTTTATTGATTTAGAACATTATATATTGCTCGTATATGTGTTTAAACGCTTCAAAGTGTTAATTGTTATATTACGCATGAGAATGTATAGGTGTACGAGTATACACATGGTTTAGGTGAGGTATTACGTCTTGTGGGGCTTAAAGTTGGAGTTTAGTGTATAAGAGAAGCGTGAACGAAGCTTAAAAGTCGTATAAATCGATATTTGGTTTTTTTCATAGTCGAAGTGGTCAGGTGACGGCTAATGCCGCGTCGCGGAGGCCTTTGTCGCGCCACGATAAACAACGCTAACCAATTTCAGAAAAAGTATTAAGACAGCTCGAAAACTTAGTTAAATGCCGCGCCGCGGCATAGAAGGTCGCGCCGCGACACATAAAGCAAATCAAGATCAGAAGTTGGGTTAAGAAGGGTTCATTTTCCTTCGTTATGTCGCGCCGCGACATTTGGGGCCGCGCCGCGGCAATTCTGCTGGACAGATTCGGATTTTAGCTCAATTTAAGGGATTTTAAGGGGTAAATTGGTAAATTCATATGTGGATCTGATGGGAGCTTTAACTCTCAGCCACATACTCATTTATTTCATTTTCTTTTCTATTTTCTTTCCTATTTCTCTCCCAAAACACAAAACCCACCTAGCTTGATCTTGAGATTTGAAGTTGGAGATTTGTGAATCGAACCTAGGAGCGAGATTTAAAGTTGTTCTCCTTGTTACTAGCTACAAGAAGATAGTCTCGGTAAGTTCTAACTCTAAGTTTTAAGTTTTAATTGGTTAATGACTAGGGTTTGGGTACTAGAGATTTGTAAGACCCATTTGGTGGTAAAATGGGCGAGTTTGGGTTATGTTGTTGCAATGAAACCGTAATAGCCATAATCTAGGGTTTTGGCCTTGTGATTTGAGGTTGTAAGTGCCAATTTGTGTGTTAGTCATTAATGCACTTTAAGATTTATGAAAGAAGTGTAAATGGGTAAGTTTGACTTGATTATGAGTCTAAGTAATGTAAAATGGGTCAAAATGTACTAGTTGACCTAATTAGATGAAATGGGTATGGATTACCATAAGTTTTGTGTTAATTGAAGTTAATAGACCTTGATTCACTAGTCTTAGTGATTTAAGTCGAGACTTGGCCATTTATGGGCGGTTGTGAGTAGTTGAGTCATTTAATGCAATTTGGGTCATTAAATGCTCAAGTGGGAGTATTGTGGTTAATCCCACTAGTTGTGAAATTGAATGTGCACTTAATGATTTAGGTACATTGCGTTGAAGCTCGGAAGTACTAGATCATCATCCTTGTGACAAGGTGAGTGGAATAATTATATATGTATATATATGATTTATTTATTTGTGGGGTAAAGGTTTAAAGTTCGTTGTTGACGATACCATACCCTAGAGTATATATGTGGGTTTAAAGTTCGTTGTTGACGATACCACATTAATATAAACGTATGGAATTTAAGTTCGATGTTGACGATGCCATACGACTATAGTAGTGACGTTGGATGAGGGTTTAAAGTGAAATGTCCCGTTCTTATTGATTAAAAACGTTCCATATTAATTGATTTCGTTGCGAGGTTTTGACCTCTATATGAGACGTTTTTCAAAGACTGCATTCATTTTTAAAACAAACCATAACCTTTATTTCATAAATAAAGGTTTAAAAAGCTTTACGTAGATTATCAAATAATGATAATCTAAAATATCCTGTTTACACACGACCATTACATAATGGTTTACAATACAAATATGTTACATCGAAATCAGTTTCTTGAATGCAGTTTTTACACAATATCATACAAACATGGACTCCAAATCTTGTCCTTATTTTAGTATGCAACAGCGGAAGCTCTTAGTATTCACCTGAGAATAAACATGCTTTAAACGTCAACAAAAATGTTGGTGAGTTATAGGTTTAACCTATATATATCAAATCGTAACAATAGACCACAAGATTTCATATTTCAATACACATCCCATACATAGAGATAAAAATCATTCATATGGTGAACACCTGGTAACCGACAATAACAAGATGCATATATAAGAATATCCCCATCATTCCGGGACACCCTTCGGATATGATATAAATTTCGAAGTACTAAAGCATCCGGTACTTTGGATGGGGTTTGTTAGGCCCAATAGATCTATCTTTAGGATTCGCGTCAATTAGGGTGTCTGTTCCCTAATTCTTAGATTACCAGACTTAATAAAAAGGGGCATATTCGATTTCGATAATTCAACCATAGAATGTAGTTTCACGTACTTGTGTCTATTTTGTAAATCATTTATAAAACCTGCATGTATTCTCATCCCAAAAATATTAGATTTTAAAAGTGGGACTATAACTCACTTTCACAGATTTTTACTTCGTCGGGAAGTAAGACTTGGCCACTGGTTGATTCACGAACCTATAACAATATATACATATATATCAAAGTATGTTCAAAATATATTTACAACACTTTTAATATATTTTGATGTTTTAAGTTTATTAAGTCAGCTGTCCTCGTTAGTAACCTACAACTAGTTGTCCACAGTTAGATGTACACAAATAAATCGATAAATATTATCTTGAATCAATCCACGACCCAGTGTATACGTATCTCAGTATTGATCACAACTCAAACTATATATATTTTGGAATCAACCTCAACCCTGTATAGCTAACTCCAACATTCACATATAGAGTGTCTATGGTTGTTCCGAAATATATATAGATGTGTCGACATGATAGGTCGAAACATTGTATACATGTCTATGGTATCTCAAGATTACATAATATACAATACAAGTTGATTAAGTTATGGTTGGAATAGATTTGTTACCAATTTTCACGTAGCTAAAATGAGAAAAATTATCCAATCTTGTTTTACCCATAACTTCTTCATTTTAAATCCGTTTTGAGTGAATCAAATTGCTATGGTTTCATATTGAACTCTATTTTATGAATCTAAACAGAAAAAGTATAGGTTTATAGTCCGAAAAATAAGTTACAAGTCGTTTTTGTAAAGGTAGTCATTTCAGTCGAAAGAACGACGTCTAGATGACCATTTTAGAAAACATGCTTCCACTTTGAGTTTAACCATAATTTTTGGATATAGTTTCATGTTCATAATAAAAATCATTTTCTCAGAATAACAACTTTTAAATCAAAGTTTATCATAGTTTTTAATTAACTAACCCAAAACAGCCCGCGGTGTTACTATGACGGCGTAAATCCGGTTTTACGGTGTTTTTCGTGTTTCCAGGTTTTAAATCATTAAGTTAGCATATCATATAGATATAGAACATGTGTTTAGTTGATTTTAAAAGTCAAGTTAGAAGGATTAACTTTTGTTTGCGAACAAGTTTAGAATTAACTAAACTATGTTCTAGTGATTACAAGTTTAAACCTTCGAATAAGATAACTTTATATGTATGAATCGAATGATGTTATGAACATCATTACTACCTTAATTTCCTTGGATAAACCTACTGGAAAAGAGAAAAATGGATCTAGCTTCAATGGATCCTTGGATGGCTCGAAGTTCTTGAAGCAGAATCATGACACGAAAACAAGTTCAAGTAAGATCATCACTTGAAATAAGATTGTTATAGTTATAGAAATTGAACCAAAGTTTGAATATGATTATTACCTTGTATTAGAATGATAACCTACTGTAAGAAACAAAGATTTCTTGAGGTTGGATGATCACCTTACAAGATTGGAAGTGAGCTAGCAAACTTGAAAGTATTCTTGATTTTATGAAACTAGAACTTTTGGAATTTATGAAGAACACTTAGAACTTGAAGATAGAACTTGAGAGAGATCAATTAGATGAAGAAAATTGAAGAATGAAAGTGTTTGTAGGTGTTTTTGGTTGTTGGTGTATGGATTAGATATAAAGGATATGTAATTTTTTTTCATGTAAATAAGTCATGAATGATTACTCATATTTTTGTAATTTTATGAGATATTTCATGCTAGTTGCCAAATGATGGTTCCCACATGTGTTAGGTGACTCACATGGGCTGCTAAGAGCTGATCATTGGAGTGTATATACCAATAGTACATACATCTAAAAGCTGTGTATTGTACGAGTACGAATACGGGTGCATACGAGTAGAATTGTTGATGAAACTGAACGAGGATGTAATTGTAAGCATTTTTGTTAAGTAGAAGTATTTTGATAAGTTTATTGAAGTCTTTCAAAAGTGTATAAATACATATTAAAACACTACATGTATATACATTTTAACTGAGTCGTTAAGTCATCGTTAGTCGTTACATGTAAATGTTGTTTTGAAACCTTTAGGTTAACGATCTTGTTAAATGTTGTTAACCCAATGTTTATAATATCAAAAGAGATTTTAAATTATTATATTATCATGATATTATGATGTACGAATATCTCTTAATATGATATATATACATTAAATGTCGTTACAACGATAATCGTTACATATATGTCTCGTTTCAAAAATCATTAAGTTAGTAGTCTTGTTTTTACATATGTAGTTCATTGTTAATATACTTAATGATATGTTTAATTATCATAATATAATGTTAACTATATATATAACCATATATATGTCATCATATAGTTTTTACAAGTTTTAACGTTCGTGAATCACCGGTCAACTTGGGTGGTCAATTGTCTATATGAAACCTATTTCAATTAATCAAGTCTTAACAAGTTTGATTGCTTAACATGTTGGAAACATTTAATCATGTAAATATCAATCTCAATTAATATATATAAACATGGAAAAGTTCGGGTCACTACAGTACCTACCCGTTAAATAAATTTCGTCCCGAAATTTTAAGCTGTTGAAGGTGTTGACGAATCTTCGGGAAATAGATGCGGGTATTTCTTCTTCATCTGATCTTCACGCTCCCAGGTGAACTCGGGTCCTCTACGAGCATTCCATCGAACCTTAACAATTGGTATCTTGTTTTGCTTAAGTCTTTTAACCTCACGATCCATTATTTCGACGGGTTCTTCGATGAATTGGAGTTTTTCGTTGATTTGGATTTCATCTAACGGAATAGTGAGATCTTCTTTAGCAAAACATTTCTTTAAATTCGAGACGTGGAAAGTGTTATGTACAGCCGCGAGTTGTTGAGGTAACTCAAGTCGGTAAGCTACTGGTCCGACACGATCAATAATCTTGAATGGTCCAATATACCTTGGATTTAATTTCCCTCGTTTACCAAATCGAACAACGCCTTTCCAAGGTGCAACTTTAAGCATGACCATCTCTCCAATTTCAAATTCTATATCTTTTCTTTTAATGTCAGCGTAGCTCTTTTGTCGACTTTGGGCGGTTTTCAACCGTTGTTGAATTTGGATGATCTTCTCGGTAGTTTCTTGTATAATCTCCGGACCCGTAATCTGTCTATCCCCCACTTCAATCCAACAAATCGGAGACCTGCACTTTCTACCATAAAGTGCTTCAAACGGTGCCATCTCAATGCTTGAATGGTAGCTGTTGTTGTAGGAAAATTCTGCTAATGGTAGATGTCGATCCCAACTGTTTCCGAAATCAATAACACATGCTCGTAGCATGTCTTCAAGAGTTTGTATCGTCCTTTCACTCTGTCCATCAGTTTGTGGATGATAGGCAGTACTCATGTCTAGACGAGTTCCTAATGCTTGCTGTAATGTCTGCCAGAATCTTGAAATAAATCTGCCATCCCTATCAGAGATAATAGAGATTGGTATTCCATGTCTGGAGACGACTTCCTTCAAATACAGTCGTGCTAACTTCTCCATCTTGTCATCTTCTCTTATTGGCAGGAAGTGTGCTGATTTGGTGAGACGATCAACTATTACCCAAATAGTATCAAAACCACTTGCAGTCCTTGGCAATTTAGTGATGAAATCCATGGTAATGTTTTCCCATTTCCATTCCGGGATTTCGGGTTGTTGAAGTAGACCTGATGGTTTCTGATGCTCAGCTTTGACCTTAGAACACGTCAAACATTCTCCCACGTATTTAGCAACATCGGCTTTCATACCCGGCCACCAAAAATGTTTCTTGAGATCCTTGTACATCTTCCCCGTTCCAGGATGTATTGAGTATCTGGTTTTATGAGCTTCTTTAAGTACCATTTCTCTCATATCTCTAAATTCTGGTACCTAAATCCTTTCAGCTCTATACCGGGTTCCGTCTTCCCGAATATTAAGATGCTTCTCCGATCCTTTGGGTATTTCATCCTTTAAATTTCCCTCTTTTAAAACTCCTTGTTGCGCCTCCTTTATTTGAGTAGTAAGGTTATTATGAATCATTATATTCATAGATTTTACTCGAATGGGTTCTCTGTCCTTCCTGCTCAAGGCATCGGCTACTACATTTGCCTTCCCCGGGTGGTAACGAATCTCAAAGTCGTAATCATTCAATAATTCAATCCACCTACGCTGCCTCATATTCAGTTGTTTCTGATTAAATATGTGTTGAAGACTTTTGTGGTCGGTATATATAATACTTTTGACCCCATATAAGTAGTGCCTCCAAGTCTTTAATGCAAAAACAACCGCGCCTAATTCCAAATCATGCGTCGTATAATTTTGTTCGTGAATCTTCAATTGTCTAGACGCATAAGCAATCACCTCCGTCCGTTGCATTAATACACAACCGAGACCTTGCTTTGATGCGTCACAATAAATCACAAAATCATCATTCCCTTCAGGCAATGACAATATAGGTGCCGTAGTTAGCTTTTTCTTCAATAACTGAAATGCTTTCTCTTGTTCATCATTCCATTCAAATTTCTTCCCTTTATGCGTTAATGCAGTCAAGGGTTTTGCTATTCTGGAAAAGTCTTGGATGAACCTTCTGTAGTAACCAGCAAGTCCTAAAAACTGGCGTATGTGTTTCGGAGTTTTCGGGGTTTCCCACTTTTCAACAGTTTCTATCTTTGCCGGATCCACCTTAATACCTTCTTTGTTCACTATGTGACCGAGGAATTGAACTTCTTCCAACCAAAATGCACACTTTGAAAACTTAGCGTACAATTCTTCCTTCCTCAATACTTCTAACACCTTTCTCAAATGTTCACCGTGTTCTTGGTCATTCTTTGAGTAAATAAGTATGTCATCAATGAAAACAATGACAAACTTGTCAAGGTATGGTCCATACACTCGGTTCATAAGGTCCATGAACAGAGCTGGTGCATTAGTTAAACCAAACGGCATGACCATAAACTCGTAATGACCGTAACGTGTTCTAAAAGCAGTCTTTGGAATATCATCTTCTTTCACCCGCATTTGATGATACCCGGAACGTAAGTCAATCTTTGAATAAACAGACGAGCCTTTTAGTTGATCAAATAAGTCGTCGATTCTCGGTAGTGGGTAGCGGTTCTTGATGGTAAGTTTGTTCAACTCTCGGTAGTTGATACACAACCTGAATGTACCATCTTTCTTCTTGACAAACAAAACAGGAGCTCCCCACGGTGATGTGCTTGGTCGAATGAAACCACGCTGTAAAAGTTCTTGTAATTGGCTTTGCAGTTCTTTCATCTCGCTGGGTGCGAGTCTGTAAGGAGCACGAGCTATTGGTGCAGCTCCTGGTACAAGATCTATTTGAAATTCAACGGATCGATGTGGGGGTAATCCCGGTAATTCTTTCGGAAATACATCAGGAAATTCTTTTGCAATGGGAACATCATTGATGCTCTTTTCTTCAGTTTGTACTTTCTCGACGTGTGCTAGAACAGCATAGCAACCTTTTCTTATTAGTTTTTGTGCCTTCAAATTACTAATAATATGTAGCTTCGTGTTGCCCTTTTCTCCGTACACCATTAAGGGTTTTCCTTTTTCTCGTATAATGCGAATTTCATTTTTGTAACAAACGATCTCTGCTTTCACTTCTTTCAACCAGTCCATACCGATTATCACATCAAAACTCCCTAACTCTACTGGTATCAAATCAATCTTAAATGTTTCGCTAACCAGTTTAATTTCTCGATTTCGACATATATTATCTGCTGAAATTAATTTACCATTTGCTAATTCGAGTAAAAATTTACTATCCAAAGGCGTCAATGGACAACTTAATTTAGCACAAAAATCTCTACTCATATAGCTTCTATCCGCACCCGAATCAAATAAAACGTAAGCAGATTTATTGTCAATAAGAAACGTACCCGTAACAAGCTCCGGGTCTTCCTGTGCCTCTGCCGCATTAATATTGAAAACTCTTCCGCGGCCTTGTTCATTCGTGTTCTCCTGGTTTGGGCAATTTCTAATAATGTGGCCAGGTTTTCCACATTTATAACAAACTACATTGGCATAACTTGCTCCGACACTACTTGCTCCGCCATTACTCGTTCCGACACCATTTGTTCCTTTCATTCTATTAACCCCTGGTCCGTAGACCTCACACTTCGCCGCGCTATGACCATTTCTTTTACACTTGTTGCAAAATTTGGTGCAGAACCCCGAGTGATACTTTTCACACCTTTGGCATAGCTGCTTCTGATTGTTGTTGTTGTTGCGGTTATTATTGTTGTTGGGATGATTGTTGTAGTTGCTGTTGTTGTTGTTGTTGTTGTTGGGCCGTTTGTTGTAGTTGCGATTGATGTTGCGATTGTTGGGATAATTGTTGCGATTATTGTTGTAATTGCTGTTGTTGTTGTATTGGTGATTCTTATCACCGTTTTCCTCCCACTTTCTTTTGACTTGCTTCACATTGGCCTCTTCAGCAGTCTGTTCTTTAATTCTTTCTTCAATCTGGTTCACTAGTTTGTGAGCCATTCTACATGCCTGTTGTATGGAGGCGGGCTCGTGTGAACTTATATCTTCTTGGATTCTTTCCGGTAATCCTTTCACAAACGCGTCGATCTTCTCTTCCTCATCTTCGAATGCTCCCGGACACAATAGGCACAATTTTGTGAATCGTCTTTCGTACGTGGTAATATCAAATCCTTGGGTTCGTAACCCTCTAAGTTCTGTCTTGAGCTTATTGACCTCGGTTCTGGGACGGTACTTCTCGTTCATCAAGTGCTTGAATGCTGACCACGGTAGTGCGTACGCATCATCTTGTCCCACTTGCTCTAGATAGGTATTCCACCATGTTAACGCAGAACCTGTGAAGGTATGCGTAGCGTACTTCACTTTGTACTCTTCAGTACACTTACTTATGGCAAACACCGATTCGACCTTCTCGGTCCACCGTTTCAATCCGATCGGTCCTTCGGTTCCATCAAATTCCAAAGGTTTGCAGGCAGTGAATTCTTTGTAGGTGCATCCTACACGATTTCCTGTACTGCCAGATCCAAGGTTATTGTTGGTATGTAGCGCAGCCTGTACTGCGGCTATGTTTGAAGCTAGAAAAGTACGGAATTCCTCTTCATTCATATTCACGGTGTGTCGAGTAGTCGGTGCCATTTCCTTCAAAATAGTCAAATGGAACAAGTTAATCATACAGAATATTAAGAGTAGTTAATAGTATTTCGTAGCATAATACGAACTCATTTATAAAAGCTTTTTCTTCATATTAGCATTTTATAAGTTTAAATTCGGGTAGTACCTACCCGTTAAGTTCATACTTAGTAGCTAATATACAATTCAACTACTACAATTCTATATGAAAAACTGATTGTAATAATATTTCGCGTTCAAACTTTTATACAATATTTTACAAACTTACAATACCGCTTATTTTACATAAAGCATGAAATATAGCACACAATAACTTTGATACAAGATAGTTGTGAAGATAATTCTAGCTAGTACACAAGTCGTTCAGCAAAGGCAATAAAGACACGTAATTCATACGTCCAGAAACAAGTCATGCATTCTGGTTTTACTAGGACTACTTCCCATCCTTGGTCTTGTGGAACATAACCGTTATGGCCGTTGATAAGACAGCGTGTTGTAACGTCATCAAAGGGACGAGGGTTACGTAATGACCAACAGTCTCGTAATAACCTAAAAACCTCATTTCTTACCCCAATTACCGACTCCGTCACTTGTGGGAACGTTTTGTTTAATAGTTGTAGCCCGATGTTCTTGTTCTCACTTTGGTGAGAAGCGAACATTACTAACCCGTAAGCATAACATGCTTCTTTATGTTGCATGTTAGCCGCTTTTTCTAAATCACGAAGTCCTATATTCGGATATACTGAGTCAAAATAATTTCTTAACCCGTTGCGTAAAATAGCATTTGGGTTCCCCGCAATATATGCGTCAAAGTAAACACATCGTAACTTATGGATTTCCCAATGTGATATTCCCCATCTTCCGAACGAAAGCCTTTTATAAACCAAGGCATTCTTGGAACGTTCTTCGAATGTCTTACAAACTGATCTCGCCTTAAATAGTTGTGCCGAGGAATTCTGACCGACCCTAGACAAGATTTCATCAATCATGTCTCCGGGTAGGTCTCTTAAAATATTGGGTTGTCTATCCATTTTGTGTTTTTATACTGTAAAATAGACAAGAGTTAGATTCATAAAAAAAATACTTATTAATACAAGCAATTTTTACATATATCATAAAGCATAAGCACACTATATTACATATATTACACCACACGAATATAACTATCTTATTCCGACTCGCTCGTTTCTTCTTGTTCGGTTTTGGTTCGTTTTGCCAAGTTTCTAGGGATATATGATGTTCCCCTAATACGAGCCGTCGTTATCCACATTGGTTTAGAAAAACCTGGTGGTTTAGAGGTTCCCGGGTCATTGTTACAACTTAAGGACTTCGGGGGTTGACGATACATATAAAGTTCATCGGGGTTGGAATTAGATTTCTCTATTTTTATGCCCTTTCCCTTATTATTTTCTTTTGCCTTTTTAAATTCAGTTGGGGTAATTTCTATAACATCATCGGAATTCTCGTCGGAATCCGATTCATCGGAGAGTTGGTAATCCTCCCAATATTTTGCTTCCTTGGCGGAAACACCATTGACCATAATTAACCTTGGTCGGTTGGTTGAGGATTCTCTTTTACTTAACCGTTTTATTATTTCCCCCACCGGTTCCGTTTCTTCTTCCGGTTCCGATTCTTCTTCCGGTTCCGATTCTTCTTCCGGTTCTGATTCTTCTTCCGGTTCCGACTCTTCTTCCGGTTCCTCTTCGGGAACTTGTGAATCAGTCCACGAATCATTCCAATTTACATTTGACTCTTCATTATTATTAGGTGAGTCAATGGGACTTGTTCTAGAGGTAGACATCTATCACATAATATCAAACACGATAAAAGATTAATATATCACATAATATTCATATGTTAAAAATATATAGTTTCCAACAAAAATGTTAAGCAATCATTTTTAAAGAAAACACGGTCGAAGTCCAGACTCACTAATGCATCCTAACAAACTCGATAAGACACACTAATGCAAATTTTCTGGTTCTCTAAGACCAACGCTCGGATACCAACTGAAATGTCCCGTTCTTATTGATTAAAAACGTTCCATATTAATTGATTTCGTTGCGAGGTTTTGACCTCTATATGAGACGTTTTTCAAAGACTGCATTCATTTTTAAAACAAACCATAACCTTTATTTCATAAATAAAGGTTTAAAAAGCTTTACGTAGATTATCAAATAATGATCATCTAAAATATCCTGTTTACACACGACCATTACATAATGGTTTACAATACAAATATGTTACATCGAAATCAGTTTCTTGAATGCAGTTTTTACACAATATCATACAAACATGGACTCCAAATCTTGTCCTTATTTTAGTATGCAACAGCGGAAGCTCTTAGTATTCACCTGAGAATAAACATGCTTTAAACGTCAACCAAAATGTTGGTGAGTTATAGGTTTAACCTATATATATCAAATCGTAACAATAGACCACAAGATTTCATATTTCAATACACATCCCATACATAGAGATAAAAATCATTCATATGGTGAACACCTGGTAACCGACAATAACAAGATGCATATATAAGAATATCCCCATCATTCCGGGACACCCTTCGGATATGATATAAATTTCGAAGTACTAAAGCATCCGGTACTTTGGATGGGGTTTGTTAGGCCCAATAGATCTATCTTTAGGATTCGCGTCAATTAGGGTGTCTGTTCCCTAATTCTTAGATTACCAGACTTAATAAAAAGGGGCATATTCGATTTCGATAATTCAACCATAGAATGTAGTTTCACGTACTTGTGTCTATTTTGTAAATCATTTATAAAACCTGCGTGTATTCTCATCCCAAAAATATTAGATTTTAAAAGTGGGACTATAACTCACTTTCACATATTTTTACTTCGTCGGGAAGTAAGACTTGGCCACTGGTTGATTCACGAACCTATAACAATATATACATATATATCAAAGTATGTTCAAAATATATTTACAACACTTTTAATATATTTTGATGTTTTAAGTTTATTAAGTCAGCTGTCCTCGTTAGTAACCTACAACTAGTTGTCCACAGTTAGATGTACAGAAATAAATCGATAAATATTATCTTGAATCAATCCACGACCCAGTGTATACGTATCTCAGTATTGATCACAACTCAAACTATATATATTTTGGAATCAACCTTAACCCTGTATAGCTAACTCCAACATTCACATATAGAGTGTCTATGGTTGTTCCGAAATATATATAGATGTGTCGACATGATAGGTCGAAACATTGTATATGTGTCTATGGTATCTCTAGATTACATAATATACAATACAAGTTGATTAAGTTATGGTTGGAATAGATTTGTTACCAATTTTCACGTAGCTAAAATGAGAAAAATTATCCAATCTTGTTTTACCCATAACTTCTTCATTTTAAATCCGTTTTGAGTGAATCAAATTGCTATGGTTTCATATTGAACTCTATTTTATGAATCTAAACAGAAAAAATATAGGTTTATAGTCGGAAAAATAAGTTACAAGTCATTTTTGTAAAGGTAGTCATTTCAGTCGAAAGAACGACGTCTAGATGACCATTTTAGAAAACATGCTTCCACTTTGAGTTTAACCATAATTTTTGGATATAGTTTCATGTTCATAATAAAAATCATTTTCTCAGAATAACAACTTTTAAATCAAAGTTTATCATAGTTTTTAATTAACTAACCCAAAACAGCCCGCGGTGTTACTACGACGGCGTAAATCCGGTTTTACGGTGTTTTTCGTGTTTCCAGGTTTTAAATCATTAAGTTAGCATATCATATAAATATAGAACATGTGTTTAGTTGATTTTAAAAGTCAAGTTAGAAGGATTAACTTTTGTTTGCGAACAAGTTTAGAATTAACTAAACTATGTTCTAGTGATTACAAGTTTAAACCTTCGAATAAGATAACTTTACATGTATGAATCGAATGATGTTATGAACATCATTACTACCTTAATTTCCTTGGATAAACCTACTGGAAAAGAGAAAAATGGATCTAGCTTCAATGGATCCTTGGATGGCTCGAAGTTCTTGAAGCAGAATCATGACACGAAAACAAGTTCAAGTAAGATCATCACTTGAAATAAGATTGTTATAGTTATAGAAATTGAACCAAAGTTTGAATATGATTATTACCTTGTATTAGAATGATAACCTACTGTAAGAAACAAAGATTTCTTGAGGTTGGATGATCACCTTACAAGATTGGAAGTGAGCTAGCAAACTTGAAAGTATTCTTGATTTTATGAAACTAGAACTTTTGGAATTTATGAAGAACACTTAGAACTTGAAGATAGAACTTGAGAGAGATCAATTAGATGAAGAAAATTGAAGAATGAAAGTGTTTGTAGGTGTTTTTAGTTGTTGGTGTATGGATTAGATATAAAGGATATGTAATTTTGTTTTCATGTAAATAAGTCATGAATAATTACTCATATTTTTGTAATTTTATGAGATATTTCATGCTAGTTGCCAAATGATGGTTCCCACATGTGTTAGGTGACTCACATGGGCTGCTAAGAGCTGATCATTGGAGTGTATATACCAATAGTACATACATCTAAAAGGTGTGTATTGCACGAGTACGAATACGGGTGCATACGAGTAGAATTGTTGATGAAACTGAACGAGGATGTAATTGTAAGCATTTTTGTTAAGTAGAAGTATTTTGATAAGTTTATTGAAGTCTTTCAAAAGTGTATAAATACATATTAAAACACTACATGTATATACATTTTAACTGAGTCGTTAAGTCATCGTTAGTCGTTACATGTAAATGTTGTTTTGAAACCTTTAGGTTAACGATCTTGTTAAATGTTGTTAACCCAATGTTTATAATATCAAAAGAGATTTTAAATTATTATATTATCATGATATTATGATGTACGAATATCTCTTAATATGATATATATACATTAAATGTCGTTACAACGATAATCGTTACATATATGTCTCGTTTCAAAAATCATTAAGTTAGTAGTCTTGTTTTTACATATGTAGTTCATTGTTAATATAATTAATGATATGTTTAATTATCATAATATAATGTCAACTATATATATAACCATATATATGTCATCATATAGTTTTTACAAGTTTTAACGTTCGTGAATCACCGGTCAACTTGGGTGGTCAATTGTCTATATGAAACCTATTTCAATTAATCAAGTCTTAACAAGTTTGATTGCTTAACATGTTGGAAACATTTAATCATGTAAATATCAATCTCAATTAATATATATAAACATGGAAAAGTTCGGGTCACTACATAAAGTTCGATGTTGACGATACCTCATATGTGGGTTTAAAGTTCGGTGTTGACGATACCACATTATTATAGGCGAATGGGTTTTAAGTTCGATGTTGACGATACCATTCGTTAGGCTAGCCTTGAGATTTTGAGTACTATAGATGTTGTGAACATCATCGTTATACTTGTATTTTAGCATATTGTATTGTTGTGTTATATGCTATTGTTATACTAGCCTTGTTGTCGTGGTACTTAGCGTTATACATGTGAAAGGTATGCTAATTATGTAACTAGTATGTATGCGGATTTGGTAAGTGTTTGCAAGTAAGTAGGTTATATATATGTATGTATAATTGTTGCACTCACTAAGCCTTGCTTACACTCTCGTTGTTTACCATTTTATAGGTTCCGGCTTGGACAAGGGTAAGGGCATACGTTTGGACTAGTGCTCTCCCGCTTATGTTGTCGGGGAGTGCTTGTGGTGTTGGCTTTTTGATGTTGGCCTAACGTTTTGGGTAGTTTAGTCCCAAACTATGCTCATGTGTCGTTTGGATTATAAACTATCATTTGTAGTAGGTCAAACTTGTATCACATTTATTAATGGCCTTCGTGCCTTTTGTAAACACTAAACTTGATGTATGTTTTAACGAAACGTGTGAAATGGTTTACACATTTAATTGCCGCGTAAATGTGTAATATTATTATAAAAAAAAAAATTATCGTATGGAATACGGGTTGGGTTGTTTCATAATATTGCGTATAAGTTTGTATTAATCATATTAACATTTTTATATAAATATTCATATATAACCAATTAGATATTTCTAATATAATACTAATCATATATAGATATTAATATAACTATATAAATATTAATAATTTTAAATATATACATAAATTAATTATATAAAATAAATATAACTTAAGATATAATATATAAATCTGTTCAATTACAATTACATGTGTTAATATATATATATATATATATATATATACATATATAACTGATATGGGTTCGTTAATCCGAGGCCAACCCTGCATTGTTCAGTTTCGTCGTATGAATATCTTTACTACAAAATATTGTATCGTGAGTTTCATTTGCTCCCTTTTTAAATGCTGGTGCTGCTGCTGGTGTTTGTAATCTCTGCACCATATTCTCCAAAGCCACTACCCGAGCGCGAAGTTTGTTGACTTCTTCTATTATTCCAGGATGATTGTCGGTCGGAACGAGCGGATAAATAAAATCTAGAATTTGATGTAGTATATAATCGTGACGAGATACCCTGGAAATGAGAGAGAAAATGGTGTCTCGAACAGATTCGCCGGTAAGTGCTTCAGGTTCTTCGCTAAGAGGGCAATGTGGTGGATGGAAAGGATTGCCTTCTTCTTGTTTCCAATGATTGAGGAGGCTATGAACCCATCCCCAATTCATCCAGAATACGTGATGACTGATTGGTTGATCCATTCCGGTCACACTACTTTCGGAGCTTGAGTGAGATTCCATTTCGGAATCCGAGTGACTTGAACTGATGACAAATTCCATTTCGTACGATTGGATAAAGGATTTTTGATATAAAAATGATTTTTTGGCTATCGGGTGGTATTCTATTTACATAGGATATCTATATATAGAGATCAAAAGATTTCATAGATTACGGAGGAATTTGCGGGGTATGTCAGGTAAAGTTTAAAGTAACAGATACGATAAGATATGATTTAGCAGATACGCTAAGATATGAAGTTTGTCTATACACTACGCATGCAATTAATGTACCAAGACGTGTCTAGACTAATAATGATAAGCAGGTAATTTCCTATGGATGATAAGCAGATGATTTCCGACTAGAAATGATAAGCAAAACTTTTGACATGCAGACACGGTCGAAGTCCAGACTCACTAATGCATCCTAATGACTTATCAGTTAGACACACTAATGCAGACCTGGTTCGCTAAGACCACCGCTCTGATACCAACTGAAAGGACCCGTTCATATACATTATAAACGATTCACAATAGTTGATTACATTACGAGGTATTTGACCTATATATGATACATTTTACAAACATTGCATTCGTTTTTAAAAGACAATCTTTCGTTACATCAAAAATTGACAGGCATGCATACCATTTCATAATATCCACTATCCAACTATAAATTGATTTAATAATAATCTTTGATGAACTCAATGACTCGAATGCAACGTTCTTCGAAATATGCTATGAAAGACTCCAAGTAATATCATTAAAATGAGCAAATGCACAGCGGAAGATTTCTTTAATACCTGAGAATAAACATGCTTTAAAGTGTCAACCAAAAGGTTGGTGAGTTCATTAGTTTATCATAATCATTTATTTCCATCATTTTAATAGACCACAAGAATTTCATTTCCAGTTCTCATAAATATACGTCCCATGCATAGAGACAAAAAATAATCATTCATATGGTGAACACCTGGTAACCGACATTAACTAGATACATATAAGAATATCCCCTATCATTCCGGGATCCTCCTTCGGACATGATATAATTTCGAAGTACTAAAGCATCCGGTACTTTGGATGGGGTTTGTTAGGCCCAATAGATCTATCTTTAGGATTCGCGTCAATTAGGGTGTCTGTTCCCTAATTCTTAGATTACCAGACTTTAATAAAAAGGGGCATATTCGATTTCGATAATTCAACCATAGAATGTAGTTTCAATTACTTGTGTCTATTTCGTCAAACATTTATAAAAGCGCATGTATTCTCAGTCCCAAAAATATAAAGGGTAAAATGGCAAATGAAACTCACCATACTGTATTTCGTAGTAAAAATACATATAACGTCATTGAACAAGTGCAAGGTTGGCCTCGGATTCACGAACCTAAATTAATTATATATATTTATGTGTTGGTCAATATTTGTCTAACAAATTAGGTCAAGTCATAGTGTACCACAATCCTAATGCTCGAGACTAATATGCAAAAGTCAACAAAAGTAAATTTGACTCAAAATAATTTCCAAAAATTTATACATGATTAATATATAGTTTAAATATCGTCGTTTTATATTTTTAAATATTTTTAAAAGATTTATTAGAGTAAATAATATAATTTATTTATTAATAAATAAAATTTTATATTATATTTATATAATAAAATATACTTTTATATATATTAAGTAATAAAATTTATAGGGTTCATTTAATATTATAAAGATAATATGATATGTATTATTAAAGTAAGTTATTACACGTAGTAAAATATGTTTGTATCAAATATTTATTTGATAAAATAATATCTATAATGATAGTAAGTAAAAGTTGTATTATTTTATAATAATAATTATTATTATAAAAATATCAATATTTATAATTACTAAGATGACATTATGATAAAACGATAATTCTAATTATGATAACTTTAATATTTATGATAATTTTTAATATTATCTTTAAAATAATAATTCTATTTAAAATAATAATAATAATAATGATATTTATAGTAACAATGACATTTCTATTAAAATGATAATTTTTGTTAAAATGATAGTTTTAATACTAACGATAATTTTAATAATAATAGTAATGATAAAAATAATAAGAACGATAATTTTATCTAAATCAATATCTTATAATATTTTAATTTCATCATGATACTCTTACCCATTATTTCCTAATCGTTTCGTTTAATAGCTTTTAATCGTCTTTTATATCGTGTTCGTAATAATGATAATAATAGTAATCAAAATAATTAGGTGTTACAAATATTTGTTTTAATTACACTAATATTAATAATGATAGTTACTATAACATTATTAACGATAATACTAATAATTATCTTAATGATAATATAGTAATAATAATAATAACAATAACAATAACCATTTTTAAATAATGATATATATATTAATAATGATAATAATAATAATACCAATAATAATAATAATAATAATAATAATAATAATAATAATAATAATAATAATAATAATTGGATAATAATAATAATACTAATTATAACTTTAACGATAATAACGATAGTAATAATAAAAAAATAACAATTTTTAATGATAAATCCTTTTATTGATAAAGATAATAATAATAATAATAATAAGATAAAACTGGGACGACGATAATAACGACGATAATAATAATCATTTTTAATAATAATACAAAAATTCGATGGACTATAACTTCAAATTCGTTCATCGAAATCATTCGATATCTAAATGAAAAGTTCTTAATTTTTCGCTACCTTTCCAACGACATGCATATCTTATACCTTATCTCATTCGCATATATAACTAATTCAGGATTCAACATAACCTAACTAAAGGCAATATCAAAAGTACAAACATGCATAATCCTATATACTCGAGCACTAGTCAGGGATACACTATTAGTACGTAAAAGTTAAATTATGAGTACTCACGTATCAATATTGAGATTCAATATTGCAGGAAAGGTACGTAGACGCAACGGAGATGATAAACACTATATTGACCTCACGAGCATACCCATGAACCATACCAATCACCTCCATAGCTATAACCCATAATTTCCTTAATCCAATCCCACTCGAAAAACAATTTCGAAATCACTCGGACAGCACTCTGACGTAATATTTTATGTATACTAATAATATCTTGAAATAATACGGAGTAAATATATATATGTAAATCGATTGAGAGAGTTTAGAGAAAAATATTTTCAAGTTTCTATGAAATAATGAAACCTATTGAATTCTATTTATAATAGATTTTTGAATTATTAAAGTGAATTATTAAAGTATAAATTATTAAAGTGAATTATTAAAGTATAAATTATTAAAGTGAATTATTAAAGTAAATTATTAAAGTATGAATTATTAAAGTGAATTATTAAAGTATTAATTATTAAAGTTAAAGTAAAGTAAAAATAAAGTAAAGGTAAAGTTTAAGTATAGTAAAAGTATAAAACTATGTACGTATAATACGCGTATAAATATATATAATATTAATTTAAATCGTTATATATATTTAATAAAATAAAATATAAATATCGTTATCTTTATCATACTGGTTAAGTAATGAGTTGTCAAAAGTGGTTCTAGATATTTATAAAAGTTATATACGTTTTAATAATAAAGTTCTTTTTAAACTGAAAACGTTTTTGTACGTTTGAAACTAAATCAAATAAATATAATAATTTTGTTTTCTAAAACCAAATATATTTTTAAGAATCATTTTGTTTAAAGGTTAAAATAATGGAAATCGTTATATCATAAAATGTTTTAAAAAAATAGAATCATATATATTCATAATAGGTTTCAAGTTTTTAAATTACAGTTTGTTGGTGAAGCATGGGATAAAGTTCAAAGGTTAAATAAACGTATGAAATCATCTTAATGAAAAATGTCGAGTTACTTAACTTGTCGATATCCAACATCTAAGTTATTTACACTTCACGTTCTTACTTATAAATCACTTTACCATTTTCCGAATGTTGTCAAAAAGAATAGATTTCTTAAATCACAGTGGACCTCATAACATAGACCCGTAATGATATCATAATGTATCTGATAAATCAACAATTTGATATTATCTTCTAATTCCATCGATAAATATATTGAAACAAATACGATCATGTAAAGTATTATACGTTTAATACTTTATTAATATTCTCAAGTTATAATATATATATATATATATATATATATATATATATACATACATACATACATATATATACATATTTATTTATATATAACGGTTCGTGAATCGTCTGAATTTGGTCGAGGTTATAATGAATGTATGAACACAATTTAAAATTCTTGAGATTTAACTTAACAAACTTTGCTTATCGTGTCGGAATAATATAAAGATAAAGTTTAAATTTGATTGGAAATTTCTGGGTTGTCACAGTACCTACCCGTTAAAGAAATTTCGTCCCGAAATTTGAGTGGAAAGGTCGTGAATGATAATAAGTATGTTTTCATGATGCATACAGGCTGAAAATTAGAGTTTTATCATCAGCGAATAATTTGGATAAACAATCCATTTATATGAAGAGTACGAATGAAGCTAACATAGAAGAGTGAAATGAGTAAGTGTAGATTCATCTTATCATTTGACGTAGATATGATTGATTTCCAGATTTTAAGGGATTTGAAGAAAATCTTTGTAATAAGATTTGATTCTCCGGTAACAAAAGGAATTAGGATCCGCTTTAAATGCGATCGTCCATTTTAATTGTTCTGTCGGAGATTTTCTTATAAATTCACCTCCTTCCTTTTCTTACAACTCACACCTTCTGTTGATGCATTTTATGCAAGTCCCTAGACATCTACCCACATTCATTGCAGGTACAACAGTTTACAGGCCACCATGATCGTTCGTTATTATCCTATCCGTGTTTGTATGTAGTTACAGCAACTGCAGGAATGAGATGTGGATGTTTGACTATGTTAGACTTAGTCGGACGTCCGAGTGAAGCCTCACTCGTAAGGCTGACAGGCTCATACGCACGGTTGATGCTGAGCTAAGTCACAATTACAACCTAAATGAGAAGACACGAGTGAGTGATCACCCGTACGGCTGATGAAGCCAACTCGTATGTGTGATGGATGAATCGTACGGGTGAGTCAACAGCAGGGGTATATAAAGTCTTATGTTTTTCATTTTTAGGTTAAGCCTCTCATTTGTTACACACACTCAGATCTGGTGAGCTCCTCCGATTCTCTCTCAACCCAAATCACCCAGGTGGTGAATAATAGCTCTAGGTGTTGATCTAATCACACTTGATTTAGTTGTGGTATGACTAAATTAATCACAAAAATCTTAACCTATTTACTAGAGGGTTTGATTCACTTATTCCGTCATTGTGTGAGTTAAATCTGTTGATTTCTAAGTTCCTAGCCATGTTTCATCACCTTCTATTCTTTCCCCCTCAACTCATATTTTAAAGTATTCATCAATATGCTCCATCCAGTTCTGATTCTCGATATACTTATAACTTTCATATCGGTCATTCTTCTTTTTCATCTACCGCCGGAAGAATCTATTTACTTCTACTATACTCTTGGGTTTATAGTGTTTCTAGTTCTCCTGTGTCTTTATATTGCTATATGCATCGATATATATGGTTTATAATTTTTGGTTTGTCGTTGGGCTTTATATCTTCCCTTATATTTCAAAGTCTCTGTTTCTATCTTCTATAATCATTGTCATCCACAGTTAATGCTCTCTTTTATTTGCTGCAATTTATACCCCATTTTCTATTTCGAAGTTTTGTCCTTTCGTTTCTTCTTCTTGCGATTAAGCACCGCTTGTAATGGTCCAGAATTCACAAATATGATTTTCGGAATGAACATTGTTAATGTTCTAGGAAGGAAATTGTGATGGCACGATCTTGACTTGTCAAATTACTAGAATACCTTGGAAAAGGTCGAATCATCAAGAAATATTTTCTTGATATTTTAGAGGTTAAATAGAATACAAGAGTCGTATAACAAGGCACATGATGATGTTATGATCTGTGAATCATCACGTTCCATTTAGAAACTCAGCATGAATTACTGTAATATAATCACGTTGATCAAGTGTCATTATATTATACTAACTCATGCTTCAGTTTCCAACACTACTTCAAAAACATTCATATTTTAAACTCAAAGGTTTACAGAGTATAGGAACTAAACAGTTTCCTTTTTGATGTAATACAGATAGCGCAAAGAGAATAAATGATTCCAGATAAGAATAGTTATGGAAATATCTTCAGAAATATGAAGGATATTTATAATGAAAGATACGATGATATCTTAGAATTTCTAATATCAGAGGATGATGAAGAATATTGTCTGTAAGGGTTTAGTGTCAGGAGCAAGGTATTCGTTAATGACTTCAGCAGACACTGAATCATTTGGATTCTTTGAAGGCAGGTTCAGTCTTTGTGATTTGTCCACAGCCTCCTTCATACTTTGCTCAATCTGTTTTCCAGTTCCAAAACTTCTCTATTTCTGAGCTTTGTTAATACACTAATCTTTATCATCAAACTTTTTGCTGCTAAGGTCGTTTACAGTTTTTGTTGCTTCATCAGCATTTTGAGAACTAGTTCTCGGTTCAGAGTGTTTTTCAGAAACTTCACATTCGAAGTATGTAAGCCTTGGAAATAGACGTTATATATAACTGTTGGCATCAACATGCTGTGAGATTTCAAAATACTGATTGCTAACTCCCAATGATTCGTATGACAATTCTCGTTACAAGAGGCAGATGAGTAAATGATGAGGTTTCGATAAATATAAAGATTCTTCGGAATGCCCAAGATTAGTGAAGTTGTTGGTAAGTTTATTGCTAATGTGGTGGAATATGAAAGGTTCTCCGGTAACAAAAGGGTAATCACATATATCAAAATTATGATAAGGCTACTCCGAATGAAAAAATCGAAGTTGTATTACTGGAGCTGTGATATAATTTGCTACTTTGCAAAGGAATTGCAAGGTTATTTTTGCTAATAAATGCCAAAAGATCTGACACAGATATGTGTTGAATTATGACTTTGGTTTCGAGAGCTTTTTAAGTACATAACTGTGGGTAATATGTGGTTGGATCATCATCTCGATTGCTCATTATTTGAAGTGTCTTCGGAGATTTTCAAAGGGTTTGAACATAGATTGTAATCGTTTGTATACATTTGATGTTCTAACACACTTTTGAAGTCAAAGTATAACTTTGAAAGATGTAAGAATCTAAAAGTAATGGTACCGGTTATATCTCGAATTGAATTCTGAGATTTTAAAATCAGAATACGTAATTGGGTTTGAATGAGTATGGTTATTTTGATTTCTATGAAAGAATGTATATTATTGTGAAAGTAGGAAGTATAATTGATAATTTGCTTAATCTGATTCGAAGAATGTAACATATTAATTGTGAATTTATATATATCTCTCGGGTATTACCTACCCGTTAAAAAATTTTCACAATTAATATTTTGTACATAAGAATTTTATTACAGTCTTTATGAAAATATATATGTATATATTCTCCTCAGATGTAACATAGATTTTAATGAGTTAATACTAAATTAAACTCATTTGATTTACGGTTGGAACTAGAATTGAATAATTCCTTGAAGGTTTAGAGGTTACATAAGTATTTCTCAAATAATATTGAAATTATGAATCAATACTTCGTTATTTGTTGAGATGTGATGTTGGTTTTCGTTAAATTCTTGTGAACTTCGCAAAGTACGAATGATGTTATCTGAAAAGTTTCGGTTACATCAATGATGAAGTGTAAAATCAAATATATACTTGATTTATTAGGAATTGGAATTTGTTGAATTGAGACAGAGATTGTAGTTAACGATGGTTAAGTCGCGGGTGAGGGACGTACATTATTGCATATTTGTAATATGAATTAACTGAGTAGTTAAGATTCACACACAATAGCTTAGCACGAAAAGATTTATTTTTTATTTCAAAAAATATATATATATATATAAAATATATATATAATTTCTTCAGAGGGAATGAGTTAATTCTTCATAACTTGTTGATACAATATACATGTTATTGATTCGTAATGATGTCCACAGTGATTCTTGAACTGACGGAGTTTGTGATGTTATAGGTGTTGTTGATTCTGATGTTGACTGTACTGACGATGCTGGTGACGTTGACGGTACTGTTGATGCTGTTGGTAAAACAAGTTTAACTTGTTAATCACACACCATTTTTGTCAGGGTTTCTACTCTTCTTTATATCATTTTGGTTCGCTTAACTGATTTATGGTTAGGGCTAGATTAGATAATCTCTAAGACTTTAGAGATTATATAATCACCGCTGAATGTTTCTCCAATGAAGTTATGAATTAATACTTCGTCAGTTATTGTTGTTGGTACTCCTTGGTATATATGGTGCTTATGACATTGATGCTCGTGGGAAAGATTGTGAAGTTGAGGTTTACAACGCGGTTGTGGTTGGAGGTGGTAATGGTACTGTTGGCGTTAATGATGGTGGTACTGGTTATGCTGCTGGTGCTGCTGCTGGTGTTTGTAATCTCTGCACCATATTCTCCAAAGCCACTACCCGAGCGCGAAGTTCGTTGACTTCTTCTATTATTCCAGGATGATTGTCGGTCGGAACGAGCGGATAAATAAAATCTAGAATTTGATGTAGTATATAATCGTGACGAGATACCCTGGAAATGAGAGAGAAAATGGTGTCTCGAACAGATTCGCCGGTAAGTGCTTCAGGTTCTTCGCTAAGAGGGCAATGTGGTGGATGGAAAGGATCGCCTTCTTCTTGTTTCCAATGATTGAGGAGGCTACGAACCCATCCCTAATTCATCCAGAATAGGTGATGACTGATTGGTTGATCCATTCCGGTCACACTGCTTTCGGAGCTTGAGTGAGATTCCATTTCGGAATCCGAGTGACTTGAACTGATGACAAATTCCATTTCGTACGATTGGATAAAGGATTTTTGATATAAAAATGATTTTTCAGCTATCGGGTGGTATTCTATTTACATAGGATATCTATATATAGAGATCAAAAGATTTCATAGATTACGGAGGAATTTGCGGGGTATGTCAGGTAAAGTTTAAAGTAACAGATACGATAAGATATGATTTAGCAGATACGCTAAGATATGAAGTTTGTCTATACACTACGCATGCAATTAATGTACCAAGACGTGTCTAGACTAATAATGATAAGCAGGTAATTTCCTAAGGATGATAAGCAGATGATTTCCGACTAGAAATGATAAGCAAAACTTTTGACATGCAGACACGGTCGAAGTCCAGACTCACTAATGCATCCTAACGACTTATCAGTTAGACACACTAATGCAGACCTGGTTCGCTAAGACCACCGCTCTGATACCAACTGAAAGGACCCGTTCATATACATTATAAACGATTCACAATAGTTGATTACATTACGAGGTATTTGACCTATATATGATACATTTTACAAACATTGCATTCGTTTTTAAAAGACAATCTTTCGTTACATCAAAAATTGACAGGCATGCATGAAATGTCCCGTTCTTATTGATTAAAAACGTTCCATATTAATTGATTTCGTTGCGAGGTTTTGACCTCTATATGAGACGTTTTTCAAAGACTGCATTCATTTTAAAACAAACCATAACCTTTATTTCATCAATAAAGGTTTAAAAAGCTTTACGTAGATTATCAAATAATGATAATCTAAAATATCCTGTTTACACACGACCATTACATAATGGTTTACAATACAAATATGTTACAACAAAATAAGTTTCTTGAATGCAGTTTTTACACAATATCATACAAGCATGGACTCCAAATCTCGTCCTTATTTAAGTATGCGACAGCGGAAGCTCTTAATAATCACCTGAGAATAAACATGCTTAAAACGTCAACAAAAATGTTGGTGAGTTATAGGTTTAACCTATATATATCAAATCATAATAATAGACCACAAGATTTCATATTTCAATACACATCCCATACATAGAGATAAAAATCATTCATATGGTGAACACCTGGTAACCGACATTAACAAGATGCATATATAAGAATATCCCCATCATTCCGGGACACCCTTCGGATATGATATAAATTTCGAAGTACTAAAGCATCCGGTACTTTGGATGGGGTTTGTTAGGCCCAATAGATCTATCTTTAGGATTCGCGTCAATTAGGGTGTCTGTTCCCTAATTCTTAGATTACCAGACTTAATAAAAAGGGGCATATTCGATTTCGATAATTCAACCATAGAATGTAGTTTCATGTACTTGTGTCTATTTTGTAAATCATTTATAAAACCTGCATGTATTCTCATCCCAAAAATATTAGATTTTAAAAGTGGGACTATAACTCACTTTCACAGATTTTTACTTCGTCGGGAAGTAAGACTTGGCCACTGGTTGATTCACGAACCTATAACAATATATACATATATATCAAAGTATGTTCAAAATATATTTACAACACTTTTAATATATTTTGATGTTTTAAGTTTATTAAGTCAGCTGTCCTCGTTAGTAACCTACAACTAGTTGTCCACAGTTAGATGTACAGAAATAAATCGATAAATATTATCTTGAATCAATCCACGACCCAGTGTATACGTATCTCAGTATTGATCACAACTCAAACTATATATATTTTGGAATCAACCTCAACCCTGTATAGCTAACTCCAACATTCACATATAGAGTGTCTATGGTTGTTCCGAAATATATATAGATGTGTCGACATGATAGGTCGAAACATTGTATACGTGTCTATGGTATCTCAAGATTACATAATATACAATACAAGTTGATTAAGTTATGGTTGGAATAGATTTGTTACCAATTTTCACGTAGCTAAAATGAGAAAAATTATCCAATCTTGTTTTACCCATAACTTCTTCATTTTAAATCCGTTTTGAGTGAATCAAATTGCTATGGTTTCATATTGAACTCTATTTTATGAATCTAAACAGAAAAAGTATAGGTTTATAGTCGGAAAAATAAGTTACAAGTCGTTTTTGTAAAGGTAGTCATTTCAGTCGAAAGAACGACGTCTAGATGACCATTTTAGAAAACATACTTCCACTTTGAGTTTAACCATAATTTTTGGATATAGTTTCATGTTCATAATAAAAATCATTTTCTCAGAATAACAACTTTTAAATCAAAGTTTATCATAGTTTTTAATTAACTAACCCAAAACAGCCCGCGGTGTTACTACGACGGCGTAAATCCAGTTTTACGGTGTTTTTCGTGTTTCCAGGTTTTAAATCATTAAGTTAGCATATCATATAGATATAGAACATGTGTTTAGTTGCTTTTAAAAGTCAAGTTAGAAGGATTAACTTTTGTTTGCGAACAAGTTTAGAATTAACTAAACTATGTTCTAGTGATTACAAGTTTAAACCTTTGAATAAGATAGCTTTATATGTATGAATCGAATGATGTTATGAACATCATTACTACCTTAAGTTCCTTGGATAAACCTACTGGAAAAGAGAAAAATGGATCTAGCTTCAATGGATCCTTGGATGGCTCGAAGTTCTTGAAGCAGAATCATGACACGAAAACAAGTTCAAGTAAGATCATCACTTGAAATAAGATTGTTATAGTTATAGAAATTGAACCAAAGTTTGAATATGATTATTACCTTGTATTAGAATGATAACCTACTGTAAGAAACAAAGATTTCTTGAGGTTAGATGATCACCTTACAAGATTGGAAGTGAGCTAGCAAACTTGAAAGTATTCTTGATTTTATGAAACTAGAACTTTTGGAATTTATGAAGAACACTTAGAACTTGAAGATAGAACTTGAGAGAGATCAATTAGATGAAGAAAATTGAAGAATGAAAGTGTTTGTAGGTGTTTTTGGTCGTTGGTGTATGGATTAGATATAAAGGATATGTAATTTTGTTTTCATGTAAATAAGTCATGAATGATTACTCATATTTTTGTAATTTTATGAGATATTTCATGCTAGTTGCCAAATGATGGTTCCCACATGTGTTAGGTGACTCACATGGGCTGCTAAGAGCTGATCATTGGAGTGTATATACCAATAGTACATACATCTAAAAGCTGTGTATTGTACTAGTACGAATACGGGTGCATACGAGTAGAATTGTTGATGAAACTGAACGAGGATGTAATTGAAAGCATTTTTGTTAAGTAGAAGTATTTTGATAAGTGTATTGAAGTCTTTCAAAAGTGTATAAATACATATTAAAACACTACATGTATATACATTTTAACTGAGTCGTTAAGTCATCGTTAGTCGTTACATGTAAGTGTTGTTTTGAAACCTTTAGGTTAACGATCTTGTTAAATGTTGTTAACCCAATGTTTATAATATCAAATGAGATTTTAAATTATTATATTATCATGATATTATCATGTATGAATATCTCTTAATATGATATATATACATTAAATGTCTTTACAACGATAATCGTTACATATATGTCTCGTTTAAAAATCATTAAGTTAGTAGTCTTGTTTTTACATATGTAGTTCATTGTTAATATACTTAATGATATGTTTACTTATCATAGTATCATGTTAACTATATATATATCCATATATATGTCATCATATAGTTTTTACAAGTTTTAACGTTCGTGAATCACCGGTCAACTTGGGTTGTCAATTGTCTATATGAAACATATTTCAATTAATCAAGTCTTAACAAGTTTGATTGCTTAACATGTTGGAAACATTTAATCATGTAAATATCAATCTCAATTAATATATATAAACATGGAAAAGTTCGGGTCACTACAGTACCTACCCGTTAAATAAATTTCGTCCCCAAATTTTAAGCTGTTGAAGGTGTTGACGAATCTTCTGGAAATAGATGCGGGTATTTCTTCTTCATCTGATCTTCACGCTCCCAGGTGAACTCGGGTCCTCTACGAGCATTCCATCGAACCTTAACAATTGGTATCTTGTTTTGCTTAAGTCTTTTAACCTCACGATCCATTATTTCGACGGGTTCTTCGATGAATTGAAGTTTTTCGTTGATTTGGATTTCATCTAACGGAATAGTGAGATCTTCTTTAGCAAAACATTTCTTCAAATTTGAGACGTGAAAAGTGTTATGTACAGCCGCGAGTTGTTGAGGTAACTCTAGTCGGTAAGCTACTGGTCCGACACGATCAATAATCTTGAATGGTCCAATATACCTTGGATTTAATTTCCCTCGTTTACCAAATCGAACAACGCCTTTCCAAGGTGCAACTTTAAGCATGACCATCTCTCCAATTTCAAATTCTATATCTTTTCTTTTAATGTCAGCGTAGCTCTTTTGTCGACTTTGGGCGGTTTTCAACCGTTGTTGAATTTGGATGATCTTCTCGGTAGTTTCTTGTATAATCTCCGGACCCGTAATCTGTCTATCCCCCACTTCACTCCAACAAATCGGAGACCTGCACTTTCTACCATAAAGTGCTTCAAACGGTGCCATCTCAATGCTTGAATGGTAGCTGTTGTTGTAGGAAAATTCTGCTAACGGTAGATGTCGATCCCAACTGTTTCCGAAATCAATAACACATGCTCGTAGCATGTCTTCAAGCGTTTGTATCGTTCTTTCGCTCTGCCCATCAGTTTGTGGATGATAGGCAGTACTCATGTCTAGACGAGTTCCTAATGCTTGCTGTAATGTCTGCCAGAATCTTGAAATAAATCTACCATCCCTATCAGAGATAATAGAGATTGGTATTCCATGTCTGGGGACGACTTCCTTCAAATACAGTCGTGCTAACTTCTCCATCTTGTCATCTTCTCTTATTGGCAGGAAGTGTGCTGATTTGGTGAGACGATCAACTATTACCCAAATAGTATCAAAACCACTTGCAGTCCTTGGCAATTTAGTGATGAAATCCATGGTAATATTTTCCCATTTCCATTCCGGGATTTCGGGTTGTTGAAGTAGACCTGATGGTTTTTGATGCTCAGCTTTGACCTTAGAACACGTCAAACATTCTCCTACGTATTTATCAACATCGGCTTTCATACCCGGCCACCAAAAATGTTTCTTGAGATCCTTGTACATCTTCCCCGTTCCAGGATGTATTGAGTATCTGGTTTTATGAGCTTCTCTAAGTACCATTTCTCTCATATCTCCAAATTTTGGTACCCAAATCCTTTCAGCCCTATACCGGGTTCCGTATTCCCGAATATTAAGATGCTTCTCCGATCCTTTGGGTATTTCATCCTTTAAATTTCCCTCTTTTAAAACTCCTTGTTGCGCCTCCTTTATTTGAGTAGTAATGTTATTATGAATCATTATATTCATAGATTTTACTCGAATGGGTTCTCTGTCCTTCCTGCTCAAGGCATCGGCTACCACATTTGCCTTCCCCGGGTGGTAACGAATCTCAAAGTCGTAATCATTCAATAATTCAATCCACCTACGCTGCCTCATATTCAGTTGTTTCTGATTAAATATGTGTTGAAGACTTTTGTGGTCGGTATATATAATACTTTTGACCCCATATAAGTAGTGCCTCCAAGTCTTTAATGCAAAAACAACCGCGCCTAATTCCAAATCATGCGTCGTATAATTTTGTTCGTGAATCTTCAATTGTCTAGACGCATAAGCAATCACCTTCGTTCGTTGCATTAATACACAACCGAGACCTTGCTTTGATGCATCACAATAAATCATAAAATCATCATTCCCTTCAGGCAATGACAATATAGGTGCCGTAGTTAGCTTTTTCTTCAATAACTGAAACGCTTTCTCTTGTTCATCATTCCATTCAAATTTCTTCCCTTTATGCGTTAATGCAGTCAAGGGTTTTGCTATTCTGGAAAAGTCTTGGATGAACCTTCTGTAGTAACCAGCTAGTCCTAAAAACTGGCGTATGTGTTTCGGAGTTTTTGGGGTTTCCCACTTTTCAACAGTTTCTATCTTTGCCGGATCCACCTTAATGCCTTCTTTGTTCACTATGTGACCGAGGAATTGAACTTCTTCCAACCAAAATGCACACTTTGAAAACTTAGCGTACAATTCTTCCTTCCTCAATACTTCTAACACCTTTCTCAAATGTTCACCGTGTTCTTGGTCATTCTTTGAGTAAATAAGTATGTCATCAATGAAAACAATGACAAACTTGTCAAGGTATGGTCCACACACTCGGTTCATAAGGTCCATGAACACAGCTGGTGCATTAGTTAAACCAAACGGCATAACCATAAACTCGTAATGACCGTAACGTGTTCTGAAAGCAGTCTTTGGAATATCATCTTCTTTCACCCGCATTTGATGATACCCGGAACGTAAGTCAATCTTTGAATAAACAGACGAGCCTTGTAGTTGATCAAATAAGTCATCGATTCTCGGTAGTGGGTAGCGGTTCTTGATGGTAAGTTTGTTCAACTCTCGGTAGTCGATACACAACCTGAATGTACCATCTTTCTTCTTGACAAACAAAACAGGAGCTCCCCACGGTGATGTGCTTGGTCGAATGAAACCACGCTCTAAAAGTTCTTGTAATTGGCTTTGTAGTTCTTTCATCTCGCTGGGTGCGAGTCTGTAAGGAGCACGAGCTATTGGTGCAGCTCCTGGTACAAGATCTATTTGAAATTCAACGGATCGATGTGGGGGTAATCCCGGTAATTCTTTCGAAAATACATCAGGAAATTCTTTTGCGACGGGAACATCATTGATGCTCTTTTCTTCTGTTTGTACTTTCTCGACGTGTGCTAGAACAGCATAGCAACCTTTTCTTATTAGTTTTTGTGCCTTCAAATTACTAATAAGATGTAGCTTCGTGTTGCCCTTTTCTCCGTACACCATTAAGGGTTTTCCTTTTTCTCGTATAATGCGAATTGCATTTTTGTAACAAACGATCTCCGCTTTCACTTCTTTCAACCAGTCCATACCGATTATCACATCAAAACTCCCTAACTCTACTGGTATCAAATCAATCTTAAATGTTTCGCTAACCAGTTTAATTTCTCGATTCCGACATATATTATCTGCTGAAATTAATTTACCATTTGCTAATTCGAGTAAAAATTTACTATCCAAAGGCGTCAATGGACAACTTAATTTAGCACAAAAATCTCTACTCATATAGCTTCTATCCGCACCCGAATCAAATAAAACGTAAGCAGATTTATTGTCAATAAGAAACATACCCGTAACAAGCTCCGGGTCTTCCTGTGCCTCTGCCGCATTAATATTGAAAACTCTTCCACGGCCTTGTCCATTCGTGTTCTCCTGGTTCGGGCAATTTCTAATAATGTGGCCCAGTTTTCCACATTTATAACAAACTACGTTGGCATAACTTGCTCCGACACTACTTGCTCCGCCATTACTCGTTCCGACACCATTTGTTCCTTTCGTTCTATTAACCCCTGGTCCGTAGACCTCACACTTCGCCGCGCTATGACCATTTCTTTTACACTTGTTGCAAAACTTGGTGCAGAACCCCGAGTGATTCTTTTCACACCTTTGGCATAGCTGCTTCTGATTGTTGTTGTTGTTGCGGTTATTATTGTTGTTGGGATGGTTGTTGTTGTTGTTGGGCCGTTTGTTGTAGTTGCGATTGATGTTGCGATTGTTGGGATAATTGTTGCGATTATTGTTGTAATCGCTGTTGTTGTTGTATTGGTGATTCTTATCACCGTTTTCCTCCCACTTTCTTTTGACTTGCTTCACATTGGCCTCTTTAGCAGTCTGTTCTTTAATTCTTTCTTCAATCTGGTTCACGAGTTTGTGAGCCATTCTACATGCCTGTTGTATGGAGGCGGGCTCGTGTGAACTTATATCTTCTTGGATTCTTTCCGGTAATCCTTTCACAAACGCGTCGATCTTCTCTTCCTCATCTTCGAATGCTCCCGGACACAATAGGCACAATTCTGTGAATCGTCTTTCGTACGTGGTAATATCAAATCCTTGGGTTCGTAACCCTCTAAGTTCTGTCTTGAGCTTATTGACCTCGGTTCTGGGACGGTACTTCTCGTTCATCAAGTGCTTGAATGCTGACCACGGTAGTGCGTACGCATCGTCTTGTCCCACTTGCTCTAGATAGGTATTCCACCATGTTAATGCAGAACCTGTGAAGGTATGCGTAGCGTACTTTACTTTGTCCTCTTCAGTACACTTACTTATGGCAAACACCGATTCGACCTTCTCTGTCCACCGTTTCAATCCGATCGGTCCTTCGGTTCCATCAAATTCCAAAGGTTTGCAGGCAGTGAATTCTTTGTAGGTGCATCCTACACGATTTCCGGTACTGCTAGATCCAAGGTTATTGTTGGTATGTAGCGCAGCCTGTACTGCGGCTATGTTTGAAGCTAGAAAAGTACGGAATTCCTCTTCATTCATATTCACGGTGTGTCGAGTAGTCGGTGCCATTTCCTTCAAAATAGTTAAATGGAACAAGTTAATCATACAGAATATTAAGAGTAGTTAATAGTATTTCGTAGCATAATATGAACTCATTTATAAAAGCTTTTTCTTCATATTAGCGTTTTATAAGTTTAAATTCGGGTAGTACCTACCCGTTAAGTTCATACTTAGTAGCTAATATACAATTCAACTACTACAATTCTATATGAAAAACTGATTATAATAATATTTCGCGTTCAAACTTTTACACAACATTTTACAAACTTACAATACCGCTTATTTTACATATAGCATGAAATATAGCACACAATAAATTTGATACAAGATGGTTGTGAAGATAATTCTAGCTAGTACACAAGTCGTTCAGCAAAGGCAATAAAGACACGTAATTCATACGTCCAGAAACAAGTCATGCATTCTGGTTTTACTAGGACTACTTCCCATCCTTGGTCTTGTGGAACATAACCGTTATGGCCATTGATAAGACAGCGTGTTGTAACGTCGTCAAAGGGACGAGGGTTACGTAATGTCCAACAGTCCCGTAACAATCTAAAAACCTCATTTCTTACCCCAATTACCGACTCCGTCACTTGTGGGAACGTTTTGTTTAATAGTTGTAGCCCGATGTTCTTGTTCTCACTTTGGTGAGAAGCGAACATTACTAATCCGTAAGCATAACATGCTTCTTTATGTTGCATGTTAGCCGCTTTTTCTAAATCACGAAGTCCAATATTCGGATATATTGAGTCAAAATAATTTCTTAACCCATTGCGTAAAATAGCATTTGGGTTCCCCGCAATATATGTGTCAAAGTAAACACATCGTAACTTATGGATTTCCCAATGTGATATCCCCCATCTTCCGAACGAAAGCCTTTTATAAACCAAGGCATTCTTGGAACGTTTTTTGAATGTCTTACAAACTGATCTCGCCTTAAATAGTTGTGCCGAAGAATTCTGACCGACTCTAGACATGATTTCATCAATCATGTCTCCGGGTAGGTCTCTTAAAATATTGGGTTGTCTATCCATTTTGTGTTTTTATACTGTAAAATAGTCAAGAGTTAGATTCATAAAAAAAAATACTTATTAATACAAGCAATTTTTACATATATCATAAAGCATAAGCACACTATATTACATATATTACACCACACGAATACAACTATCTTATTCCGACTCGCTTGTTTCTTCTTCTTCGGTTTTGGTTCGTTTTGCCAAGTTTCTAGGGATATATGATGTTCCCCTAATACGAGCCGTCGTGATCCACATTGGTTTAGAAAAACCTGGTGGTTTAGAGGTTCCCGGGTCATTGTTACAACTTAAGGACTTCAGGGGTTGACGATACATATAAAGTTCATCGGGGTTGGAATTAGATTTCTCTATTTTTATGCCCTTTCCCTTATTATTTTCTTTTGCCTTTTTAAATTCAGTTGGGGTAATTTCTATAACATCATCGGAATTCTCGTCGGAATCCGATTCATCGGAGAATTGGTAATCCTCCCAATATTTTGCTTCCTTGGCGGAAACACCATTGACCATAATTAACCTTGGTCGGTTGGTTGAGGATTTTCTTTTACTTAACCGTTTTATTATTTCCCCCACCGGTTCTATTTCTTCATCCGGTTCCGATTCTTCTTCCGGTTCCGATTCTTCTTCCGGTTCCGACTCTTCTTCCGGTTCCTCTTCGGGAACTTGTGAATCAGTCCACGAATCATTCCAATTTACATTTGACTCTTCATTATTATTAGGTGAGTCAATGGGACTTGTTCTAGAGGTAGACATCTATCACATAATATCAAACGCGTTAAGAGATTAATATATCACATAATATTCACAGGTTAAAAATATATAGTTTCCAACAAAATTTGTTAAGCAATCATTTTTCAAGTAAACACGGTCGAAGTCCAGACTCACTAATGCATCCTAACAAACTCGATAAGACACACTAATGCAAAATTCTGGTTCTCTAAGACCAACGCTCTGATACCAACTGAAATGTCCCATTCTTATTGATTAAAAACGTTCCATATTAATTGATTTCGTTGCGAGGTTTTGACCTCTATATGAGACGTTTTTCAAAGACTGCATTCATTTTAAAACAAACCATAACCTTTATTTCATCAATAAAGGTTTAAAAAGCTTTACGTAGATTATCAAATAATGATAATCTAAAATATCCTGTTTACACACGACCATTACATAATGGTTTACAATACAAATATGTTACAACAAAATAAGTTTCTTGAATGCAGTTTTTACACAATATCATACAAGCATGGACTCCAAATCTCATCCTTATTTAAGTATGCGACAGCGGAAGCTCTTAATAATCACCTGAGAATAAACATGCTTAAAACGTCAACAAAAATGTTGGTGAGTTATAGGTTTAACCTATATATATCAAATCATAATAATAGACCACAAGATTTCATATTTCAATACACATCCCATACATAGAGATAAAAATCATTCATATGGTGAACACCTGGTAACCGACATTAACATGATGCATATATAAGAATATCCCCATCATTCCGGGACACCCTTCGGATATGATATAAATTTCGAAGTACTAAAGAATCCGGTACTTTGGATGGGGTTTGTTAGGCCCAATAGATCTATCTTTAGGATTCGCGTCAATTAGGGTGTCTGTTCCCTAATTCTTAGATTACCAGACTTAATAAAAAGGGGCATATTCGATTTCGATAATTCAACCATAGAATGTAGTTTCATGTACTTGTGTCTATTTTGTAAATCATTTATAAAACCTGCATGTATTCTCATCCCAAAAATATTAGATTTTAAAAGTGGGACTATAACTCACTTTCACAGATTTTTACTTCGTCGGGAAGTAAGACTTGGCCACTGGTTGATTCACAAACCTATAACAATATATACATATATATCAAAGTATGTTCAAAATATATTTACAACACTTTTAATATATTTTGATGTTTTAAGTTTATTAAGTCAGCTGTCCTCGTTAGTAACCTACAACTAGTTATCCACAGTTAGATGTACAGAAATAAATCGATAAATATTATCTTGAATCAATCCACGACCTAGTGTATACGTATCTCAGTATTGATCACAACTCAAACTATATATATTTGGGAATCAACCTCAACCCTGTATAGCTAACTCCAACATTCACATATAGAGTGTCTATGGTTGTTCCGAAATATATATAGATGTGTCGACATGATAGGTCGAAACATTGTATACGTGTCTATGGTATCTCAAGATTACATAATATACAATACAAGTTGATTAAGTTATGGTTGGAATAGATTTGTTACCAATTTTCACGTAGCTAAAATGAGAAAAATTATCCAATCTTGTTTTACCCATAACTTCTTCATTTTAAATCCGTTTTGAGTGAATCAAATTGCTATGGTTTCATATTGAACTCTATTTTATGAATCTAAACAGAAAAAGTATAGGTTTATAGTCGGAAAAATAAGTTACAAGTCGTTTTTGTAAAGGTAGTCATTTCAGTCGAAAGAACGACGTCTAGATGACCATTTTAGAAAACATACTTCCACTTTGAGTTTAACCATAATTTTTGGATATAGTTTCATGTTCATAATAAAAATCATTTTCTCATAATAACAACTTTTAAATCAAAGTTTATCATAGTTTTTAATTAACTAACCCAAAACAGCCCGCGGTGTTACTACGACGGCGTAAATCCAGTTTTACGGTGTTTTTCGTGTTTCCAGGTTTTAAATCATTAAGTTAGCATATCATATAGATATAGAACATGTGTTTAGTTGATTTTAAAAGTCAAGTTAGAAGGATTAACTTTTGTTTGCGAACAAGTTTAGAATTAACTAAACTATGTTCTAGTGATTACAAGTTTAAACCTTTGAATAAGATAGCTTTATATGTATGAATCGAATAATGTTATGAACATCATTACTACCTTAAGTTCCTTGGATAAACCTACTGGAAAAGAGAAAAATGGATCTAGCTTCAATGGATCCTTGGATGGCTCGAAGTTCTTGAAGCAGAATCATGACACGAAAACAAGTTCAAGTAAGATCATCACTTGAAATAAGATTGTTATAGTTATAGAAATTGAACCAAAGTTTGAATATGATTATTACCTTGTATTAGAATGATAACCTACTGTAAGAAACAAAGATTTCTTGAGGTTGGATGATCACCTTAAAAGATTGGAAGTGAGCTAGCAAACTTGAAAGTATTCTTGATTTTATGAAACTAGAACTTTTGGAATTTATGAAGAACACTTAGAACTTGAAGATAGAACTTGAGAGAGATCAATTAGATGAATAAAATTGAAGAATGAAAGTGTTTGTAGGTGTTTTTGGTCGTTGGTGTATGGATTAGATATAAAGGATATGTAATTTTATTTTCATGTAAATAAGTCATGAATGATTACTCATATTTTTGTAATTTTATGAGATATTTCATACTAGTTGCCAAATGATGGTTCCCACATGTGTTAGGTGACTCAAATGGGCTGCTAAGAGCTGATCATTGGAGTGTATATACCAATAGTACATACATCTAAAAGCTATGTATTGTACTAGTACGAATACGGGTGCATACGAGTAGAATTGTTGATGAAACTGAACGAGGATGTAATTGTAAGCATTTTTGTTAAGTAGAAGTATTTTGATAAGTGTATTGAAGTCTTTCAAAAGTGTATAAATACATATTAAAACACTACATGTATATACATTTTAACTGAGTCGTTAAGTCATCGTTAGTCGTTACATGTAAGTGTTGTTTTGAAACCTTTAGGTTAACGATCTTGTTAAATGTTGTTAACCCAATGTTTATAATATCAAATGAGATTTTAAATTATTATATTATCATGATATTATCTGTAATGAAATGAAGACTCCATGTAGTAGCATTCAATTCATCAGGTAGCAATCATGGCAATCATCTTATTCGTCACCTGAGACAAAACATGCTTAAAGTGTCAACCAAAAAGGTTGGTGAGTTCATTAGTTTATCAAAATCAATCATTTCCATTATAATAATAGGCCACAAGATTTCAGTTTCATAAATATCCGTACACTAGCAAGTGTATAAAAGCATTCTATAAGTTGTAGGCACCCGGTAACAAGCCTTAACGTTCATGTTTTACCCTCTGAAGTACACCAGATCAGGTGTGTTTAAAATAACCTCGAAGTACTAAAGCATCCCATAGTCAGGATGGGGTTTGTCAGACCCAATAGATCTATCTTTAGGATTCGCGCCTACCGTACGTAGACAAGTAGTTTAATGTTACCAAGCTAAGGGTATATTTCTGGTTTAAACCCACATAGAATTAGTTTTAGTACTTGTGTCTATTTCGTAAAACATTTATAAAACAGCGCATGTATTCTCAGCCCAAAAATATATATTGCAAAACAATTAAAAAGGGAGCAAATGAAACTCACCTTAAATAGCAGTTGAAGTATTCCACGCAAGAAAGGAAAGTAAAGCAAGTAAGTGACCGAGATATCAACTAGAAGTAGTTCTTTAAGAGAGAAATGAGAGATTAAGGTGTAAGTTTGAAATGAGAAATGTATGTGGTATTTATAGTTGAAAATGTTAGGTAAAAAAAAATTAAAATAAAATAAGTAAATCTTAAAAGTTAAAATAAGAAAAATTATTTTGTATTTTTATTAAAAGTAAATCTTAAAAGTTAAAATAAGAAAAAGTAGTTTGTATTTTTATTAAAAGTAAATCTTAAAATAAAAGTAGTTTGTATTTTTATTAAAAGTAAATCTTAAAAGAAAAAGTAGTTTGTATTTTTGTATTTATTTATTAAAAGTAGATATAGTTTTGATTTTTTTTTTGTATAAAATTCTAAAAAAAAAATTTGTTTAATATATTTCTAAGAACATTTAACATTTTATTTCTATTTTGTTTAATTATTAAATACGAATTTTATATAAATTTTTTTATTATATTTAGTTTTTATAAAAATTAAAATTTATGATTATTAATTTATAGTTTTTATTAGTTTTATAAATGTTATAATATTATGTATTATTTAGTTAATTATATATTCTATTAACTAAATAACAAAAGTAATATAAATATTATATATATATTCATTGATGTAATTATGTTATATTATATATCATAATCTTATTTATAATATTTATAATTATATTATTTATTTTAAGCGTACGTTTATTCGGTCAACGTTAAATTTATTCGTATATAACAACTCTAGGTATTTTAGTAAAATCGGAAGTCAAAAAGTGAGGGTTGTTATAGTACCTACTCGTTAAAAGAAATTTCGTCCCGAAATTTAGTTTTTGCCATCAATCAGCGTTGTTCGTACCTAAACGAGGATATTTACGTTTTATCTGGTCTTCACGTTCCCAGGTAGGTTCGGGGCCTTTCGTGAATTCCGACGGATAGAATATTGTTCTGTTTCATGAATTTAAATAATACGAACCCTAATTTCTTACAGGTTCTTCTATAAAGTGCATTTTATCATTAATGCGGAGGTTATCTAAAGGATTAATAAGAGTGTCATTTGACTAGGTTATCCTCAAAAGGGATGATGGTGTTATACGAGCATTTTAGTAAACTGAACACATGAAATGTGTTATGAATAGTATTGAGCTTATTTAAAACTTTGAGTGTTTATGTCACAATATTAGGGTAGACAAAACATAGAGTAGTTCATGAAAATTATAGTCATGAAGTTTGATAGAGATCATCATTGTTTACAACAAGAATATTGTAATGATGAATATAAGTTGAAAAAATAAAGTTTTATCACTACTGAATAATATGGATAAAACGATTTGATTATAGGAAGCGTATAAACGAAGCTATTGTAAAAGAGTGAATGAGAAATTAAATGTTCGCCTTAACTTTTGACGTAGTCATGATTGATTTTTGGAATTCAAGGGATTAAAGGAAATCTTCGTAATCCATAAGATTTGATTCTCCGGTAATTAAGGAATTTGAAATTTTCTTTGATTAAATGAGGTGAATTGCTTCGATTGCTGTGTTTGGAATTTTGCTATAAATTAGCTTCTTCCGTTTCATTATCTTCACCACTTCTATACTTTCTTCCTCAATTCATACTTCCAAAGATTGTGAGAATGCTCCATCCAGTTCTTATCCTGGATATTTTTTTGACTATCATTTCAGTCATTCTTCTTTTTCATTTACCACTAGAGGAATTTTTTTTTCTTCTACTATTACCTTGGGGTTATAGTGTTTTTAATTCTCCCATGTCTTTACGTTGCAATACGTATTGATATACACGGTTTGTAATTTCGGTATCGTTATCGGGCTACATATTTTTCCTTATATGTCGGAGCTCTTTGCCTTTTTATTCTCCTCTCGACTCTAAGTAAAGCGAGTAATGGTCCAGAATTTGTAGGTATGAAGTTTCGAATGGACCTACTGGTCTAAGCGTAATATCACGATTTGATTTGGTAAATTACCAGAATTACTGAGGATAGAACTATCAATAATATATTTGCTTGATATGTTCAGAGATTAAGTAGAATGTAAGAGTCGTGTAACATGGCAAATGATGATTATAAAGTCTATGAATCATCATCTTCCATTAAAAATTTAGCATGACTTACTGTAATATAATCATGTTGGCCTGACGTCATTATATTATACTAACTCATGCTTCAATTCTCAACACTACTTCAAATCATTCAAAATTTGAATTTAAATTTTACGGAATATAGAAACTTAAACAGTTTTCCTTTATGATGTAATAAAGATATTGCAAAGAGATAATTAATTGCGGACAAGAATCGTTATGAAGATATCTTTAGAAATGTCGAGGATATTTATAACGAAAGATATGATGATATTTTAGAATTTCTAAAATCGATGGATAATGAAGAAATTCTTCTGTAAGGATTTAGAATGCGTAAAAAGATCTTCTGTGATTTCCTTCAGAAATCGAATCATCTAGATTCTTTGGTTATAGGTTTAGTCCTTGGGATTTGTCCTTGGTCTCCTTCATGTTTTGCTCAATCCGTCTTTCAATACCAGATATTCTTTTGAGCTTTTCCAACACACAATTCTTTATTATCAAGCTTCTGGTCATTAAGGCCATCTACAGCTTTTGCTGCTTCATCAGCATTCTCAAGGTTAACTGATCTGAATCATTGATTATCAATCTGATATGTTTTCAAGGATTTTGAAGAATGTACAATGTAATATATTAATGTGAATGTTAGATATTTCTTGGGTATTACCTACCCGTTAAAATATTTTCACAATTAACAGTTTGTACAAAAGAATTTTTAAATACAATCTTTATGAAAATATACATACATATATATTTTCTTCAGATGTAATTATGGATTTAATAAGTTAATATAATATTAAACTCATTTGATTTACGGTTGAAACGAGCATAAATAATCTCCAAAACTTTAGAGATTACTTAATCGTCGCGGAATATTTCTTTAATGAAGTTATGAATCAATACATCATCGTTCATTGTTATTAATATACCTCAGTAAATGATGTTGATGCTCGTGGATTTCTTGTGAAATTCATAAGGCACAAATGATGTTTTCGAGAAATTTTCGAGTACATCGAAAAATAGGAGTGTAAAATCACACATGCATTTGAATAATACACTTAGTTTATTATGAAATGGAGTTTATTGTACTGAAGCAGTGATTAATGATTGTTAAGTCATTAACGAAGGATGTACATTATAGCGTATTAGTGATATGAATTAACCAAGTAGTACATACTAGTTAAGATTCACACGTAATAGTTTAGTACGAAAAGATTTATTATTGTTCCAAACCATATATATATAAAGTATACATATATAATTCTTCAGGAAGAATGAGTCAATACATCTTAACTCATTATTACTAATATTCATTAGTATCTATGGGCGTATGATGTCGATGTTTGAGGTACCGATTATGATGTTGAGACGTGGGATGCTGATGTTGTTGTTGGTGAAGCTGATGCTGTTGGTGGTGATGCTGATAGTACTGGTGGTGCTGGTGCTGGTGCTGGTGCTGCTGTTGGTGCTGCTTGTGGTACTTGGTTAGTAAGTGTGAGCCTAGCTACCAAATCGCGCACTATTTCCTCCAGGGTTTCTACTTTACGCTCGAGTCTATGGATTTGTTCTACCCATTCCTCTGTAAGGTTTGTCAATTCTTGATATTTAGTTTGAAGTCTTCTAACTTCTTCTAATAACCCTTTCTGGTTAGAATTCGAGAGTAGAGGACGAATATTGTCGTTGGTTACATCGAGTCGACCTTCGAGGCGGAAAATCCTTGCGAAAAGAGTGAAAACGGTATTGCGAACAGGTTCGCCAGTAAGAGGATCGAGTACTCCGACGTTTGGTGGTAAGTTTGGCTCGTGATAAGGAGTACCTTCTTCATTTCTCCATAGGGTGAGTATTTCGCGAACCCATCCCCATTTTCTAAAGAAATCACGGTAATTGATCGGTGGGTGTGCTCCTGTCACGCTATCTTTGGAGCTAGAAGAACTTGAGGAATTAGGTGAGAAATCCATATTATGTGTTTGGAATAAGGTTTGATATGAAATGGGTGTTGAATATTGAATGATATATTAATCTCCTTGAATACGTATATATAGCAGAAAGATTTCCGTAATTTACAGAGGAAATTTAGGAAAAGTGTTAGACAAGGTCTATTAGGAATAGATATGCTAAGATATGATTTGTCTATACTCTAATAATGGCAGTATGACGTGTCGAGATTATAAAATGATAAGTATGTAATCTAATAATCTTTCGATTAAAGACTTTCAATTCGTATACTGTGATAACCCAATGACATTTCCCGGTTCGCAAACCGATGCATAAAGGCATAAGGCATATAGGTTCGTGATATAACAGGGAGTTATATACGTTTGAGTATGAATTATAGGAGTTTCAAAAATCTTGGATAATATTTCATGTAATACATATGTAATACACAAAACCAGGATAGATGACTAGGTGAGTTGTTCTTAATAAGTTCACCACTTATTAAGTGCGTAAGTGACTAAGTGTTGTATGATCACTATAGTAAGGTTTGATATTGTGCACCATACCCAAACATCTATGCCACCGCCGAGTCACTTGAATGATCAATTGTTACCGGTTGGCCCAGGAATTCTCGACCAAAATCTAAGTTTGGCATTCGAAATCCACAAGCGTCCCATAGTGGTACCAAGGATCACCCTAGGCCTTAAGTAGCGTTGACGTTCGAGTAATTTCACATTATCGTGTATGTTATAATCTTAAGATTTAAGTATAGTTTCTAAGGTATAGTGTAGCATTTATCAATTAAAGGCAACAATTAAAGGCACTATGGTCAAGGAAAGTTGTAGTCCTACATTGCTAAGGTACCTAATTGTATAAGGCACACATAAAATGCAATCCTGGTTCTCTACAACAACCTGCTCTGATACCAATCTGTCACACCCCCAAATTAGGGCCTCGGGTATTTGTGACTAATTATATCAAATCACAGTTGTATAAACGAGAACGACTCTATATGAGACGTTTTGAATAAAACATTTATTAATAAAATAGCGGAAGCATTAAAAGTTTTACATCAAATTTAAACTGAAATAATAATAATAGTCTTAATGCAAAGTAAATGTAATGAAATGAAGACTCCATGTAGTAGCATTCAATTCATCAGGTAGCAATCATGGCAATCATCTTATTCGTCACCTGAGACAAAACATGCTTAAAGTGTCAACCAAAAAGGTTGGTGAGTTCATTAGTTTATCAAAATCAATCATTTCCATTATAATAATAGGCCACAAGATTTCAGTTTCATAAATATCCGTACACTAGCAAGTGTATAAAAGCATTCTATAAGTTGTAGGCACCCGGTAACAAGCCTTAACGTTCATGTTTTACCCTCTGAAGTACACCAGATCAGGTGTGTTTAAAATAACCTCGAAGTACTAAAGCATCCCATAGTCAGGATGGGGTTTGTCAGACCCAATAGATCTATCTTTAGGATTCGCGCCTACCGTACGTAGACAAGTAGTTTAATGTTACCAAGCTAAGGGTATATTTCTGGTTTAAACCCACATAGAATTAGTTTTAGTACTTGTGTCTATTTCGTAAAACATTTATAAAACAGCGCATGTATTCTCAGCCCAAAAATATATATTGCAAAACAATTAAAAAGGGAGCAAATGAAACTCACCTTAAATAGCAGTTGAAGTATTCCACGCAAGAAAGGAAAGTAAAGCAAGTAAGTGACCGAGATATCAACTAGAAGTAGTTCTTTAAGAGAGAAATGAGAGATTAAGGTGTAAGTTTGAAATGAGAAATGTATGTGGTATTTATAGTTGAAAATGTTAGGTAAAAAAAAAATTAAAATAAAATAAGTAAATCTTAAAAGTTAAAATAAGAAAAATTATTTTGTATTTTTATTAAAAGTAAATCTTAAAAGTTAAAATAAGAAAAAGTAGTTTGTATTTTTATTAAAAGTAAAATCTTAAAAGTTAAAATAAGAAAAAGTATTTTGTATTTTTATTAAAAGTAAATTTTAAAAGTTAAAATAAGAAAAAGTAGTTTGTATTTTTATTAAAAGTAAAATCTTAAAAGTTAAAATAAGAAAAAGTAGTTTGTATTTTTATTAAAAGTAAAATCTTAAAAGTTAAAATAAGAAAAAGTATTTTGTATTTTTATTAAAAGTAAATCTTAAAAGTTAAAATAAGAAAAAGTAGTTTGTATTTTTATTAAAAGTAAAATCATAAAAGTTAAAATAAGAAAAAGTAGTTTGTATTTTTATTAAAAGTAAAATCTTAAAAGTTAAAATAAGAAAAGTATTTTGTATTTTTATTAAAAGTAAATTTTAAAAGTTAAAATAAGAAAAAGTAGTTTGTATTTTTATTAAAAGTAAAATCTTAAAAGTTAAAATAAGAAAAAGTAGTTTGTATTTTTATTAAAAGTAAAATCTTAAAAGTTAAAATAAGAAAAAGTATTTTGTATTTTTATTAAAAGTAAATCTTAAAAGTTAAAATAAGAAAAAGTAGTTTGTATTTTTATTAAAAGTAAATCTTAAAAGTTAAAATAATAAAAAGTAGTTTGTATTTTTATTAAAAGTAAATCTTAAAAGTTAAAATAAGAAAAAGTACAAACTACTTTTTCTTATTTTAACTTTTAAGATTTTACTTTTAATAAAAATACAAACTACTTTTTCTTATTTTAACTTTTAAGATTTTACTTTTAATAAAAATACAAACTACTTTTTCTTATTTTAACTTTTAAAATTTACTTTTAATAAAAATACAAAATACTTTTTCTTATTTTAACTTTTAAGATTTTACTTTTAATAAAAATACAAACTACTTTTTCTTATTTTAACTTTTAAGATTTTACTTTTAATAAAAATACAAACTACTTTTTCTTATTTTAACTTTTAAGATTTACTTTTAATAAAAATACAAAATAATTTTTCTTATTTTAACTTTTAAGATTTACTTATTTTATTTTAATTTTTTTTACCTAACATTTTCAACTATAAATACCACATACATTTCTCATTTTAAACTTACACCTTAATCTCTCATTTCTCTCTTAAAGAACTGCTTCTAGTTGATATCTCGGTCACTTAATTGCTTTACTTTCCTTTCTTGCGTGGAATACTTCAACTGCTATTTAAAGTGAGTTTCATTTGCTCCCTTTTTATATATATTTTTGGGCTGAGAATACATGCGCTGATTTATAAATGTTTTACGAAATAGGCACAAGTACTAAAACTAATTCTATGTGGGTTTAAACCAGAAATATACCCTTAGCTTGGTAACATTAAACTACTTGTCTATGTACGGTAGGCGTGAATCCTAAAGATAGATCTATTGGGTCTGACAAACCCCATCCTGACTATGGGATGCTTTAGTACTTCGAGGTTATTTTAAACACACCTGATCTGGTGTACTTCAGAGGGTAAAACATGAACGTTAAGGCTTGTTACCGGGTGCCTACAACTTATAGAATGCTTTTATACACTTGCTAGTGTACGGATATTTATGAAACTAAAATCTTGTGGCCTATTATTATAACGGAAATGATTGATTTTGATAAACTAATGAACTCACCAACCTTTTTGGTTGACACTTTAAGCATGTTTTGTCTCAGGTGACGAATAAGATGATTGCCATGATTGCTACCTGATGAATTGAATGCTGCTACATGGAGTCTTCATTTCATTACATTTACTTTGCATTAAGACTATTATTATTATTTCAGTTTAAATTTGATGTAAAACTTTTAATGCTTCCGCTGTTTTATTAATAAATGTTTTATTCAAAACGTCTCATATAGAGTCGTTCTCGTTTATACAACTGTGATTTGATATAATTAGTCACAAATACCATTTACTTTGCATTAAGACTATTATTATTATTTCAGTTTAAATTTGATGTAAAACTTTTAATGCTTCCGCTATTTTATTAATAAATGTTTTATTCAAAACGTCTCATATAGAGTCGTTCTCGTTTATACAACTGTGATTTGATATAATTAGTCACAAATACCCGAGGCCCTAATTTGGGGGTGTGACATTATCATGTATGAATATCTCTTAATATGATATATATACATTAAATGTCTTTACAACGATAATCGTTACATATATGTCTCGTTTAAAAATCATTAAGTTAGTAGTCTTGTTTTTACATATGTAGTTCATTGTTAATATACTTAATGATATGTTTACTTATCATAGTATCATGTTAACTATATATATATATATCCATATATATGTCATCATATAGTTTTTACAAGTTTTAACGTTCGTGAATCACCGGTCAACTTGGGTGGTCAATTGTCTATATGAAACATATTTCAATTAATCAAGTCTTAACAAGTTTGATTGCTTAACATGTTGGAAACATTTAATCATGTAAATATCAATCTCAATTAATATATATAAACATGGAAAAGTTCGGGTCACTACAATGCATACCATTTCATAATATCCACTATCCAACTATAAATTGATTTAATAATAATCTTTGATGAACTCAATGACTCGAATGCAATGTTCTTCGAAATATGCTATGAAAGACTCCAAGTAATATCTTTAAAATGAGAAAATGCACAGCGGAAGATTTCTTTAATACCTGAGAATAAACATGCTTTAAAGTGTCAACCAAAAGGTTGGTGAGTTCATTAGTTTATCATAATCATTTATTTCCATCATTTTAATAGACCACAAGAATTTCATTTCCAGTTCTCATAAATATACGTCCCATGCATAGAGACAAAAAATAATCATTCATATGGTGAACACCTGGTAACCGACATTAACTAGATACATATAAGAATATCCCCTATCATTCCGGGATCCTCCTTCGGACATGATATAATTTCGAAGTACTAAAGCATCCGGTACTTTGGATGGGGTTTTTTAGGCCCAATAGATCTATCTTTAGGATTCGCGTCAATTAGGGTGTCTGTTCCCTAATTCTTAGATTACCAGACTTTAATAAAAAGGGGCATATTCGATTTCGATAATTCAACCATAGAATGTAGTTTCAATTACTTGTGTCTATTTCGTCATACATTTATAAAAGCGCATGTATTCTCATTTCCAAAAATATAAAGGGTAAAAAGGTAAATGAAACTCACCATACTGTATTTCGTAGTAAAAATACATATAACGTCATTGAACAAGTGCAAGGTTGGCCTCGGATTCACGAACCTAAATTAATTATATATATTTATGTGTTGGTCAATATTTGTCTAACAAATTAGGTCAAGTCATAGTGTACCACAATCCTAATGCTCGAGACTAATATGCAAAAGTCAACAAAAGTAAATTTGACTCAAAATAATTTCCAAAAATTTATACATGATTAATATATAGTTTAAATATCGTCGTTTTATATTTTTAAATATTTTTAAAAGATTTATTAGAGTAAATAATATAATTTATTTATTAATAAATAAAATTTTATATTATATTTATATAATAAAATATACTTTTATATATATTAAGTAATAAAATTTATAGGGTTCATTTAATATTATAAAGATAATATGATATGTATTATTAAAGTAAGTTATTACACGTAGTAAAATATGTTTGTATCAAATATTTATTTGATAAAATAATATCTATAATGATAGTAAGTAAAAGTTGTATTATTTTATAATAATAATTATTATTATAAAAATATCAATATTTATAATTACTAAGATGACATTATGATAAAACGATAATTCTAATTATGATAACTTTAATATTTATGATAATTTTAAATATTATCTTTAAAATAATAATTCTATTTAAAATAATAATAATAATGATATTTATAGTAACAATGACATTTCTATTAAAATGATAATTTTTGTTAAAATGATAGTTTTAATACTAACGATAATTTTAATAATAATAGTAATGATAAAAATAATAAGAACGATAATTTTATCTAAATCAATATCTTATAATATTTTAATTTCATCATGATACTCTTACCCATTATTTCCTAATCGTTTCGTTTAATATCTTTTAATCGTCTTTTATATCGTGTTCGTAATAATGATAATAATAGTAATCAAAATAATTAGGTGTTACAAATATTTGTTTTAATTACACTAATATTAATAATGATAGTTACTATAACATTATTAACGATAATACTAATAATTATCTTAATGATAATATAGTAATAATAATAATAACAATAACAATAACCATTTTTAAATAATGATATATATATTAATAATGATAATAATAATAATACCAATAATAATAATAATAATAATAATAATAATAATAATAATAATAATAATAATAATAATAATAATAATAATAATAATAATAATAATAATAATAATAATAATTGGATAATAATAATAATACTAATTATAACTTTAACGATAATAACGATAGTAATAATAAAAAAATAACAATTTTTAATGATAAATCCTTTTATTGATAAAGATAATAATAATAATAATAAGATAAAACTAGGACGACGATAATAACGACGATAATAATAATCATTTTTAATAATAATACAAAAATTCGATGGACTATAACTTCAAATCCGTTCATCGAAATCATTCGATATCTAAATGAAAAGTTCTTAATTTTTCGCTAGCTTTCCAACGACATGCATATCTTATACCTTATCTCATTCGCATATATAACAAATTCAGGATTCAACATAACCTAACTAAAGGCAATATCAAAAGTACAAACATGCATAATCCTATATACTCGAGCACTAGTCAGGGATACACTATTAGTACGTAAAAGTTAAATTATGAGTACTCACGTATCAATATTGAGATTCAATATTGCACGAAAGGTACGTAGACGCAACGGAGATGATAAACACTATATTGACCTCACGAGCATACCCATGAACCATACCAATCACCTCCATAGCTATAACCCATAATTTCCTTAATCCAATCCCACTCGAAAAACAATTTCGAAATCACTCGGACAGCACTCTGAAATAATATTTTATGTATACTAATAATATCTTGAAATAATACGGAGTAAATATATATATGTAAATCGATTGAGAGAGTTTAGAGAAAAATATTTTCAAGTTTCTATGAAATAATGAAACCTATTGAATTCTATTTATAATAGATTTTTGAATTATTAAAGTGAATTATTAAAGTATGCATTATTAAAGTGAATTATTAAAGTATGAATTATTAAAGTGAATTATTAAAGTGAATTATTAAAGTATGAATTATTAAAGTGAATTATTAAAGTATGAATTATTAAAGTGAATTATTAGAGTTAAAGTAAAGTAAAAATAAAGTAAAGGTAAAGTTTAAGTATAGTAAAAGTATAAAACTATGTACGTATAATACGCGTATAAATATATATAATATTAATTTAAATCGTTATATATATTTAATAAAATAAAATATAAATATCGTTATCTTTATCATACTGGTTAAGTAATGAGTTGTCAAAAGTGGTTCTAGATATTTATAAAAGTTATATACGTTTTAATAATAAAGTTCTTTTTAAACTGAAAACGTTTTTGTACGTTTGAAACTAAATCAAATAAATATAATAATTTTGTTTTCCAAAATCAAATATATTTTTAAGAATCATTTTGTTTAAAGGTTAAAATAATGGAAATCGTTATATCATAAAATGTTTTAAAAAAATAGAATCATATATATTCATAATAGGTTTCAAGTTTTTAAATTACAGTTTGTTGGTGAAGCATGGGATAAAGTTCAAAGGTTAAATAAACGTATGAAATCATCTTAATGAAAAATGTCGAGTTACTTAACTTGTCGATATCCAACATCTAAGTTATTTACACTTCACGTTCTTACTTATAAATCACTTTACCATTTTCCGAATGTTGTCAAAAAGAATAGATTTCTTAAATGACAGTGGACCTCATAACATAGACCCGTAATAATATCATAATGTATCTGATAAATCAACAATTTGATATTATCTTCTAATTCCATTGATAAACATATTGAAACAAATACGATCATGTAAAGTATTATACGTTTAATACTTTATTAATATTCTCAAGTTATAATATATATATATATATATATATATATATATATATATATATATATATATATATATATATATATATACATACATACATACATACATACATATATATACATATTTATTTATATATAACGGTTCGTGAATCGTCTGAATTTGGTCGAGGTTATAATGAATGTATGAACACAATTTAAAATTCTTGAGATTTAACTTAACAAACTTTGCTTATCGTGTCGGAATAATATAAAGATAAAGTTTAAATTTGATTGGAAATTTCCGGGTTGTCACACAACAAGCCCCATCCGGGTTAAGGATGCTTTAGTACTTCGATTTATCATATCCAATGAGTGTAATATCCTATAAAACTAAGCAATAATTCATAAATAGTGATTATTACATACCAATTAAAATAACTTAAACTAACTTAATTTTGTCATATAGCAAACTAACATACTTTTGTATCATGCTAGAAATAAAATAATTAAGATTAAGGAAACACTAGTCACTTGTCTTATATATATATTAAAAACTAAATGACTAAATTTTATATTAAATGTGAAAGATCAACGTATCAGTTAATGGAATATGTGTGGCCAACATTCATTAAAAAAAAGAAATGGGATAGGTTTCATTTAGTTATATATCTACAAGTATCATCAGTATAGTAAACTCTTCACCAAACGAAATGAAATATTCACCAAGTTGATAGCCATTTTACTTACTAAAATCCATCCTAATTTTAAGAGGAAGACAATAGAGAATTCAAAGAAGATACAAAGTAATTGCGGGTCTAGTTTTGGTCCTAACACGAACACGTGTAGAGGTAACTACTAATTAACACATTTGTTAATGATGTAAATTTGTTTATTAGTTTTCTTAATCAACTTAGTGGTTTAGATTGACTATATATCACATGAACTATTATAAACATGAGATGTTAAAAATTTAGGTATAGAATGAGTATCTTATGTGAATATTAATCTTAAACAAAATTGTAGTCATAGATTTAGTAAATGGACGTGAGTATCGTATTCATATTAATCATGATTAAATTTTACAGTAGTAATCACTTATGACTTAATACAAATTGTACATGTAAATAGTATTACATGAACTCAAATATGAAGTATCATCTACTGCTACTTATTCTCCACATATAGATATTAAATTTCCGTAAGAAAGTTAAAGAATTCCTCTCCATTTTCTTGTCCTAGTATGATCCTACTAGTCATATTTATTTGACTTTATCTTTACTTTTGAAAAACACTACATGAGATTTAATACTCTATAATACGTATCCATTTATGGTGTAATTAAGGTTGATTTTATCTCTGTAACGATTTAAGTATCACCAACAAATTTTAATTCACATTTGCATAATCATTAATTTACTTTTATATGATTTTTACTGTTGTACAATATTGGTATATATATATATATATATATATATATATATATATATATATATATATATATATATATATATATATATATATATATATATATATATATATATATATATATATATATATATATATATATATATATATATAAAATATGGAAAAGAAATAGAGACTAATATTTAGAGTCCATGTTTTCACTTAAGATAGTGAGAATTTTTAGTCTTAAAATACTTAAGACACTTTGGAATATGAAAGTCATAGTAATATATGATAACATAATTATATCATTAATATAAAATTCATGGAACTAATTAGACGAAAGTAAACACATAAGAATAATATGGTAACACTAATTAAATAAAGGATATTACATACTCCCTATTTGAATGCGTTTTGTACTCATACGTGCGTATTCATTAGATTTGGCTCGGTGATCGCATCCTTTGGTGGTATTTTGTTGTCCTTAGAATTTTGTCATTCATCATAAGGTACGGGTATTCTAGGTGGTTTTAGGATCGCTTCGGTAAATCTTTCCTCTCAAAACTTTGTTTCGAATTGTATATAAAAATTATTGGTATGACATGCTTATTTAGAAATTCTTTATATTTGTTAGTCTATATATTGTGTTATGTTCTCCTCATTTTGGATGTACTAACGAGGTTTCTAATTATGTTTGTTAATTGAGGAAATCATAATATTTTGGCCTTTGGAAATTGTATCAAAACTGTGCCTCGAAACAGCCTCAAAAAAATGTCGTAAACCTTTCGGTAAAGAACATGTGTGAGTGTGGCGAGTGGTACGGTGATTCGTATTGAGTGTCGCTCATTCCATGCGGCTTTACATGTTCCATTAAGTCCCGTTTAAACATTTTAAGTATTTGGTCAAACGTAAAATATTTAAGTCATTTCATTAATTCTTTTTTAAATATATTTTAAAGTCTATTAATCACATTAAAGGATATTTGAAAATTTATAATTAATAAATTGGTTAAAACGTTTTCTTAAAATGTGCCTAAGAGTAACCTATTCATGGAGGTCCCATGAGCGCGTTATTGTGACAACGGTAACGTGGCATCGACCGTAGCGGTGTATTTGTTATATCTACGGCGTATCCATTTGATTGCCCGATGGTGGTATGAGCTCATTGTTATTATATATATTTGTGATAGGAGGCGTATGGATCGATCCTAGGATTTTGTTTTGACGGAGAACGTTCATCGTAGTGTCATACGAAACGTCACCGATATGAATGATTAGTGGAGTAATTACCCTATGATTTCATTTTGGATACTTTGATATATATTTGTTTGACTCTTAGGACATTATTTTAGGGAGTTTGTACAACACTCTTAGTATGTGACTTTGATATTTTGACATATTTGTTATTAAGGATATATACATATTTGCACCTTGATTTAAAAATAAGTTACTTCGTAAATAAGTTGGTTTTGAAATTTGTCTTGCATGTCATACTGTACTCTGTTCTTTGTTATATCCGTTCACTGGGCTTTGGCTCAGTCATACTCTTTGTTTTCCTTCTTATACGACAGGTAATCAAGGGGGCGTTGGGAGCGAGGGAAGAGTGTAGAGTGGAGTGAACTTAGCACCCTGCCTTAGAGATTTCCTTCAAGATTTAGTAGTTTATTTTGGTTTAGTAGTACTTTGAATAAGTTTGTAAACTCTGGTGTTTTAACTATGGTTTGAATTCGAATAAGAATAATGCTCATTTACCTTTTAAGTTACCTTTATTTATAAGTTTTGAAATTCGTAAGATTAGGGTCTTTACAGATGGTATCAAAGCTTAGGTTCCCTCTTGTAGAAACTTACGTCCTAAGTTATGGCCTGTGAGATTTGGGTAGACTTTGGGTTAGGATTTTCTTTCCGCATTAATAATATGTTTCCACTTCTCATATTCTCTTATTTTCTTCTTACTAATCGTAACCGTTATATCCTCATCTCGTTCATATATGGCACCGAAAAGAAATGGGATGTCTGAGGAGAAGGTAGAAAACAAGATTAACCAAACAATCACGAATTTGTTACCAAACATTGTAGCTCAAGCTATTAACGCTATGCGTAAGCAAGGTGGCGAGACTTTTAAGCATGAAAATGTGGATGAGGATGAGTATGTGGAGATGAATGCTGTAACGGGGGATGCTATTCATGTTTGGCTAGGACGGTTTCAAAAATAGCGTCCTTTGTCATTCAACACTGCTAGTACTCCTGTTGAAGCTGAGAATTGGATCACTCACATTGAGAAGATTTATCGAGTGCTTGGTTGTGAAGAGAGATTTTGGGTTCCATTGGCTGTTTATAAACTAGAAGGGGATGCTCAGCGTTGGTGGATCGCTTTGAGACAAGCGAAAGGAGATATCGATGTTGAGGATTCGTTAGATTGGGTTGATTTCAAGGAGTTGTTTTTTCGTCAGTACTTTTCTGAGGCTATCAATGATTTCACTAAGAGATTATTGAGGCTTGCGGGTTTGATTGGGGTTGCTGCTGCGTCTTCCGAGGACCAAGCCCGTAAGTACAAATGCGCTGTTCATGGGCGTTACCGCTCTAATATGATTAATCTGAAATGTTTTGATGTCGCTGAGGCAGCCGATTATGCTCAGAATTTGGAGATATAGCGAGCGCGAGTATTTGACTACTAAAAATGATGATAGTAAAAATAAGAGGGTTAAGAATGTACAACCACTACGATCTGTGCCGCCACCGACTACCAAACAGGGTCAACAATCTGGGAACCAAGGGTGTCGTAGTAATAATTGGAATAATAGAGGAAATCAGCTAAGGATTGACAACGGGACAAATAATAATAACCGTGGTCAATTACAAGTGTACCGTCCCCAAGGGCAATAAAGGGGTAACGAAAATGGTGGTGTTAATGCCAATGCACCTTGTGGGACTTGTGGAAAGAATCATCCGGGAAGAGTTTTTTATCGTAGTGCGGGTTCATGTTTTGCTTGTGGAGAGGTTGGTCACTTAGCTAAGGATTGCAAGAATCCTAGACCTGGGTTTGTTCTGAGGGTTCCTCCTCCAGCTCCTGGCGGACGCGTCTTTGCCATGACTACTGCTCAGGCTGCTGACGCAACAGGTACATTCCGATTCCTTTTCATTTTAAAAATATTTCCTTTGAGTTATTTGTTCATACATTCTTGATATGATTAGGTACTATTACTAGTCATGTATTTGTACACCATCATGCCCTCTTCGTTCTGCTTGATTCTGGATCTACACACTCGATTGTGTCTGTTAAGAGCTCGAAATATTTGAAGGTGTCTCCAACTTGTTTGACTACTCCGTTTACAATCTCTACCCCAATGGGTAGTATTGAAATTATAGATCGTGTGTATCAAAACTGCCGTTTGGAATTCAATGACTGCATGGTTCCCGTAAATCTTTTTCCTATGATCATGCATGACTTTGACATTATTCTTGGCATGGATAGGTTATCTTGCCATCACGCGACTATTGATTGTTATTCTAAGAGAATTTTGTTTGGAAATCATTCTATACCCGATTGTGTCTTTAATGGTGATCTTCCTGAAAAATCTATTAAGGTTATCTCAGCGCTTAAGGCGCAAAAGCTCATTTCACATGGTTGTGTTGGTTATTTAGCTTCGATTCACAATTTGTCTATCGAGAGTCCTTTACTTGAAAATATTGACGTTGTTCGAGAGTTTCCTGATGTATTTCCTGACGAATTGCAAGGTTTGCCTCTAGTTCATGAAGTTGAATTTTTGATTGATTTGATTCCTGGTTCTCAATATATATCAAAAGCTCCTTATTGTATGGCACCACTCGAGTTGCAAGAACTCAATGAGCAATTGTAAGAATTGATAGATTGTGGATTTATTTGGCCAAGTGTATCACCTTGGGGTGCGCCGGTTTTGTTTGTCAAGAAGAAGGATGGTAGCATGTGACTTTGCATTGATTATCGTGAGTTAAATCGTATTACTATCCGAAACCATTATCCGCTTCCACGTATTGATGATTTGTTTGATCAACTTCAAGGTTCGAAGTATTTTTCTAAAATTGATCTTAGGTCTGGGTATCATCAGCTGCGTGTTAAAGAAGAAGATATCCCTAAGATTGCTTTCCGCACTCGTTATGGGCACTATGAGTTTTTATTGATGCCGTTTGGATTAACTAATGCTCATGCGGTATTCATGGATTTAATGAACCGGGTGTTCCATGAGTATTTGGATAAGTTTGTGATCGTATTCATTGACGATATCTTGGTATTATCAAAGAATAAAGAAGAGCATGAGAATCATCTTCGTGTTGTACTTGAAACCCTCCGAAGTAAGAAATTGTTTGCAAAGTTCTCTAAATGTGAATTCTGGTTGCAACGAGTTGCCTTTCTGGGTCATGTTGTATCAGCTGAGGGTATAATGATGGATCCAGCGAAAATTGAGGCTATTACAAATTGGTCAAGACCTACTTCTGTTGTTGAGGTTCGAAGTTTTCTTGGTTTAGCTGGTTATTATCGAAGATTTGTTGAAGGTTTTTCAACGATTTCTTTGCCGCTTACAAAGTTGTTGAGAAAAGGGGAAAAATTTGTGTGGACCGATGAAAGACAAAAAAGTTTTGATGAGTTAAAGAAAATACTTGTATCTGCTCCTATTCTTGTATTGCCGTCAGGAAGTGGGGGTTTTCAAATCTATAGTGATGCTTCTAAGCATGGTTTGGGTTGTTTTTTGATGCAACACGGTAAGGTAATTGCTTATGCCTCGAAGCAGTTGAAACCCTACGAGGTTAATTACCCTACTCATGATTTGGAGTTAGCTGCTGTGATTTTTGCTTTGAAAATATGGAGGCATTATCTTTATGGAGAAACTTGTAATATTTTCACTGCTCACAAGAGTCTTAAATACATATTCACGCAAAAAGAGATAAATATGAGACAACGAAGGTGGCTTGAGTTATTGAAGGATTATGATGCCAACATTCAATACCATCTGGGTAAAGCGAATGTGGTAGTTGACGCTTTGAGTAGAAAAACATTTGGTAGTATCTCATATTTGGTTACTCACATTCGAGAATTTGAAAGACTTGATATGGGATTGACTAAAAGAGGAGCAACGGGGATGTTGGCAAATCTAAAATTCGAGTCTGATTTAATTACTAGAATAAAAGAGGCTCAATTGGATGATGGGGATTTGTGGATAGTGTTTCAAAATTTGGAAGAGGGTAAAGTGAAAGAGTTCAGAGAAGATGATGACGGTGTTATTTGGTGTGGGATTCGATTGTGTGTTCCTAATGATGATGCTATTCGTGAGGCTCTGTTGTCTGAGGCTCACAGCTCACCTTTTTCTGTACATCCTGGTTTGACCAAAATGTATCAGGATTTAAAGCAGCACTTTTGGTGGAATGACATGAAGAAGGACGTTGCTAGATATGTTGGGAAGTGCTTTACTTGTCAACAAGTAAAGATCGAGCTCCAACGTTGTGACAACCCGGAAATTTCCGACTAAATTTAAACTTTATCTTTATATTATTCTGACACGATAAGCAATGTTTGTTAAGTTAAATCTCAAGGATTTTAAACTATGTTTATACATTCATTTAAACCTCGACCAAATTCCAATGATTCACGAACCATTAAATGAACATATATGAATATGTATGTATATGTGTATATGTTATAAATTGAAAATGTCAACAAAGTATTTAAAAGTATAATGCTTTATATGAACGTATTTGTTTCAATATGATTATCGATGAAATTAAAAAAAAATTTATTAAATGATTGAATTATCAGAAACATTGAATTATGATTACAAGTCTCTGTTGAGAGCTCCACTATGATTTGAGAAATCTATTCCTCTTAACGATATTCAGAATAATTTGTAAAGCTATTTATAAATAAAAATAAAAAGTGTCATTTACGAAAGTTAGACAAAAGCTAGTGGAGAATTGGTTTCCATAATATTCTATTAATCTATTTTCAAACGTACAAAAACGTTTTCAGTTTAAAAAGAACTTTATTATTAAAACGTATATAACTTTTATAAATATCTAGAATCACTTTTGAAAACTCATTACTTAACCAGTATAATAAATATAACGATATTTATATTTTATTTCATTAAATATATATAACAATTTAAATTAATATTATATATATTTATACGCGTATTATATATACATAGTTTTTATACTTTTACTATACTTTAACTTTACCTTTACTTTACTTTAACTTTAATAATTCACTTTAATAATTCATACTTTAATAATTCACTTTAATAATTCATACTTTAATAATTCACTTTAATAATTCATACTTTAATAATTCACTTTAATAATTCATACTTTAATAATTCACTTTAATAATTCATACTTTAATAATTCACTTTAATAATTCAAAAATTTATTATAAATAAAATTCAATAGGTTTCATTATTTCATAGAAACTTGAAAATATATTTCTCTAAACTCTCTCAATCGATTTACATATATATATATATATATTTGCTCTGTATTATTTCAAGATATTATTAGTATACATAAAATATTATGACGGAGTGATGTTCGAGTAATTTCAAAATAGTTTTTTTGAATGAGTCGAAGCTAAGGAAATTATGGGTTATAGATATGGAGGTGATGGGTATGGTTCATGGGTATGCTCGTGAGGTCAATCTAGTATTTATCATCTTCGTTACGTCTACGTACTTTTCTACAATATTGAATCTCAATATTGATACGTGAGCACTCATAACTTAACTTTTATATATCAATAGTGTATCCCTGACTAGTGCTCGAATATATAGGATTATGCATGCTTGTACATTCGATATTGTCCTTAGATAGGTTTGTTGAATCCTGAATTAGATACATATGCTACTGAGATAGGGTATATGATATGCATGTCATTGGAAAGCTAGCGAAAAATTAAGAACTTTTCATTTAGATATCGAATGGTTTCGATGAACAGATTTGAAGTTATAGTCAACTGAATTTTAGTATTATTGTTAAAATGATTATTATTACTATCGTCGTTATTATTTTAATAGAAATATCATTGTTATTATAAAATATCATTATTACTATTATGTTAGTATTATCATTTTATCATAATAACATTTTTAGTAAATATAAATATTGTTATTTTTTTATAGAATAATAATAATTATTATTACAAAATAATACAACTTTTACTTATTATTATGATGATCAATATTATTTTATCAAATAAATAAGGGATACAAAGATATTTTTCACCACGCGTAATATAATTACATTAATAATACTTACCACTATAGTTTTAAGATATTAAGTGAACTTTATAAATTTTACTACTTAAGATATATAAAAGTATATTTTATCATATATAAACGTTAATATAAATTTAAATTAATAAATGACTTTTATTATTATAAAATCTAATAAATAAATTTAAATATATAAAACGACTATAGTTAAGTTATATAATAAACGCGTATAAATTTTAAAAGTCATTTTGGGTCAAGTTGACTTTTGTTGACTTTTGCATATTAGTCTCGAGCATTAGGATTGTGGTACACTATGACTTGACCAAAAATTGTTAGACAAATATTGACCAACATATAAATATATAATTAATATAGGTTCGTGAATCCGAGGCCAACCTTGCACTTGTTAAATGACGTTATATGTATTTTTACTACGAAATACAGTATGGTGAGTTTCATTTGCTCCCTTATATATATATTTTTGGTACTGAGAATCTAACGACCCGTCCTAATCCACAAGGACAAATACATTACATTTGGTTACATTGCGAGGTACTAGACCTCTATATGATACATTTTACAAACATTGCATTCGTTTTTGAAAAGACAATCTTTCAGTACATCGAAAGTTGACGGCATGCATACCATTTTATAATATATCTAACTATAATTGACTTAATAATAATCTTGATGAACTCAACGACTCGAATGCAACGTCTTTTGAAATATGTCCTGAATGACTCCAAGTAATGTCTCTAAAATGAGCAAGTGCACAGCGGAAGATTTCTTTCATACCTGAGAATAAACATGCTTTAAAGTGTCAACCAAAAGGTTGGTGAGTTCATTAGTTTAACATAAATAATCCTTTCATAATTTTAATAGACCACAAGATTTCATACTTCCATTTCTCATAATCATACGTCCCATGCATAGAGACAAAAATATCATTCATATGGATTGAACACCTGGTAACCGACATTCACAATATGTATATAAGAATATCCCCATCATTCCGGGATCCTCCTTCGGACATGATATAAATTTCGAAGTACTAAAGCATCCGGTACTTTGGATGGGGCTCGTTGGGCCCGATAGATCTATCTTTAGAGTTCGCGTCAATTAGGGTGTCTGTTCCCTAATTCTTAGATTACCAGACTTAATAAAAGGGGCATATTCGATTTCGATAATTCAACCATAGAACGTAATTTCAATTACTCGTGTCTATTTCGTAAAACAGTTATAAAAGTTGCGCATGTATTCTCAGCCCAAAAATAAAAAGGGTAAAAAGGTAAATGAAAACTCACAATAATATATTTTGTAGTAAAAATACATATGACGACATTGAACAATGCAGGGTTGGCCTCGGATTCACGAACCTATATCAAGTATTAACACATTATAGTATAAATCAATTAAGTTTATATATTTGTTATGTATTAATTATTCTTATAATATATTATGATACTTATTTGATATTTAATTAATGTTATATCAATAATATTAGTTGAAACATAATTTTTATGTAATATTAGTATATTTTATGTTATAATATATTTACATATATATCTTTTGTTTTGCAAATTTAATAATCGTAGAAATACCTGACTAAGGGTAATAATAATAATACTAATAGTATGATACTAGTAATAATAATGATAATAATGATTATCATACTTATTTGGTGATAATAATATTTATAATACTAATAATAACAATCATAATAACAATACTATTAAATGATCATAAATTCTTATTTTAGTAATAATAATAGTAATAATTATATTCCTACTAATAATAACAATAATAATAATAATATTAATTTTAGAAATGAGAACTACCTTCAAAGAGCTTTTCTAAAAAAAACTGTCCCAAACAGGGCTCGAACTCGAGACCTCTCGCGCACCCGCAAACACCCTTAACCATTCTGCCATCCATGTTTTTCTGACTTATAAGGCAACCCAAACATATATATCTAGTATTTCTTTCATCTTAGTTCATCATCTTCTTCACCAAGTTTAAAATCAAACGGGGGGCAAAAACTCAACAACAATCGAACGGGTTTTCATTTATGACTTGTAAACAACATGAAACAAAAAAAAAAATGTGTTCATGATATAAAAAAAATGAGAAAAAAAAACACAAAAAATTCTTGCTAGTAGCTAGAAAAAAAAAATTTTGTTTTCAATTTTGAGTTCGTTTTGGACAATCTTTACAACATGAAACATGTTTCAAATCATTCCTAAAATCTATCAAAATCATCAATTTAACTTAAAACATCAAAACAAGCTCTAATTTCTCCAAGAACAAAACAGTTGACTTTTGACAATTTAACTTTGACTCGTAAATTCGAATTCGTTATTAAGAATTGGAACTTGAGATTTTGCAGGAAGTTTAAGTAAATGATTCCTAACAACTCTGCATTTTTAGTTTTTGAAATTTGTTTCAAATTTACGTTAGTGTATATTACTGTGAAGAACTCAAGAACTCAAAAATTGATTTTTAGATTAAGAGTGTTATAGGTTATGATTACAACATGAATTGTGTTGCAAATCATTCCTATAAACTTTATGGATCATCAAATTAACTGGAGATATCAAAACAAACTCGAATTTGATTCAAGAACACTTAGTTGACTTTGAAAACCAAAACTTTGACTCTCAAATTAGAAATTGATAGAAAGAATTGAAGATTGAAAACTTACAGATAGTTTAGATAGATGATTCCTAACAAGACTGCATTATTACATTTTGGAAATTCATTCGAAATCAAAATATGGTGAAAAAGATGAATGTACAGAGTGTCGAGCTTATTTTTAGTTTTCTAACTTTCTCAAATGCATATATCTATATAAGGAATAAATTTTATTCTGTAATGTACCTTGAAATTGACAGATAACAAATTGTAGACAAGAAACAAAAATTGTTAAAAGTTGAGAGTGATCTGCAACTGATTTTGGAAACTGTCTGTGTACTATCCAGTTTTTATATATCATTAATATTAATATTAATAATTAATAAATATAAATATATATTAATAATAATAACTCTTTTAATATTATTAATACAAATAATAATAGTATTATAAATAACAAGAATGATGATATTTATTAATCATAATGTTTATAATAATAATACTAATATTAATAATAACATTAATGATAATAATAATACTAATAATACTAATATTAATATTAGTATTGAAAATAACAATAATATTACTAATACAACTAATTCTTAACTTGTAATTACATTTAATATACTAACCTTGCATATTATTAATTATGTAATACTTATTTTATATAATAACACATTTGAAAATTTAATATATATATATATTTACATATTTATTTACACACAATCGTTCGTGAATCATCGGACATAGTCGAAGGGTAAATGTTATCCACGTAAATAGTTCAAAAATTCTGATACTCACATTACAGACTTTGCTTATCGTGTCGAAATCATATAAAGATTAAGTTTAAATTTAGTCGGAAATTCCCGGGTCATCACAGTACCTACCCGTTAAAGAAATTTCGTCCCGAAATTTGAGTGAGGTGGTCATGGCTAACAATAAAAATGTTTTCATGACCAATATGAGTGGATAATTAGAGGTTTATCATCATTGAATAATAAGGATAAAATAATTCGATTATTCTAAGGATACGAATGAAGCTATCGCAAAAGAGTGAATTGAAGAAAAATAAGATTTTCCTTAGCTTTTGACGTAAACAGGGCTAAATTTAGAAAATAAGGTGCGCCTTAACTTTTGACGTAGTCAAGGTTGAATTCCGAAATTCAAGGGATTTAAAGAAAATCTTCGAAATCTAAAAGATTTGCTTCTTCAGCTAGTAAGGAAATTAAGATCTCTATAATTAAATACGGTGATCTGCCTCGATTACTCTGTATGATATTTCCACTATAAATTAAGCTCTTCCGTTCCATTATTCTCACCATTCCTATACTTTCTTTCTTAGTTCATACATCCAAAAGATTGTGAAAATGCTTAATCCAGTTCTGATCCTTGTCCTTATCATGACTATCACCACAATCATTCTCCTTTTCCAACTTTCACCGGAGGAATCTGTTTTCTTCTACTTCGCCCTTGGGGTTATAGTGTTTTTGATTATCCCGTGTCTTTATGTGGCGATAAACATTGATATACACGGTTTGTAATTCCTATGTTTGTGATCGGCTTTATATTTTCCTTTATTTTTCAGAGCTCCATGCTCTTGTTTTCTCTTCCCGACTCCAAGTCAAACGAATAATGGTCCAGAATTTGTAGATATAGAGTTTTGAATGATTATAATGTTCTAAGCAGGGTGGAACGTGATAGAACGATTTGCTTTTCAAATTTATCAAAAATACAGACGATAGAACTATAAAGAATATATTCTTCTTGATATGTTTGGAGGTTATGTAGAATGAAAGAGTTATGTAACATGACACATGATGATGGTATAATCTACTGTGAACCATCATCACGTTTCATTAGAAACTCAGCATGACTTACTGTAATATAATCACGTTGATCAAGTGTCATTATATTATACTAACTCATGCATCAGTTCCCAACACTACTTCAAAAACATTCATATTTTAAGCTCGAAGGTTTACAGAATATAGAAACTAACAGTTTCTATATGATGTAACATTGATAGCACGAATAGATTATTGATTTCAGATAAGAATAATTATGAAAATATCTTCATAAATATGGAGGATATTTATAATGAAAGATACGATGTTATCTTGGAATTTCTAACATCGATGGATGATGAAGAAGATTTATCCGTAAGGGTTTAGATTCGGAAGCAAGGTATTCGCTAAAGATTTCATCAGAAACAGAATCATTTGGATTCTTTGAAGTCAAACTTATTCTTTGTGATTTATCCACGGCTTTCTTCATAGTTTCGCATAATCTGCTTTTCGGTACTATATTTTCTATTGAATGTTTCCAATATATTGATACACAGGAAGCACGAAGAGGTATATAATTTCGGACGAGAATATTTATGAAAATATCCTCAGAAATATCAAAGATATTGATGATGATATTTTGGAATTTCTAAGTTCGACGGTTGATGGAGAAAGATTTTCCGCAAGATTTTAACATGACTTCGGAGCAAGATATTCTCTAAAGATTTCAACGGATCCAGAATTACCTGTATCATTTGAATATAGGGTTTGGTCCTTGTATTTGTCCTTGGTCTCCTTCATGGGTAGCTCAATTTGTGTTTCAATACCCAATTTTCTATCGAGCGTTCCTAACACTCCTTTCTTTATCATCAACCTTTTGGCCGTTTAGACCATCTATCATTTTTATGTTTCCTCTGCATTTAATGCTATGATATCTGAATCATCGGTTATTAATCCGAGGTGGTTTCAGGAGAATTGTGTTTTTAGGTGATTAAACGCTGATGGTATTATGGTGGAATATGAAAGGTTCCCTGGTAACAATAAAAGAGCACGCGTATATATCAACGTTATAATAAGGTTGTTTCGTACAAAAAGTCGAAGTTGTCTTGCTGGAGCTGTGACAAAATTGGCTATTTTGAAAGGAATTGTAAAGTTATTTTCGGTAATAATAACGTCAAAGGAGCTAGCACAGATATGTGTTAAATGTTTGCTCAGGTTTCGAGTGTTTTCAGGTGCATAACTATATGTATCAATCTTTTCTTCCGTAGATGCAGTGCGGTTGGTTCATCGTCTCGATTGAGGTATTTTCAAGAATCATGAAAGGTTTGAACGTAGAATGTAATCGTGAAGATACAAATGATGTTTAAGACGAATTCAAGTGGCAACTTGAAGAATTGTTTAGTTTCATATGTTATAATCAATATTTTAATTCATTTTAATTGTCCAATGTTATTAGTCCACAGTCGATAGTCCACAGTTAACAGTCCAATAATTTATATATAGTTTAATATATAATATTCGAATTAATTAATATGTATCGTGACCCGTGTACATGTCTCAGACTCGATCACAACTCAGAGTATATATATTATTGTAGAATCAACCTCAACCCTGTATAGAGAACTCGATCATTACTGCATATAGAGTGTCTATGGTGATTCCAAATAATATATATAGATGCGTCGATATGATATGTCAAAACCTTGTATACGTGTCCCGATATTTAAAGTGTGTAAAAATAAATACAGATTTTAAATGATGATAAATAAAATTGCGAGAATGTAAATTGCGATAAATAAAGTGTAATCAGTTAGCTGGGAACAATTAGCTAGGAACAGTTAGCGTGGATTCTTAACAAAATTTCTCATAGTTAATTTGTTTGTTTCTACAAATTTTATTTTGTTCAATGTTTTCTTCATTATGCCACTTGTCGGATTCTGATAGGTCAAAATCTAAATATGAAATTGAATGAAAATGGTTATTCTGTGATGAACAGATTCGTATAGCTGTGGTTGTAAGTAGGATAGTAAATGACTGTTGAATCAGATTCGAAGAATGTACAGTGTAACTTATTAATGCGAAATCTAAATATTCTTCGGGTATTACCTACCCTTTAAAATACTTTCACCATTAACAGTTTGTACAATAAAAATTTTAATTACAATCTTTATGAAAACATATATACATATATATTTTCTTCAGACGTAATTATGGATTTAATGAGTCAATATGATATTAAACTCATCAGATTTACGGCTAGAACTAGAGTACATAATCTCTAAAATATTAGAGATTACATAATCACCATGAAGGACGAAGATAGTTTATATAGAAAGATTCGTAAAACGATTCGTAGAACGATGATTATGCTTGAGGTATATATTGCGAGGTTGAGACGTGTGATGATGTTGTTGTTGTTGTTGGTAATCCTTGGTATCCATGGTGCGTATGACGTTGATGTTCGAGGTATAGATTAAGATGTTGAGGTGTGGGATGCGGATGTTGATGTTGGTGGTGGTGATGGTACTGTTGGCATTGATGGTGGTACTGGTTATGCTGCTGGTGCTGCTGCTGGTGTTTGTAACCTTCGCACCATATTCTCTAAAGCCACTACCCGAGCGCGAAGCTCGTTGACTTCTTCTATTACACCGGAGTGATTTTCGGTTCGGACTAGCGGATAAATATAATCTAGAATTTGGTATAGTATATAATCGTGGCGAGATACTCGGGAAATGAGAGAAAAAATGGTGTTTCGAACAGGTTCACCGGTAAGTGCTTCAGATTCTTCGCCAATAGGGCAATGTGGCGGATGGAAAGGATCACCTTCTTCTTGTCTCCAATGATTGAGGAGGCTACGAACCCATCCCCAATTCACCCAGAATAGATGATGACTGATTGGTTGATCCATTCCGGTCACACTGCTTTCGGAGCTTGAGTGGGATTCCATTTCGGAATCCGAGTGACTTGAACTAATGACGAATTCCATTTCATACGATTGAATAAAGAATTTTTAGATATGAAATGATTTTCTGGCTAACGGATGGTATTCTTAATTACATAGAATATCCATATATATAGAACAAAAGGTTTCGTAGATTACGAAGGAATTTACGAAATACGCCAGGTAAGGTTTACAGTAACAGATATGCTAAGATATAAATCTTGTCTATACACTATTCATGCAATCATTGCAGTAAGATGTGTCTAGACTAAGAATGATAAGCAGGTAATTTCCTAAGGATGATAAATAGATGATTTTCGACAAAAAATGATAAGCAAAACTTTTGACATGCAGACACGGTCGAAGTCCAGACTCACTAATGCATCCTAATGACTATCAGTTAGACTCACTAATGCAAGACCTGGTTCGCTAAGACCACCGCTCTGATACCAACTCTAACGACCCGTCCTAATCCACAAGGACGAATACATTACATTTGGTTACATTGCGAGGTACTAGACCTCTATATGATACATTTTACAAACATTGCATTCGTTTTTGAAAAGACAATCTTTCAGTACATCGAAAGTTGATGGCATGCATACCATTTTATAATATATCTAACTATAATTGACTTAATAATAATCTTGATGAACTCAACGACTCGAATGCAACGTCTTTTGAAATATGTCCTGAATGACTCCAAGTAATGTCTCTAAAATGAGCAAGTGCACAGCGGAAGATTTCTTTCATACCTGAGAATAAACATGCTTTAAAGTGTCAACCAAAAGGTTGGTGAGTTCATTAGTTTAACATAAATAATCCTTTCATAATTTTAATAGACCACAAGATTTCATACTTCCATTTCTCATAATCATACGTCCCATGCATAGAGACAAAAATATCATTCATATGGATTGAACACCTGGTAACCGACATTCACAATATGTATATAAGAATATCCCCATCATTCCGGGATCCTCCTTCGGACATGATATAAATTTCGAAGTACTAAAGCATCCGGTACTTTGGATGGGGCTCGTTGGGCCCGATAGATCTATCTTTAGAGTTCGCGTCAATTAGGGTGTCTGTTCCCTAATTCTTAGATTACCAGACTTAATAAAAGGGGCATATTCGATTTCGATAATTCAACCATAGAACGTAATTTCGATTACTCGTGTCTATTTCGTAAAACAGTTATAAAAGTTGCGCATGTATTCTCAGCCCAAAAATAAAAAGGGTAAAAAGGTAAATGAAAACTCACAATAATGTATTTTGTAGTAAAAATACATATGACGACATTGAACAATGCAGGGTTGGCCTCGGATTCACGAACCTATATCAAGTATTAACACATTATAGTATAAATCAATTAAGTTTATATATTTGTTATGTATTAATTATTCTTATAATATATTATGATACTTATTTGATATTTAATTAATGTTATATCAATAATATTAGTTGAAACATAATTTTTATGTAATATTAGTATATTTTATGTTATAATATATTTACATATATATCTTTTGTTTTGCAAATTTAATAATCGTAGAAATACCTGACTAAGGGTAATAATAATAATACTAATAGTATGATACTAGTAATAATAATGATAATAATGATTATCATACTTATATGGTGATAATAATATTTATAATACTAATAATAACAATCATAATAACAATACTATTAAATGATCATAAATTCTTATTTTAGTAATAATAATAGTAATAATTATGTTACTACTAATAATAACAATAATAATAATAATATTAATTTTTGAAATGAGAACTACCTTCAAAGAGCTTTTCTAAAAAAAACTGTCCCAAACAGGGCTCGAACTCGAGACCTCTCGCCCACCCGCAAACACCCTTAACCATTCTGCCATCCATGTTTTTCTGACTTATAAGGCAACCCAAACATATATATCTAGTATTTCTTTCATCTTAGTTCATCATCTTCTTCACCAAGTTTAAAATCAAACGGGGGGCAAAAACTCAACAACAATCGAACGGGTTTTCATTTATGACTTGTAAACAACATGAAACAAACAAAAAAAATGTGTTCATGATATAAAAAAAATGAGAAAAAAAAACACAAAAAATTCTTGCTAGTAGCTAGAAAAAAAAAATTTTTGTTTTCAATTTTGAGTTCGTTTTGGACAATCTTTACAACATGAAACATGTTTCAAATCATTCCTAAAATCTATCAAAATCATCAATTTAACTTAAAACATCAAAACAAGCTCTAATTTCTCCAAGAACAAAACAGTTGACTTTTGATAATTTAACTTTGACTCGCAAATTCGAATTCGTTATTAAGAATTGGAACTTGAGATTTTGCAGGAAGTTTAAGTAAATGATTCCTAACAACTCTGCATTTTTAGTTTTTGAAATTTGTTTCAAATTTACGTTAGTGTATATTACTGTGAAGAACTCAAGAACTCAAAAATTGATTTTTAGATTAAGAGTGTTATAGGTTATGATTACAACATGAATTGTGTTGCAAATCATTCCTATAAACTTTATGGATCATCAAATTAACTGGAGATATCAAAACAAACTCGAATTTGATTCAAGAACACTTAGTTGACTTTGAAAACCAAAACTTTGACTCTCAAATTAGAAATTGATAGAAAGAATTGAAGATTGAAAACTTACAGATAGTTTAGATAGATGATTCCTAACAAGACTGCATTATTACATTTTGGAAATTCATTCGAAATCAAAATATGGTGAAAAAGATGAATGTACAGAGTGTCGAGCTTATTTTTAGTTTTCTAACTTTCTCAAATGCATATATCTATATAAGGAATAAATTTTATTCTGTAATGTACCTTGAAATTGACAGATAACAAATTGTAGACAAGAAACAAAAATTGTTAAAAGTTGAGAGTGATCTGCAACTGATTTTGGAAACTGTCTGTGTACTATCCAGTTTTTATATATCATTAATATTAATATTAATAATTAATAAATATAAATATATATTAATAATAATAACTCTTTTAATATTATTAATACAAATAATAATAGTATTATAAATAACAAGAATGATGATATTTATTAATCATAATGTTTATAATAATAATACTAATATTAATAATAACATTAATGATAATAATAATACTAATAATACTAATATTAATATTAGTATTGAAAATAACAATAATATTACTAATACAACTAATTCTTAACTTGTAATTACATTTAATATACTAACATTGCATATTATTAATTATGTAATACTTATTTTATATAATAACACATTTGAAAATTTAATATATATATATATATATTTACATATTTATTTACACACAATCGTTCGTGAATCATCGGACATAGTCGAAGGGTAAATGTTATCCATGTAAATAGTTCAAAAATTCTGATACTCACATTACAGACTTTGCTTATCGTGTCGAAATCATATAAAGATTAAGTTTAAATTTAGTCGGAAATTCCCGGGTCATCACAGAGAATACATGCAAAGTTTTTTATAAATGTTTTACGAAATAGGCATAAGTACTAAAACTAATTCTACGTGGGTTTAAACCAGAAATATACCCTTAGCTTGGTAACATTAAACTACTTGTCTATGTACGTTAGGCGCGAATCCTAAAGATATATCTATTGGGCCTGACAAACCCCATCCTGACTATGGGATGCTTTAGTACTTCGAGGTTATTTTAAACACACCTGATCTGGTGTACTTCAGAGGGTAAAACATGAACGTTAAGGCTTGTTACCGGGTGCCTACAATTTATAGAATACTCTTATACACTTGCGAGTGTACATATATTTATAAACGGAAATCTTGTGGTCTATTAATATATTGAAATGATTGTTATGATAAACCTATGAACTCACCAAGCTTTTGGTTGACACTTTAAAGCATGTTTATTTTCAGGTATTAAAAAAATCTTCCGCTGTGCATTAGCTCATTTTAAGGATATTACTTGGAGTCATTCATGGTGTATTTTGAAAGACGTTGCATTCGAGTCATTGAGTTCATCAAGATTATTATTATGTCAATTATAGTTGGATGCATTATGAAATGGTGTGCATGCCGTCAACTTTCGTTGTAAAGAAAGTTTATCTTTTAAAAACGAATGCAATGTTTGTAAAATGTATCATATAGAGGTCAAAATACCTCGCGATGTAATCAACTATTGTGAATCGTTTATAATGTATATGAACGGGTCCTTTCAGTTGGTATCAGAGCGGTGGTCTTAGCGAACCAGGTCTGCATTAGTGTGTCTAACTGATAGTCGTTAGGATGCATTAATGAGCCTGGACTTCGACCGTGTCTGCATGTCAAAAGTTTTGCTAATCATTTTTGTCGGAAATTGCCTGCTTATCATTCTTAGTCTAGACACGTCTTACTGCATTGATTGCATGAATAGTGTATAGACAAAATTCATATCTTAGCGTATCTGCTAATCCATATCTTAGCGTATTTGTTACTGTAAACTTTGCCTGACATAACCCGTAATTTCCTCCGTAATCTACGAAATCTTTTGCGCTATATATATAGATATTCTATGTAATTAGAATACCACCCGATAGCCGAAAAATTATTTCATATCGAAAAATTCTTTATTCAATCGAAGGAAATGGAATTCGTCATTAGTTCAAGTCCCTCGAATTCCGATATGGAATCCCACTCAAGCTCTGAAAGCAGTGTGACCGGAATGGATCAACCAATTAGCCATCATCTATTCTGGATGAATTGGGGATAGGTTTGTAGCCTCCTCAATAATTGGAGACAAGAAGAAGGTGATCCCTTCCATCCACCACATTGCCCTCTTGGCGATGAACCTGAAGCACTTACCGGCGAACCGGTCCGAAACACCATTTTCTCTCTCATTTTCAGAGTATCTCGTCACGATTATATACTACATCAAATTCTAGATTTTATTTATCCGTTCGTCCGAACCGACAATCACCCCGGTGTAATAGAAGAAGTCAACGAGCTTCGCGCTCGAGTAGTGTCTTTAGAGAATATGGTGCAAGGGTTACAAACACCAACAAATAACGAAGTATTAATTCATAATTTCAATTTTATTGAATAAATACTCCGTAAAAGTTATGTAATTTCTAAAGTCTTTAGGGATTATTCAGTTCTAGTTTCAACCGTAAATCAAAGGAGTTTAATTTAATATTAACTCATTAAATCTATGTTACATCTGAAGAAAATATGCACATATATATTTTCATAAAGACTGTAATAAAATTCTGTTGTACAAAATATTAATTGTGAATTTTTTTTTTTTAACGGGTAGGTAATACCCGAGAGATATATAAATTCACAATTAATATATTACATTTTTCGAATCTGATTAAGCAAATCATCAACTATACTCCCAAAATCTCACAACAATATACATTCTTGTATAGAAATCAAAGCAACCATTCTCACCCAAATTTGATTATTCATTCTGATTTTGACAAATCAAAATCCAAGTCATGATTTAACAGAAGAGATCACTCTTAGATTCCTACATCTTTCAAAGCTATACTTTGACTTCAAAACCGTGTTAGAACATCATATGTATATTAATGATTACAAACTGTGTTCAAACTCTCCGAAGTTTTCGAAGACACTTCAAACAATGAGCAATCGAGATGATGATCCAACCACATATTACCCACATTTATGTACCTAAAAAGCTCTCGAAGCCAAAGTCATAGTTCGACGCGTATCCGTGTCAGACCCTTTGGCATTTATTAGCTAAAATGACTTTTCAATTCCATTTCAAAGTAGACAGTTTTGTCACAGCTCCAGCAAGTCAACTTCGACTTTTTAGTCGGACTAGTCTTATTATAACCTCGATAGATACGTTGCCCTTTCGTCATCGTTACTGGGGACCTTTCATATCTCGCCACCTTAGCAATAAACTTACCAACAACTTTAATTATCTTTGACTTTTCGAAAAATCATTATATTTATTGAAATCACATCATTTACTCATTCGCATCTTGTAACGAGAATTGTCATATGAATCATCGAAAAACAGTAACCAGTATTTTGAAATCTCGCAGCATGTCTACGCCAACAGTTATATGTGTACGTAAAACGTCTATCTCCTAGACTTACATACTTTGAATGTGAAGTTCTGAAAAATATTTTGAACTGCAAACTAGTTCTTGAAATGCTGACGAAGCATCAAAAACTGTAAACGATCTTAACAGTAAAAAGTTTGATGACAAAGAATAGTAAGGTGGAAAAGCTGAGAAAAAGAGAAGGTTTGGAACTGGAAAACGGATTGAACAGACTATGAAGGAGGCTGTGGACAAATCACAAAGACTAAATCTACCTTCAAAGAATCCAAATGATTCCGTGCCTGCTAAAGTCATTAACGAATACCTTACTCTTTATTCTAAATCTTTACAGACAAATCTTCATCATCATCCATCAATATTAGAAATTCTAAGATATTATCATATCTTTCATTATAAATATCCGCAATATTTCTGAAGATATTTTCACAACTAATCTTATCTGAAGTCATTTATCTCTTTGCGCTATCAGTGTTACATCATATAAGAAACTATTAGTTTCTATATTTTATAAACTTTCGAGTTTAAATTATGAATGTTTTGAAGTAGTGTTGGGAACTGAAGCATGAGTTAGTATAATATAATGACACTTGATCAACGTGATTATATTACAGTAAGTCATGATGAGTTTTTAATGGGACATGACGATTCACAGACCATGCCGTCATCATGTTCCATGTTACACGACTCTTGTATTCTATTTAATCTCTAAAAATATCAAGAATATATTTTCTTGATGATTCGGTCTTTTCAGGGTATTCTGGTAAATTAACAAATCAAGATCGTGCCATTACCATTTCCTTCTTATAACATTAACTATGTTCATTCTGAAATTCATATCTGCGAATACTGGACCATTACAAACGTTGCTTAATCGCAAGAAGAAGAAATGAAAGGACAAAACTCCAAAATAGAAATTGGAGTATAAATCGCAGCAAATAGAAGGGAGCATTAACTGTGGATGTCAATGATTATAGAAGACAAAAGCAGGGGCTTTGAAATATAAGGGAAGATATAAAACCCAACAACCACCCAAAAATTATAAACCGTATATATCGATGCATATAGCAATATAAAGACACGGAAGAACTAAAAACACTATAAAACCGAGAGTATAGTAGAAGTAAATAGATTCTTCCGGAGGCAGATGAAAAAGAAGAACGACAGATATGAAAGTGAGGAGTATATCGAGAATCAGTACTGGATGAAGCATATTGACAAATACTTTAAAATATGAGTTGAGGGAGAAAGAATAGAAGGTGTGAGTTGTAAGGAAACGAAGGAGGTGAATTTATAGTGAAATACCCGACAGAGAAATCAAGATGGATTATCGTATTAATTCGAAGAGAATCATAATCTCCTTAATCACCGAAGCATCAAATCCAACATAGTTTACAAAGATTTTCTTTAAATTCGGAGATCAATTGTGATGATGTCAAAAGATATGACGAATCACTATAATCTTATTTCCTTCATTTACGATAACTTCCCTCATACGCTTTGAGTAATCGAATTATTTTATCCATACTTCTTAGACATGATAAAACTTCATAATCGTCATAATAACATTCTCATTGTTAGCCATAACGACCTCTATCAAATTTCGGGGACGAAATTTCTTTAACGGGTAGGTACTGTGACAACCCGGAAATTTCCGACTAAATTTAAACTTTATCTTTATATTATTCTGACACGATAAGCAATGTTTGTTAAGTTAAATCTCAAGGATTTTAAACTATGTTTATACATTCATTTAAACCTTAACCAAATTCCAATGATTCACGAACCATTAAATGAACATATATGAATATGTATGTATATGTGTATATGTTATAAATTGAAAATGTCAACAAAGTATTTAAAAGTATAATGCTTTATATGAACGTATTTGTTTCAATATGATTATCGATGAAATTAAAAAAAAATATATTAAATGATTGAATTATCAGAAACATTGAATTATGATTACAAGTCTCTGTTGAGAGGTCCACTATGATTTGAGAAATCTATTCCTCTTAACGATATTCAGAATAATTTGTAAAGCTATTTATAAATAAAAATAAAAAGTGTCATTTACGAAAGTTAGACAAAAGCTAGTGGAGAATTGGTTTCCATAATATTCTATTAATCTATTTTCAAACGTACAAAAACGTTTTCAGTGTAAAAAGAACTTTATTATTAAAACGTATATAACTTTTATAAATATCTAGAATCACTTTTGACAACTCATTACTTAACCAGTATAATAAATATAACGATATTTATATTTTATTTCATTAAATATATATAACAATTTAAATTAGTATTATATATATTTATACGCGTATTATACATACATAGTTTTTATACTTTTACTATACTTTAACTTTACCTTTACTTTACTTTTACTTTACTTTAACTTTAATAATTCACTTTAATAATTCATACTTTAATAATTCACTTTAATAATTCATACTTTAATAATTCACTTTAATAATTCATACTTTAATAATTCACTTTAATAATTCATACTTTAATAATTCACTTTAATAATTCAAAAATTTATTATAAATAGAATTCAATATGTTTCATTATTTCATAGAAACTTGAAAATATATTTCTCTAAACTCTCTCAATCGATTTACATATATATATATATATATATATATTTGCTCTGTATTATTTCAAGATATTATTAGTATACATAAAATATTATGACGGAGTGATGTTCGAGTAATTTCAAAATAGTTTTTTTGAATGAGTCGAAGCTAAGGAAATTATAGGTTATAGCTATGGAGGTGATGGGTATGGTTCATGGGTATGCTCGTGAGGTCAATCTAGTATTTATCATCTCCGTTACGTCTACGTACTTTTCTACAATATTGAATCTCAATATTGATACGTGAGCACTCATAACTTAACTTTTATATATCAATAGTGTATCCCTGACTAGTGCTCGACTATATAGGATTATGCATGCTTGTACATTCGATATTGTCCTTAGATAGGTTTGTTGAATCCTGAATTAGATACATATGCTACTGAGATAGGGTATATGATATGCATGTCATTGGAAAGCTAGCGAAAAATTAAGAACTTTTCATTTAGATATCGAATGGTTTCGATGAACGGATTTGAAGTTATAGTCAACTGAATTTTAGTATTATTGTTAAAATGATTATTATTACTATCGTCGTTATTATTTTAATAGAAGTATCATTGTTATTATAAAATATCATTATTACTATTATGTTAGTATTATCATTTTATCATAATAACATTTTTAGTAAATATAAATATTGTTATTTTTTTATAGAATAATAATAATTATTATTACAAAATAATACAACTTTTACTTATTATTATGATGATCAATATTATTTTATCAAATAAATAAGGGATACAAAGATATTTTTCACCATGCGTAATATAATTACATTAATAATACTTACCACTATAGTTTTAAGATATTAAGTGAACTTTATAAATTTTCCTACTTAAGATATATAAAAGTATATTTTATCATATATAAACGTTAATATAAATTTATATTAATAAATGACTTTTATTATTATAAAATCTAATAAATATATTTAAATATATAAAACGACTATAGTTAAGTTATATAATAAACACATATAAATTTTAAAAGTCATTTTGGGTCAAGTTGACTTTTGTTGACTTTTGCATATTAGTCTCGAGCATTAGGATTGTGGTACACTATGACTTGACCAAAAATTGTTAGACAAATATTGACCAACATATAAATATATAATTAATATAGGTTCGTGAATCCGAGGCCAACCTTGCACTTGTTAAATGACGTTATATGTATTTTTACTACGAAATACAGTATGGTGAGTTTCATTTGCTCCCTTATATATATATTTTTGGGACTGAGAATACATGCGCTGTTTTTTATAAATGTTTTACGAAATACGCACAAGTACTAAAACTAATTCTACGTGGGTTTAAACCAGAAATATACCCTTAGCTTGGTAACATTAAACTACTTGTCTATGTACGGTAGGCGCGAATCCTAAAGATAGATCTATTGGGCCTGACAAACCCCATCCTGACTATGGGATGCTTTAGTACTTCGAGGTTATTTTAAACACACCTGATCTGGTGTACTTCAGAGGGTAAAACATGAACGTTAAGGCTTGTTACCGGGTGCCTACAATTTATAGAATACTCTTATACACTTGCGAGTGTACATATATTTATAAACGGAAATCTTGTGGTCTATTAATATATTGAAATGATTGTTATGATAAACCTATGAACTCACCAACCTTTTGGTTGACACTTTAAAGCATGTTTATTCTCAGGTATTAAAGAAATCTTCCGCTGTGCATTAGCTCATTTTAAGGATATTACTTGGAGTCATTCATGGTGTATTTTGAAAGACGTTGCATTCGAGTCATTGATTTCATCAAGATTATTATTATGTCAATTATAGTTGGATGTATTATGAAATGGTGTGCATACCGTCAACTTTCGTTGTAAAGAAAGTTTGTCTTTTAAAAACGAATGCAATGTTTGTAAAATGTATCATATAGAGGTCAAAATACCTCGCGATGTAATCAACTATTGTGAATCGTTTATAATGTATATGAATGGGTCCTTTCAAACGTGCTAGTGGTTTGTTGCAGCCGTTGGACATTCCCGTGTGGAAGTGGGATGATATCTCAATGGATTTCATTTGTGGGTTACCAAAGACTGTTAAACGGCATGATGCTATTTGGGTGTGATTGATAGATTAACCAAGTCGGCTCATTTCTTGCCAATCCGTATGGATTATTCAGTGAGTAAACTATCGGAGATATTTCAGCAGGAAATTGTGAGATTGCATGGGGTTCCTTCATCCATCATATCCGATCGTGATTCTCGGTTTACATCTAGATTTTGGAAGGGGTTACACAAAGCTTAGGGTATGCGATTGAAGCTTAGTACTGCTTTTCATCCACAAACTGATGGACAATCTGAGCGTACGATACAGATCTTGGAAGATATGCTTCGAGCGTGTGCCTTAGATTGGAAGGGAAATTGGTATGAGTACTTATGTTTGGTGGAATTTGCTTATAATAATAGTTGGCAGGCAAGTATCTGTATGGCACCATTTGAGATGCTTTATGGTCGAAAGTGTAGAGCGCCAGTTTGTTAGAATGAAACAAGAGAGAAATTGATTGAAGGACCTGAGGTGGTTAGAGTGACTAATGACAAGGTCGCTATAGCTACGAATCGACTAAAGGAGGCCCAATTGAAACAGAAAGTGTATCCCGATAAACACCGACGTCAATTAGAGTTTGTGGTGGGTGATAAGGTGTTTTTAAAGGTGTCACCTTGGAAGGGTATACGTCATTTTGGTTTGAAAGGAAAGCTCAGTCCTCGATATATTGGATCGTTTGAGATATTGGATCGAGTTGGTGAAGTGTCTTATCGTTTAGCATTACCGCCACGGTTATCTCATGTTCATAATGTATTTCACGTGTCTTAGTTGCGGGGTTACAACTATCATCCATTGCACGTGGTGCAATATCCTTTTTCTGAAATTCGACCTGATCTTTCTTATGTTGAAGAACCCGAGGCTATTATAGAACGCGAGGAGCGAGTAACTCGTAAAAGTTCCACCCCTTTCGTTAAAGTTCAATGGAAGAATCTGAAATGTCCCGTTCATATTGATTATAAACGTTCCATATTAACTGATTTCGTTGCGAGGTTTTGACCTCTATATGAGACGTTTTTCAAAGACTGCATTCATTTTTAAAACAACTATAACCTTTATTTTATCAATAAAGGTTTCAAAAGCATTACGTAGATTATCAAATAATGATAATCTAAAATATACTGTTTACACACGACCATTACATAATGGTTTACAATAGAAATATATTACATCGACATATGTTTCTTGAATGCAGTTTTTACATAATATTATACAAACATGGACTCCAAATCTTGTCCTTATTTTAGTATGCAACAGCGGAAGATCTTAATATTCACCTGAGAATAAACATGCTTTAAACGTCAACAAAAATATTGGTGAGTTATAGGTTTAACCTATATATATCAAATCGTAATAATAGACCACAAGATTTCATATTTCAATATATATCCCATACATAGAGATAAAAATCATTCATATGGTGAACACCTGGTAACCGACATTAACAAGATGCATATATAAGAATATCCCCATCATTCCGAGACACCCTTCGGATATGATATAAATTTCGAAGTACTAAAGCATCCGGTACTTTGGATGGGGTTTGTTAGGCCCAATAGATCTATCTTTAGGATTCGCGTCAATTAGGGTGTCTGTTCCCTAATTCTTAGATTACCAGACTTAATAAAAAGGGGCATATTCGATTTCGATAATTCAACCATAGTATGTAGTTTCACGTACTTGTGTCTATTTTGTAAATCAATTATAAAACCTGCATGTATTCTCATCCAAAAAATATTAGATTTTAAAAGTGGGACTATAACTCACTTTCACAGATTTTTACTTCGTCGGGAAGTAAGACTTGGCCACTGGTCGATTCACGAACCTATAACAAATATGTACATATATATCAAAGTATATTCAAAATATATTTACAACACTTTTAATACATTTTGATGTTTTAAGTTTATTAAGTCAGCTGTCCTCGTTGGTAACCTACAACTAGTTGTCCAACGTTAGATGTACAGAAAAAAATTGATATATATTATCTTGAATCAATCCAAGACCCACTGTATACACGTCTCAGGCTAGATCACAACTCAAAGTATATATATTTTTGGAATCAACCTCAACCCTGTATAGCTAACTCCCACATTACTACATATAGAGTGTCTATGGTTGTTCCAAATAATATATACACATGGGTCGATATGATATATCAAAACATTTGCATATGTCTATGGTATACCAAGATTATATAATATATTAGAATACATGTATAATACAATATAAGTTAGCTAGGATATGATTAATATAGATTTGTTACCAATTTTCACGTTGCTACAACAAGAAAAATTATCCAATCTTGTTTTACCCATAACTTCTTCATTTTAAATCCGTTTTGAGTGAATAAAATTGCTATGGTTTCATACTGAACTCTATTTTATGAATCTAAGCAGAAAAAGTATAGATTTATAGTCGAAAATGTAAGTTACAAGTCATTTTTTTACAGGTAGTCATTTCCGTCGAAAGAACGACGTCTAGATGACCATTTTAGAAAACATACTTCCACTTTGAGTTTAACCATGATTTTTGGATATAGTTTCATTTTGATAAGAAAAATCATTTTCCCAGAAGAACAACTTTTAAATCAAAGTTTATCATAGTTTTTAATTAACTAACCCAAAACAGCCCGCGGTGTTACTACGACGGCGTATGTCTGGTTTTACAGTGTTCTTCGTGTTTTCAGGTTTTAAATCATTAAGTTAGCATATAATATAGATATAGAACATGTGTTTAGTTGATTTTAAAAGTCAAGTTAGAAGGATTAACTTTTGTTTGCGAACAAGTTTAGAATTAACTAGACTATGTTCTAGTGATTACAAGTTTAAACCTTCGAATAAGATAGCTTTATATGTATGAATCGAATGATGTTATGAACATCATTACTACCTCAAGTTTTCTGGATAAAGCTACTGAAAATGAGAAAAATGGATCTAGCTTCAAAGGATCCTTGGATGGCTTGAAATTTCTTGAAGCAGAATCATGACACAAAAACAAGTTCAAGTAAGATTTCCACTCGAAATAAGATTGTTATAGTTATAAAATTGAATCAAAGTTTGAATATGAGTATTACCTTGTATTAGAAAGATATCTTACTGTAAATAATAAAGATTTCTTGAGGTTGGATGATCACTCTACAAGATTGGAAGTAAGCTAGCAAACTTGGAAGTATTCTTGATTTTATGAAACTAGAACTTGTAGAATTTATGAAGAACACTTAGAACTTGAAGATAGAACTTGAGAGAGATTAATTAGATAAAGAAAATTGAAGAATGAAAGTGTTTGTAGGTGTTTTTGGTCGTTGGTATATGGATTAGATATAAAGGATGTGTCATTTTGTTTACATGTAAATAAGTCATGAATGATTAATTTTGGTATATGGATTAGATATAAAGGATGTGAATTTTTGTAATTTTATGAGATATTTCATGCTAGTTGCCAAATGATGGTTCCCACATGTGTTAGGTGACTCACATGGTCTGCTAAGAGCTGATCATTGGAGTGTATATACCAATACTACATACATCTAAAAGCTGTGTATTGTACGAGTACGAATACGGGTGCATATGAGTAGAATTGTTGATGAAACTGAACGAGGATGTAATTGTAAGCATTTTTCTTAAGTAGAAGTATTTTGATAAGTGTCTTGAAGTCTTTCAAAAGTGTATGAATACATATTAAAACACTACATGTATATACATTTTAACTGAGTCGTTAAGTCATCGTTAGTCATTACATGTAAGTGTTGTTTTGAAACCTTTAGGTTAACGATCTTGTTAAATGTTGTTAACCCATTGTTTATTAAATCAAATGAGATGTTAAATTATTACATTATCATGATATAATGATGTATTAATATATCTTAATATGATATATATACATTAAATTTCGTTACAACGATAATCGTTACATATATGTCTCGTTTCAAAATCATTAAGTTAGTAGTCTTGTTTTTACATATGTAGTTCATTGTTAATATACTTAATGATATGTTTACTTATCATAATATCATGTTAACTATATATATATCCATATATATGTCATCATATAGTTTTTACAAGTTTTAACGTTCGTGAATTGCAGGTCAACTTGGGTGGTCAATTGTCTATATGAAACCTATTTCAATTAATCAAGTCTTAACAAGTTTGATTGCTTAACATGTTGGAAACATTTAATCATGTAAATATCAATTTTATTTAATATATAAAAACATGGAAAAGTTCGGGTCACTACAGTACCTACCCGTTAAATAAATTTCGTCCCGAAATTTTAAGCTGTTGAAAGTGTTGACGAATCTTCTGGAAATAGATGCGGGTATTTCTTCTTCATCTGATCTTCACACTCCCAGGTGAACTCGGGTCCTCTACAAGCATTCCATCGAACCTTAACAATCGGTATCTTGTTTTGTTTAAGTCTCTTAACCTCACGATCCATTATTTCGACGGGTTCTTCAATGAATTGAAGTTTTTCATTGATTTGGATTTCGTCCAATGGAATAGTGAGATCTTCTTTAGCAAAACATTTCTTCAAATTCGAGACGTGGAAATTGTTATGTACATTCGCAAGTTGTTGAGGTAACTCAAGTCGGTAAGCTACTGGTCCGACATGATCAATAATCTTGAATGGTCCAATATACCTTAGATTTAATTTTCCCCGTTTACCAAATCGAACAACACCTTTCCAAGGTGCAACCTTAAGCATGACCATTTCTCCAATTTCAAATTCTATGTCTTTTCTTTTAATGTCGGCGTAGCTCTTTTGCCGACTTTGGGCGGTTTTCAACCGTTGTTGAATTTGGATGATCTTCTCGGTAGTTTCTTGTATTATCTCCGGACCCGTAATCTGTCTATCCCCCACTTCACTCCAACAAATAAGAGACCTGCACTTTCTATCATAAAGTGCTTCAAACGGCGCCATCTCAATGCTTGAATGATAGCTGTTGTTGTAGGAAAATTTTGCCAACTGTTTCCGAAATCAATAACACATGCTCGTAGCATGTCTTCAAGCATTTGTATCGTCCTTTCGCTCTGCCCATCAGTTTGTGGATGATAGGCAGTACTCATGTCTAGACGAGTTCCTAATGCTTGCTGTAATGTCTGCCAGAATCTTAAAATAAATCTGCCATCCATATCAGAGATAATAGAGATTGGTATTCCATGTCTGGAGACGACTTCCTTCAAATACAGTCGTGCTAACTTCTCCATCTTGTCATCTTCTCTTATTGGCAGAAAGTGTGCTGACTTGGTGAGACGATCAACTATTACCCAAATAGTATCATAACCACTTGCAGTCCTTGGCAATTTAGTAATGAAATCTATGGTAATGTTTTCCCATTTTCATTCTGGAATTTCAGGTTGTTGTAGTAGACCTGATGGTTTCTGATGTTCAGCTTTGACCTTAGAACACGTCAAACATTCTCCTACATATTTAGCAATATCGGCTTACATACCTGGCCACCAAAAATGTTTCTTAAGTCCTTGTACATCTTCCCCGTTCCAGGATGTATTGAGTATCTGGTTTTATGAGCTTCTCTAAGTACCATTTCTCTCATATCTCCAAATTTTGGTACCCAAATTCTTTCAGCCCTATACCGGGTTCCGTCTTCCCGAATATTAAGATGCTTCTCTGATCCTTTGGATATTTCATTCTTTAAATTTCCCTCTTTTAAAACTCCTTGTTGCGCCTCCTTTATTTGAGTAGTAAGGTTAGTGTGAATCATTATATTCATAGATTTTACTCGAATGGGTTCTCTGTCCTTTCTGCTCAAGGCGTCGGCTACCACATTTGCATTCCCTGGGTGGTAACGAATCTCAAAGTTGTAATCATTCAACAATTCAATCCACCTACGCTGCCTCATATTCAGTTGTTTCTGATTAAATATGTGTTGAAGACTTTTGTGGTCGGTATATATAATACTTTTGACCCCATATAAGTAGTGCCTCCAAGTCTTTAATGCAAAAACAACCGCGCCTAATTCCAAATCATGCGTCGTATAATTTTGCTCGTGAATCTTCAATTGTCTAGATGCATAAGCAATCACCTTCGTCCGTTGCATTAATATACAACCGAGACCCTGCTTTGATGCGTCACAATAAATCACAAAATCATCATTCCCTTCAGGCAATGATAATATAGGTGCCGTAGTTAGCTTTTTCTTCAATAATTGAAACGCCTTCTCTTGTTCATCCTTCCATTCAAATTTCTTCCCTTTATACGTTAATGCAGTCAAGGGTTTTGCTATTTTGGAGAAATCTTGGATGAATCTTCTGTAGTAACCAGCCAATCCTAAAAATTGACGTATATGCTTCGGAGTTTTTGGGGTTTCCCACTTTTCAATGGTTTTGATCTTTGCCGGGTCCACCTGGATACCTTCTTTGTTCACTAAGTGACCGAGGAATTGAACTTCTTCCAACCAAAATGCACACTTTGAAAACTTAGCGTACAGTTTTTCTTTCCTCAATACTTCTAGCACTTTTCTCAAATGTTCTTCGTGCTCTTGATCATTCTTTGAGTAAATAAGTATGTCATCGATGAAAACAATGACAAACTTGTCAAGATATGGCCCACACACTCGGTTTATAAGGTCCATGAACACAGCTGGTGCGTTAGTCAATCCAAACGGCATAACCATAAACTCGTAATGACCATAACGCGTCTTAAAAGCAGTTTTTGGAATATCATCCTCCTTTACTAGCATTTGATGATATCCAGAACGTAAATCGATCTTCGAATAAACCGACGAGCCTTGTAGTTGATCAAATAAGTCATCAATTCTCGGCAGTGGATAATGGTTTTTGATGGTAAGTTTGTTCAACTCTCTGTAGTCAATACACAACCTAAATGTACCATCATTCTTCTTGACAAACAAAACAGGAGCTCCCCATGGTGATGTGCTTGGTCGAATGAAACCACGTTCTAATGGTTCTTGCAGTTGGCTTTGCAGTTCTTTCATCTCGCTGGGTGTGAGTCTATAAGGAGCACGAGCTATTGGTGCAGCTCCTGGTACAAGATCTATTTGAAATTCAACAGATCGATGTGGAGGTAGTCTCGGTAATTCTTTCGGAAATACATCGTGAAATTCTTTTGCGACGGGAACATCATTGATGCTCTTTTCTTCAGTTTGTACTTTCTCGACGTGTGCTAGAATAGCATAGCAACCTTTTCTTATTAGTTTTTGTGCCTTCAAATTACTAATAAGATGTAGCTTCGTGTTGCCCTTTTCTCCGTACACCATTAAGGGTTCTCCTTCTTCTCGTACAATGCAAATTGCATTTTTATAACATACGATCTCTGCTTTCACCTTCTTCAGCCAGTCCATGCCAACTATTATATCAAAACTCCCTAACTCTACGGGTATCAAATCAATCTTAAATATTTCGCTACCCAGTTTAATTTCTCGATTCTGGCATATATAATCTGCTGAAATTAATTTACCGTTTGCTAATTCGAGTAAAAATTTACTATCCAACGGCGTCAATGGACAACTTAATTTAGCACAAAAATCTCTACTCATATAGCTTCTATCCGTACCCGAATCAAATAAAACGTAAGCAGATTTATTGTCAATAAGAAACGTACCCGTAACAAGCTCCGGGTCTTCCTGTGCCTCTGCCGCATTAATATTGAAAACTCTTCCACGGCCTTATCCATTCGTGTTCTCCTGGTTTGGGAAATTTCTAATAATATGGCCCGGTTTTCCACATTTATAACAAACTACATTGGCATAACTTGCTCCGACACTACTTGCTCCTCCATTACTCGTTCCGACACCATTTGTTCCTTTCGTTCTGTTAACCCCTGGTCCGTAGACCTCACACTTTGCCGCGCTATGACCATTTCTTTTACACTTGTTGCAAAATTTGGTGCAGAACCCCGAGTGATACTTTTCACACCTTTGGCATAGCTGCATCTGATTGTTGTTGTTGTTATGGTTGTTATTGTTATTAGGATGATTGTTGTAGTTGCTGTTGTTGTTGTTGTTGTTGTTGTTGTTGTTGTTGTTGTTGTTGTTGTTGTTGTTGTTGGGCCATTTATTGTAGTTGCGATTGATGTTGCGATTGTTGAGATAGTTGTTGCGATTATTGTTGTAATTACTGTTGTTGTTGTATTGGTGATTCTTATCACCGTTTTCCTCCCACTTTCTTTTGACTTGCTTCACATTGGCCTCTTCAGCCGCATGTTCTTTAATTCTTTCCTCAATCTGGTTCACTAGTTTGTGAGTCATTCTACATGCCTGTTGTATGGAGGCGGGCTCGTGTAAACTTATATCTTCTTGGATTCTTTCCGGTAATCCTTTCACAAACGCGTCGATCTTCTCTTCCTCATCTTCGAACGCTCTCAGACACAATAGGCACAATTCTGTGAATCGTCTTTCGTACGTGGTAATATCAAATCCTTGGGTTCGTAACCCTCTAAGTTCTGTCTTGAGCTTATTGACCTCGGTTCTGGGACGGTACTTCTCATTCATCAAGTGCTTGAATGCTGACCACGGTAGTGCGTAAGCATCATCTTGTTCCACTTGCTCTAGATAGGTATTCCACCATGTTAACGCAGTACCTGTGAAGGTATGTGTAGCGTACTTCACTTTGTCCTCTTCAGTACACTTACTTATGGCAAACACCGATTTGACCTTCTCGGTCCACCGTTTGAATCCGATCGGTCCTTCGGTTCCATCAAATTCCAAAGGTTTGCAGGCAGTGAATGCTTTATAGGTGCATCCTACACGATTTCTTGCGCCGTTAGCTGCATTGCTAGATTCGGAGTTATTGTTGGTATGTAGCGCAGCCTGTACTGCGGCTATGTTTGAAGCAAGAAAGGCACGAAATTCCTCTTCGCTCATATTCAAGGTGTGTCGAGTAGTCAGTGCCATTTCCTTTAAAATAGTTAAATGAAACGAGTTAATCATATAGAATATCAAGAGTAGTCAATAGTATTTCGTAGCGTAATATGAACTTATTTATAAAAGCTCTTTCTTCATATTAGCGTTTTATACTCTTTAATTCGGGTAGTACCTACCCGTTAAGTTCATACTTAGTAGCTAACATACCATTTCAACTACTACAATTCTATATGAAAAACTAATCACAAAAAAAAAAAAATATATCATATTCAAACCTTTATACAATAACTTGCAAACTTACAATACCGCTTTTTTTTACATATAGCATGAAATATAGCACATAAAACTTTGATACAAAGTAGTTGCGAAGATAATTCTAGTTAATAAATAAGGCGTTCAACAAAGGCAATAAAGACACGTAACTCATACGTCTAGAAACAAGTCATGCATTCTGGTTTTACTAATACCACTTCCCATCCTTGGTTTTGTGGAACATAACCGTTGTGATCGATAGTAAGACAATGTGTTGTAACGTCGTCAAAAGGATGAAGGTTACGTAATGACCAACAGTCTCGTAATAACCTAAAAACCTCATTTCTTACCCCAATTACCGACTCCGTCATTTGTGGAAACGTTTTGTTTAATAGTTGTAGCCCGATGTTCTTGTTCTCACTTTGGTGAGAAGCGAACATTAATAACCCGTAAGCATAACATGCTTCTTTATGTTGCATGTTAGCCGCTTTTTCTAAATCACGAAGTCCTATATTCGGATATATTGAGTCAAAATAATTTCTTAACCTGTTGCGTAAAATAGCATTTGGGTTCCCCGCAATATATGCGTCAAAGTAAACACATCGTAACTTATGGATTTCCCAATGTGATATCCCCCATCTTTCGAACGAAAGCCTTTTATAAATCAAGGCATTCTTGGAACGTTCTTCGAATGTCTTACAAACTGATCTCGCCTTAAATAGTTGTGCCGAGAAATTCTGACCGACTCTAGACAAGATTTCATCAATCATGTCTCCAGGTAGGTCTCTTAAAATATTGGGTTGTCTATCCATTTTATGTTTTTATATTGTAAAATAGACAAGAGTTAGATTCATAAAAAAATACTTATTAATACAAGCAATTTTTACATATATCATAAAGCATAAGCACACTATATTACATATATTACACCACACGAATACAACTATCTTATTCCGACTCGCTCGTTTCTTCTTCTTCGGTTTTGGTTCGTTTTGCCACGTTTCTAGGGATATATGATGTTCCCCTAATACGAGCCGTCGTTTTCCACATTGGTTTAGAAAAACCTGGTGGTTTAGAGGTTCCCGGGTTATTATCACAACTTAAGAAATACGGGTGTTGACGATACATATAAAGTTCATCGTGTTTGGAATCAAATTTCTCTATTTTTATGCCCTTTCCCTTATTGTTCTCTTTTGCCTTATTAAATTGTGTTGGCGTAATTTCTATAACATCATCGGAATCCTTGTCGGGATCCGATTCATCGAAGAATTGGTAATCCTCCCAATACTTTGCTTCCTTGGCGGAAACACCATTGACCATAATTAACTTTGGTCGGTTGGTTGAGGACTTTTTCTACTTAACCGTTTTATTATTTCCCCCACTGGTTCTATTTCTTCTTCCGTTTCCGATTCTTCTTCCGGTTCCGATTCTTCTTCCGGTTCCGACTCTTCTTCCGGTTCCTCTTCGGGAACTTGTGAAACAGTCCATGAATCATTCCAATTTACATTTGACTCTTCATTATTATTAGGTGAGTCAATGAGACTTGTTCTAGAGGTAGACATCTAACACATAATATCAAACATGTTAAGAGATTAATATATCACATAATATTCACATGTTAAAAATATATAGTTTCCAACAAAAATGTTAAGCAATCATTTTTAAAGAAAACACGGTCGAAGTCCAGACTCACTAATGCATCCTAACAAACTCGATAAGACACACTAATGCAAATTTTCTGGTTCTCTAAGACCAACGCTCTGATACCAACTGAAATGTCCCGTTCATATTGATTATAAACGTTCCATATTAATTGATTTCTTTGCAAGGTTTTGACCTCTATATGAGACGTTTTTCAAAGACTGCATTCATTTTTAAAACAACCATAACCTTTATTTTATCAATAAAGGTTTTAAAAAACATTACGTAGATTATCAAATAATGATAATCTAAAATATACTGTTTACACACGACCATTACATAATGGTTTACAATAGAAATATATTACATCGACATATGTTTCTTGAATGCAGTTTTTACACAATATCATACAAACATGGACTCCAAATCTTGTCCTTATTTTAGTATGCAACAGCAGAAGTTCTTAGTATTCACCTGAGAATAAACATGCTTTAAACGTCAACAAAAATGTTGGTGAGTTATAGGTTTAACCTATATATATCAAATCGTAACAATAGACCACAAGATTTCATATTTCAAGACACATCCCATACATAGAGATAAAAATCATTCATATGGTGAACACCTGGTAACCGACATTAACAAGATGCATATATAAGAATATCCCCATCATTCCGGGACACCCTTCAGATATGATATAAATTTCGAAGTACTAAAGCATCCGGTACTTTGGATGGGGTTTGTTAGGCCCAATAGATCTATCTTTAGGAATCACGTCAATTAGGGTGTCTGTTCCCTAATTCTTAGATTACCAGACTTAATAAAAAGGGGCATATTCAATTTTGATAATTCAACCATAGAATGTAGTTTCACGTACTTGTGTCTATTTTGTAAATCATTTATAAAACCTGCATGTATTCTCATCCCAAAAATATTAGATTTTAAAAGTGGGACTATAACTCACTTTCACAGATTTTTACTTGGATTTGGCCACTGGTCGATTCACGAACCTATAACAAATATGTACATATATATCAAAGTATATTCAAAATATATTTACAACACTTTTAATACATTTTGATGTTTTAAGTTTATTAAGTCAGTTGTCCTCGTTAGTAACCTACTACAACGTTAGATGTACAGAAAAAATTGATATATATTATCTTGAATCAATCCACGACCCAGTGTATACACGTCTCAGGCTAGATCACAACTCAAAGTATATATATATTTTTGGAATCAACCTCAACCCTGTATAGCTAACTCCCACATTACTGCATATAGAGTGTCTATGGTTGTTCCAAATAATATATACACATGGGTCGATATGATATGTCAAAACATTTGCATGCGTGTCTATGGTATCCCAAGATTACATAATATATTAGAATATATGTATAATACAATATAAGTTAGCTAGGATATGATTAATATAGATTTGTTACCAATTTTCACGTTGCTACAACAAGAAAAATTATCCAATCTTGTTTTACCCATAACTTCTTCATTTTAAATCCGTTTTGAGTGAATCAAATTGCTATGGTTTTATATTGAACTCTATTTTATGAATCTAAACAGAAAAAGTATAGGTTAATTGTCAAAAATATAAGTTACAAGTCGTTTTTGTAAAGGTAGTCATTTCAGTTGAAAAAACCACGTCTAGATGACCATTTTAGAAAACATACTTCCACTTTGAGTTTAACCATGATTTTTGGATATAGTTTCATGTTCATAAGAAAAATCATTTTCCCAGAAGAAAAACTTTTAAATCAAAGTTTATCATAGTTTTAATTAACTAACCCAAAACAGCCCGCGGTGTTACTACGACGGCGTATGTCTGGTTTTACAGTGTACTTCGTGTTTCCAGGTTTTAAATCATTAAGTTAGCATATCATATAGATATAGAACATGTGTTTAGTTGATTTTAAAAGTCAAGTTAGAAGGATTAACTTTTGTTTGCGAACAAGTTTAGAATTAACTAAACTATGTTCTAGTGATTACAAGTTTAAACTTTCGAATAAGATAGCTTTATATGTATGAATCGAATGATGTTATGAACATCATTACTACCTCAAGTTTTCTGGATAAAGCTACTGGAAATGAGAAAAATGGATCTAGCTTCAAAGGATCCTTGGATGGCTTGAAAGTTCCTGAAGCAGAATCATGACACGAAAACAAGTTCAAGTAAGATTTCCACTCGAAATAAGATTGTTATAGTTATAGAAATTGAATCAAAGTTTGAATATAAGTATTACCTTGTATTAGAAAGATATATTACTGTAAATAATAAAGATTTATTGAAGTTGGATGATAACTCTACAAGATTGGAAGTAAGCTAGCAAACTTGGAAGTATTCTTGATTTTATGAAACTAGAACTTGTAGAATTTATGAAGAACACTTAGAACTTGAAGATAGAACTTGAGAGAGATTAATTAGATGAAGAAAATTGAAGAATGAAAGTGTTTGTAGGTGTAATGACCCGGACTTTTTCGATCAATTTATACTTATAAGATTAATATTTACATAAATTAAACCTTACAAACATGATAAGCAATCCAAATTGTTGAGATTTATGTTTTTGAAATGAGTTTTACACAACGTTTGACCGTCTAGTTGACCGATGATATCACGAACTATATAACATATGATAATTATACGTTTGTGTATATATATGTATCTATACATACTTAACATGATCTAAGGATGTTGTAATACCTCATTTTGTATTAATAACAATAAGTTATAAGTATATTTTGAAACTACTAACTTAAGTTTTCAAAACGATAACCATACGTAACGTTATTTGACATAAATACTTATGACCTATAATGTTTATACATATATCGTATATATAATGTATTTAATCACTTTTTAAGGACTTAAATACATAAAACAATATAAGTGTATTCACAAAAGATAGCTATATTTGAATCCTCGTTCCGTTTTCACAAGATTTCTATACGTATATCTAGAGTATATGTAATCGTATCATACCTAGCTTCTATACGTATTTACTATTGGTATATACACATCAAATCACCACCTAATCAGCTCCTATTGTTGCCCTCACCAAGAGGTAAACTCATTTTAACCTATAGCATCAATAATTACACAAGATTACAAGCTAGAACTTTGTTTTTGTCTACCATAGGTCACGCCATTTATGGCTATAAAGATGACCATTTTTGATTCAATTACTACTTCAATCTCCTAGCTAAAACACACACACTTAGAAGCCTTGAACCCTTTATCATCTCAGCTCACAACCATGAAGATCTAGCTTCAAAAACATCACTTAATCACCATAAGAAAACCCTTACAAAAACACTTCAAGAATCCTTCCAAGAACACAAGTTTACTTCCAATCGTTCATCCAATTCCATCACTCTTTTGGTTCTAGGTTTTTACTCCTCTTTTACAGCAATCTTATCCAAGTAACTTGAGGTAGTAACTTTGTTCATAACCTTATTCGATTCATATATATATAGCTATCTTATTTTATGGTATAAAATTTTAACAACAAGAACATAGTTTGAATGTTTTCAAACTTGTTTGCAAACTAAATAGATCCTTCTAACTTAACTTTTAAAATACTTCAAGACATGTAATATATCATAAATATATGCTAATTTAACAAGGTATAACTTGGTTTTTCAAAGAACACCTTAAAAACTGTTTTTACGACGTCGGAGTGCAACCGGGGGCGGTTTTGGGTTGGATAATCAAAAACTATTTTGAACCTTGAATTGGAGGTTTATTTTCTGGAAAAATGATATTTACTATGAATATGATAACACATAAAAATTTCATGATTTAACTCAAAGTATAATTATTTTTAGAAAAATAATCATTTAATATTGTTTATATGATGGAAAATGATTAACTTCATAAGTTTCACCAAAGTTTGACCTATGACCTGTGATTTCGAATACAAACTAAGGTATTTACAGTTCATATTCTTATAGAGGGACTCGATCCAAGGAAGTGGCAAGTTGAACCAACGAAAACGGAGTTGTAACGAAGAAACTATGACCAAAACAAAATCGAATATCCAAAACTAGTTTAGCCACGAAAATAATTGGAGAAAAATTAAATAAATCACATCTTTCTAAAATAACATGATATTTTATATATATGTATTCATAATTTAATTTTATATATTTCAGGATCATCCGTGGACAATACGAGAAGATTAATCATAAGATCCCATGATTGTACGCAACACGTCATTTGACAACACCGGTACTTTATGTACGTAACACGTCATTTGACAACACCGGTACCGTGGGTTAAGATTAATCCCGACCAATACGAATACGATGGGGTTTTATTTAATTCGAGGGGGGGTTTTATTTATTTATTAAACACCTAAATATGAACCATTAAAATTGAATTGCTAACTACGGACTAAGAAGACATTAAAAGTATTATAAGTATATATATGTGACGATTGTTTAAAATGAAAATATATTGATATATTATATATGGATAGGTTCGTGATATCAATCGGAGACCAAGTCAAAATATATATATCTTCAAGGCAAAAGTGAGTATATAGTCCCACTTTTAAACTCTAAGTATTTCGGGATGAGAATACATGTATTTTATGTTTTACGTTATGGACACAAGTAACTGAAAAATATATTCTACGTTGAGTTGTACCACTGGCATACTTCCCTGTAGCTTGGTAACTACTATTTACAGCGGTATTGTAAACGCGAATCCTGTTGATAGATCTATCGGGCCTGACAACCCCAACCGGACTGGACGACCAGTATTCAACGGTTGCACAGTACTTCGTTTCGTGACTACACTTGGTACGGTGTAGTAAGATTTCATAATAAAGGGAATATGCGACGTGATTAAATGTTAAGTATGGTTACCAAGTGCTCAACCACTTAGAATATTTTTATTAAAATGTTTATATATGAAATCTTGTGGTCTATATATATATATATATATATTGCTGCCGGCATTAAACCTATATCTCACCAACTTTATGTTGACATTTTAAACATGTCTATTCTCAGGTGATAACAAAAAGCTTCCGCTGCAACATGTTGAATTTAAGCAAGATCTTGAGTATGCATATTTGTGTCAAAAATAAAACTGCATATCCGAGGAATTGTAATGTAAAATATGCTAGAAATCGTATTGTTATCATCACATGTAAAGTTTGTAAGTCTAAGATTATCGCTAAACGATAATCATCTTTATATTGTCTAAAGCTTGTATTAACATAAGAGTTATGGTTTGTAATGTAAAATAAATGCAGTTGTTCTTTTAAAAATGTCGCATATAGAGGTCAATACCTCGCAATGAAATCATACGTTATCTAACTCGTTCTTATGGTTAAGGACGGGTTTTGACATGTGGTATCAGAGCGGTGGTCTTAGCGAACCAGGTTTGCATTAGTGTGTCTAACTGATAAGTCGTTAGGATACATTAGTAAGTCTGGACTTTGACCGGGTCTGATTTAAAAACCATTGCTTATCATTGTTGGTTAAAATTTATACGTAAATATTATGTAGTACTAATGGGTTAGTTGTTGTATGATAGATGTCGGGCTCAAAACTTGTTATCACATTCAGCGACTCCGAACCAGAATCTTCAGATGGTGTTCCAGTCATTAACCTATCCGATGACGAAAATAATATCTTTGGGGAAGACTCACAAATTCCGGATGAACCGACTATAGAGAACCCGGAAAGTGAACCCGAGGAGGAAAGTGAATCCGAGGAGGAAAGTGAACCCGAGGAGGAAAGTGAACCCGAGGAAGAAATACAGGAAATTACGAAAGACAAGTTCGAACTAGGAAAGAAACGAAAGGCTAATGAATTAGAAAATTCAAATCCCGAGTTTAGTGAGGATGATGTGGCACCAACTCCACTAGACACTACCACCCCTATTCCCGCTATTCCTATTCGTTCTATCCCGGCATCTAGTTCTTCAGCCCCACAGCCAAAATATAGGCAGACAGCTAGGATAAGCGTTAGGCCATTCCTTGAACCTAAACGTCCTAGAAAATAGACCAAACGATGCGCTGCCGTATTAAACCATGGGATCATATAATGTTTTGTATAATATTATTAGTGTGGTTTGCTTAATGTTCGATGTAAGATAAGCATATGTAAAATAGTGAAGTATGAAATGCAATAATTTTTCATGGTTAAGTATTATTTAGATTGTAGTAATTGGTTCTGTACTAAGCTATTAAGTATGAACATTAACGGGTAGGTACTACCCTAGATATAATTATAAAATGCTAATAAGAAGAAAAGGCTTTTATAATAATAACTGGTTCATATTATTAATAAGCTACGATGTACTGTAAATACACACTACATCTATAATATTCCATGTGAATAATTATTTCCTTTCATTAGGAAATGACGCGATTGAATCGAATGACGGAACAAGAAGTCGAGGAATTCATCAACCAGCGAGTGAACGACAGAATGTTATGGGTCGAAGCTGCAAGAGCTGCTGCAGTTGATAAGGCTAAAAAGGAACATATATTTCATAGCATTATCCCCCAAGAAAGACAAGATTTTAGTTGCAATTGTTCCATTTTCAAGTGATATTCGTTTATATTAAATAAGTGCGAAGACAAAAGGCAGATTCGACAAATTGAAGACAAAAAGGTCCAAAAAGCTCAAAAGTACAAGATACAATTAAAAAGGTTCAAATTATTGATGAAGAACGTCTAAAAATGACAAGAGTACAAGTTACAAAACGCAAAGTATACGATATAAAATAGTACGCAAGGACGTTCGAAAATCCGGAACCGAGGCATGAACCAACTTTCAGCGCTCGACGCAACGGTGTAAAAATTACGAGTCAACTATGCACAAGAATAAAATATAATATTTAAATAATTCATAATAAGAATAATATTAAATAATAAAAAGTTGTTAATTGAGCATAGTTCAGGGATCGTAAATGAAAATTCAATTTCAACTTTTGCATATATAAGGCAATGTAGTTCGTAGATTGGAGGACACTCTTTTTATATCATATTGGGATCTATATATCGATCCATCTATCTTTTCTATATCAAATATCAATATCTATATTTATAATTCTCTATCATAATGTTAATGTAATAAGATATAACAATAATCTTAATTTTAATTTTAAATTATGATAATAATAAGATTTATGATAGAGATCGTTTGAGTGTGTAAGTCGAAATTCTGTCCGTGTAACGCTACGCTATTTTTAATCATTGTAAGTTATGTTCAACCTTTTTATATTAATGTCTCGTAGCTAAGTTATTATTATGCTTATTTAAAACGAAGTAATCATGATGTTGGGCTAATTACTAAAATTGGGTAATTGGGCTTTGTACCATAATTAAGGTTTGGGCAAAAGACCGACACTTGTGGAAATTGGACTATTGACTATTAATAGATGGGGGGTATTGTCTAATTGAGTGACAACTCATTGGAGTCTGTCGAACCTATCTTCAAATTAATTATCCTAATAATTAATAATGATTATGGTTGTCCTATTTAGTGACGTTCATATGGAATCTATTATAATCATTTAATTAATTATTCGGGTTGGGTAATTGATTATTCAAACTGATCAAGTGGGTAAATTAATATTCATATCTAATCAAAACAGGGGTAGATTACATACAGTGATAACTGGTGTAATTGTTGACAGAAGTGATAACTGCGTCACAGTTTAAATCCTTAATTAGTTGGAATATTTGACTTCGGGTATAAGGGTAATTTGACGAGGACACTCGCACTTTATATTTATGACCGATGGACTATTATGGATAAAAACCAGATAGGTATCAAGTAAACCATGACAAAGGACAATTAACCCGAGTAACAATTAATTAAAATCAAAACGTCAAACATCATGATTACGGAAGTTTAAATAAGCATAATCCTTTTATTTCATATTCTATCGCAATTTTATTTATTGTTATTTTATTTATCGTCATTTATTTATTTTACGCACTTTAATTATTGTCATTTATCTTTACGCTTAAAAATATAAAATCGACAAACCGGTCATTAAACGGTAAAAACCCCCCTTTTATAATAATATTACTACTTATATATATATATATATATTTATATAAATATAGTTCTATAAAAATATAGTACGCAATCACTAGCTCCCTGTGGAACGAACCGGACTTACTAAAAACTACACTACTCTACGATTAGGTACACTGCCTATAGTGTTGTAGCAAGGTTTAGGTATATCCCATCCGTAAATTAATAAAACTTGTGTCATATTTTGTATTATTTCCTAGTAAAAATAATACTATTTCGTACCCTCACGCTACATCACCAAGTTTTTGGCGCCGCTGCCGGGGAGCGCTAAAACGCTATATTTTTAATTATAATAATATTGAAATAGAATATAATAATATAATAATATTGAAATAGAATATAATAATATAATAATATTTTAGAATCAAAATTTGATACGTAAAATTTTAAAAAGTCGTATTTATTAAATACTTCAGGGGTATATTATGTAACTTGTAATTAATAATTTCTATCATATCGCTTTCATGTGAATAGTAAATTAATTAATTTCTTTTCATTTACTATTAATGAATAGTAAATGAATTAAAAAAAAAAGTTTTGAAAAAAAATAATAATTATAAAAAAATTATTAATTTGTAAAAAAAAATCGTTTTAAAAAAAAAAAAAAACGTAAAAAAAAAAAAAAAAAAACGTAAAAAAAAAAAATTATTAAAAAAAAATAAATTTTTTTAAGATTTTGTCTATAAAAAAAAAATTAAAATGTTTTTTTTAGTTTTATTACCTTTAGATTTTTAGACTATAGTCGCAACTTTTAGTATTAAGTTTAGTTTTGCCATAGTTATTTTTATTTCTAGAATTTTTAGGCTTTGCCGTAAAATCCCTTAAGTGCTTATTCCTTAGACTAAGTTTTAGGTGCTTTAGAATTTTACGACGCCGTATTTCGCACTACTTTCTTATTTTTATTTTTCGACGCCTATTTTTCAACCTTTTTATTTTTCGACACTTTTCGACGCGCAATCTTTTTCTCTCTTATTTCTCGCCATTCTAGTTTTTAGGACTTAGAATTTTTTCTACTTCTTCTCTAAATTTCTTAAAATTATGAAAATTTATTTTAAGTGGTTAAATTGATAGACATCAAAATTTTCTGGTTCGTAGTAATAGTTGGATTTGTACGTGGACCGGGTTATTGGAGCCAAACAGTACTCAATTATATTGAGACCAAACGAATCCTGCCCCTCTGCTGCATCTTTTGGCTATTCGAAACGTGGGCAAAATCAGAAAAGTCTATTAATTGGATAACTTATTTTAATTTTTCTTTCCTTTTTAAAAACTAATAGGATATTCAGTGAATGCACCGAGCAAGACGTTCGCCGCCGGTCATACGTTCACCACCTGTAACTCGATCAAGACATCTAGCAAATATTGTCGCCGTTGATTTTTCTTTAGAATCGTCATCTAGTCGAACAAGAACTCCAACTCAAATTTCCGATAATCCATCTTTTGAACCCGACTTCACAATTAAGAACCCGGAGCATATTCAAGGACAATTCCAAGATCTTGAACCACTAATTATTCCTCCTGAGCCACAAACCATTAAATCAGAATCCTCTAGTGATTCGTATTCAACAAATTCAATTATGGAAGTAACGGAACCTCTAAGTATGGAAGATCGAATGAGAGCCACACGCACGGGCCAAGGTCACGCCATTATTAAGCCAGAAGTTAATGCGCCAGATTATGAAATCAAAGGACAAATTCTACACATGGTAACTAACCAATGCCAATTCAGTGGTGCACCGAATGAAGATCCTAACGAACACCTTCGTACGTTTAAAAGAATTTGTACACTATTCAAAATCCGAGAAGTGGAAGATGAGCAGATCTATCTCATGTTGTTTCCCTGGACTTTAAAGGGAGAAGCCAAAGATTGGTTAGAATCGTTACCTGAAGGGGCGATTGACACATGGGATGTTTTAGTTGAAAAATTTCTTAAACAATTCTTTCCGGCATCTAAAGCCGTGAGACTTCAAGGAGAAATTGTTACGTTCGCGCAAAAGCCAAATGAAACATTATATGAGGCGTGGACAAGATTCGGAAGGATGTTGAGAGGATGTCCTCAACACGGTTTAGACACTTACCAAATAGTACAAATATTCTACCAAGGTGTCAACGTTGCTACACGAAAAGACATCGACATAACAGCTGGTGGTTCCATTATGAAGAAAACCGCAACTGAAGCTTACAAAATTATTGATAACACAGCCTCCCACTCGCATGAGTGGCACCAAGAAAAAGATATTTTTCGTTCATCTAAAGTGGCTAGAGTCGATTCTAGCCATGACTTTGATTCCGTTTCAGCAAAAATAGATGCTTTCGAAAGACGAATGAAAAAGATGAATAAAGATATTCACGCAATACGAATCAGTTGTGAGCTATGCGGTGGACCACACTTATTGAAAGATTGTCACATTGAACCAACATTGGAACAACGAGAGAATGTTTCCTATATGAACCAAAGGCCTGGAAATAATTATCAAAATAATTATCAACCGCCAAAGCTAAACTTCAATCGAAATCAAAACATTCTTTACAATCCAAAAGGACCCGAAAATAACTGGTATAACCAACAAGGTCCGAATAACCAACCAACTCAAAACAACACTTTCAATCAACAAAGACCTGGCTTATATAAACCACAACAACAAACCGAAGAGAAAAAGTCAAATATGGAAGACGTGGTATTCAAGCTAGTTGAATCTCAAACACAATTTATTGAAACTCAAACCCAAACGAACGAGAGATTTGATCAGTCATTAAGAACTCAACAAGCTTCCATTTTGAATCTAGAAAAACACGTAGGTACTCTTGCTAGCATGATGAGTGAGAGGGAACAAGGAAAGCTACCGAGTAATACTGAAGTAAATCCTCGGAATGAGAATGTTAATATGGTTTCAACGAATTCTGAAAAACCAGCACCAGAAGATGGGAAGGTTTTAGATGAGAGTAACAATGAAGAAGTTACACCACCACCACCCGAGTATGTAAAGCCAGTGGTGGCACCATACAAACCACCCATCCCGTTTCCAAGAAAAGGAGTTGAGTATGAGCAAGTGATAGGTAATAAAGATTGTGATACCTCTGGAAAGAAGAAGAAGAAAAAGAATAAGAAAGTGCAAGAAACAAAAGCCGGAAATATAAACCCGGTGAAGACAGTTCCACCAAAACCTCCACCTAGGGTAGGTGATCCGGGTGAATTTATTGTTCCTTGTCTACTTAGTGATTGTGTCATGTATGATGCACTAGCAGATTTAGGTGCAAGTGTAAGTGTTATGCCTCTTTCCTTATATAAGAGATTAGGTGTAGGTAAGTTAAGTCCAACGGATATGAGTGTTCGACTCTTTGATCAAACCATTAAGCACCCAGTTGGAATTGCTGACAACCTACCCGTTCAAGTAGGCAATTTAACCTTTCTAGTTGAATTTATTGTCATTGACATAGAAGAGGACCCAAACATTCCTCTAATTTTAGGTCGGCCATTCTTAGCGTCCACCAAGGCGTTATTTGATGTAGGAAATGGAAGAATGACACTTAAAAGTGGTGACAAATCGATCACCTTTATGATTCGAAAGTCTAAATCTCCACCAGCCAAAACCGTTGAACCAGTAAAAATAATTGGTAAGAACCATGTGCTTTTACCAACTCCAACGGTAATACTTAGCAATAATGAAACGCCTAAGTGTGGGGAAAATGAAGTAACACCTAATGATGACATGATAACAAAGAACCCCGTTGTTGATACGAAATTAAATGATCCCGTTATTAATAGTTCAATGAAGAAACTTATTAAATGGATTCGCGATGCTAGAACCAAGGGGAACTTTAAGTTATGTAACCGGTTAGTATCCAATCTATCACCTAAAGAAAAGGAGAAACTAGTTGAAATTGTGGATATTACACAGGAATCCGACCAATGGCTTAAAGAAAAAGTCACGGATATGCAAGTTGATTATGGACCAAGAGAAATTAACGATGAAGTTAATCACAATTTTGACACCACGGCTACCTAAGTGTGGGGAGATTCAAATGTTCTAAAAAGAAAATGCTATCTAGAGTTAGTTGTTCTGTTCTCGTGTAGTTCCGAGAATGGAACCCGATTGGTCTTTTCCGCTAGCAGACACTAAAGAACTAGTTTTCTCCCCCCATTCTGAATTTTTGTTTTGTAGGTTTTTTTTTTATGAAATTAATATGCATTTTAATTTAAGTTTTTAAAAACAAAATTTACTTTAATTCATTAATTTTAAAAAAGTGATTTCTAAAATTCGTCGTGAGTTAAAGACTAGGTCGTTGAGCCGAAATTGCTTTACCCGAGGGCGGGGCGACAAATTTTGTTATCATTTAATTTTATTGATCTAAAGTATGCAAAAAAAAAAAATATATTATATTAATTTTTGAACGTAGGGGTTATATACCAAACTTCAAAAATATGTATATATGTTTGTATTTTATGTTATGTACACAACAGGGTAAAACAGTGCACTTTCAAAGACTGTCATTAAGTTCAACAAAAAGCTACTAATTTTGATGACAAGGCGCAAAATATCAAATGTGATGTAAAATAATATGCTTACAAACTGGGTATTTTTAATCACTTTTCTACACTAATCACCCTCATGAATTTATAATTATAGTCTGATTTCATGCAAATGAGGGCATTGCATGATCTCAAGTGTGGGGAAGGGTTATAAATTCTCTCGGGTTTACACTTAGTTTATTTGCCAAATTTTGTGAAAATTTGAAAAATTTTCAATTAAATGAACTCAAAATCATGTTTATACATATTTATGAACGATGAAAACTAGGTGATAATACCGAAATTATCGTTACCTCGAAAAGGACATAAATTGAGAAACACCCTAAAACGCTTGAATTCATTTAAAATGAAATAGAAGAAAATATAAAGGCAAAGAAAGAAACTAAGTGTGGGAAGAATGTACCAAGTTATTCAATTTAAAACATATATCACATATTTTTGTACAAGATTATTGCAGGTACTTTTGCTTTGGACGATACTAATCAGTTTTACCCGGTTTACTGTAATACATTTGAAAGAAAGATGGATCTACACGATGAATCAATTCCATCATTAAAAGGAAGTAAAGTCTTCCGAAAAAGACACGCGCTTCTTGATTTAGGTCATGAAGTTGTCGTCCAGACCAGCTGTAGGTTGACGAAAAATCTAGAAAAGTCATCACTAAAATCAGCAGGAAATCCACGGACCTCAGCATCAAACAGGGTCGCCAAGTGGTCAGATTTATCCTAACCATGAGAAGGATTTATCTCGTACAATGGGGAGGCACTGTGCAAATTAGCTTGATAAGACTAATGAATCAGATCCCCAGAAAGGATAATCTCCTTAAAGATTAAAAATCAGCTTTTAAGCCTGATATTACTCAATCCTTGAGATTGACCTTAAAGATTGAGAATTTAAACTCATGGAATTCAATGATATCTATACTCGAGCTTGAACGAGAAAATACTTTGATCAAAATTACAAACCGATTTGTTTTCTGAAAACCCATTTTCAATGCGTTCATTACCATTGAACGTAAAATCCTAGGAATTCACCTGGAATTCATTAGGTCACCTGAACCAAATCGGGTGTCAACCGTAAGAACGGTGGTTGCATAGCATGGTCGAAGACAGGACCTTGTGCCAGACCGAAAAAATTATAGGATGATCTTTACTATTGCTCCTACCAAGGATAGTACTAGCATCCGACACGTTAAAAAAGACCATAAACATCTGCATGTCATTGGACATTGCCTTAACAGTTTCTTGTTCATCGCTTTCCTTTACAACCGGACGGTAGTTTACCGAAAGGTAATATACGGAACAAGTAAACTGGATGTGTGCTTTCCGATACCGGGATAGCAGTGGATTACATGAACCTAAAAGTTTTAGCCAAAATATTGATCCACAAATATATTTTGCAACACCGATGATGGATCAAATCAGAAAACTTATCTAGGGTAAAAGCTAGAATGAATTTTTAAAAGATCAAATGTTTTCATAAAGATCCAATTTCCTTAATGGATCTAAATTTTTATAGTCATGTGGGACTGTAAACCATATTGTTACTACCATTGTTTATACCGCCATATCAAAATCACTGATGTACAAAGTGTGAAGAATAAAGAAGTGATTCTAGTATTTCAAGACTATATTGCTTGAGGACAAGCAACGCTCAAGTGTGGGGATATTGATAAGGCTAAAAAGGAACATATATTTCATAGCATTATCCCCCAAGAAAGACAAGATTTTAGTTGCAATTGTTCCATTTTCAAGTGATATTCGTTTATATTAAATAAGTGCGAAGACAAAAGGCAGATTCGACAAATTGAAGACAAAAAGGTCCAAAAAGCTCAAAAGTACAAGATACAATTAAAAAGGTTCAAATTATTGATGAAGAACGTCTAAAAATGACAAGAGTACAAGTTACAAAACACAAAGTACACGATATAAAATAGTACGCAAGGACGTTCGAAAATCCGAAACCGAGGCATGAACCAACTTTCAGCGCTCGACGCAACGGTGTAAAAATTACGAGTCAACTATGCACAAGAATAAAATATAATATTTAAATAATTCATAATAAGAATAATATTAAATAATAAAAAGTTGTTAATTGAGCATAGTTCAGGGATCGTAAATGAAAATTCAATTTCAACTTTTGCATATATAAGGCAATGTAGTTCGTAGATTGGAGGACACTCTTTTTATATCATATTGGGATCTATATATCGATCCATCTATCTTTTCTATATCAAATATCAATATCTATATTTATAATTCTCTATCATAATGTTAATGTAATAAGATATAACAATAATCTTAATTTTAATTTTAAATTATGATAATAATAAGATTTATGATAGAGATCGTTTGAGTGTGTAAGTCGAAATTCTGTCCGTGTAACGCTACTCTATTTTTAATCATTGTAAGTTATGTTCAACCTTTTTATATTAATGTCTCGTAGCTAAGTTATTATTATGCTTATTTAAAACGAAGTAATCATGATGTTGGGCTAATTACTAAAATTGGGTAATTGGGCTTTGTACCATAATTAAGGTTTGGGCAAAAGACCGACACTTGTGGAAATTGGACTATTGACTATTAATAGATGGGGGGTATTGTCTAATTGAGTGACAACTCATTGGAGTCTGTCGAACCTATCTTCAAATTAATTATCCTAATAATTAATAATGATTATGGTTGTCCTATTTAGTGACGTTCATATGGAATCTATTATAATCATTTAATTAATTATTCGGGTTGGTTAATTGATTATTCAAACTGATCAAGTGGGTAAATTAATATTCATATCTAATCAAAACAGGGGTAGATTACATACAGTGATAACTGGTGTAATTGTTGACAGAAGTGATAACTGCGTCACAGTTTAAATCCTTAATTAGTTGGAATATTTGACTTCGGGTATAAGGGTAATTTGACGAGGACACTCGCACTTTATATTTATGACCGATGGACTATTATGGATAAAAACCAGATAGGTATCAAATAAACCATGACAAAGGACAATTAACCCGAGTAACAATTAATTAAAATCAAAACGTCAAACATCATGATTACGGAAGTTTAAATAAGCATAATCCTTTTATTTCATATTCTATCGCAATTTTATTTATTGTTATTTTATTTATCGTCATTTATTTATTTTACGCACTTTAATTATTGTCATTTATCTTTACGCTTAAAAATATAAAATCGACAAACCGGTCATTAAACGGTAAAAACCCCCCTTTTATAATAATATTACTACTTATATATATATATATTTATATAAATATAGTTTTATAAAAATATAGTACGTAATCACTAGCTCCCTGTGGAATGAACCGGACTTACTAAAAACTACACTACTCTACGATTAGGTACACTGCCTATAGTGTTGTAGCAAGGTTTAGGTATATCCCATCCGTAAATTAATAAAACTTGTGTCATATTTTGTAGTATTTCCTAGTAAAAATAATACTATTTCGTACCCTCACGCTACATCATCAGCAGTTAACCCAAATCCTCGTGTAGGATGCACCTACAAAACTTTTCAAGCTTGCAAGCCCTCATCATTCAGTGGAACGGAAGGACCGATCGGTTTAACCCGGTGGATAGAAAAGATGGAGACTGTGTTTAAAATCAGTGGTTGTATTGAAAAGGACATGACCAAGTATGCATCGTGCACTTTACAAGATAGTGCACTCACGTGGTGGAAAAATTACGTGAAGGCTGTAGGAGGAGATGTAGCTTATGATACCCCATGGGAAGAATTCAAAATAATGTTAATCAACGAGTATTGTCCAAGGAACGAGGTTAGGAAGTTGGAAGATGAATTACGAAGCCTGAAGGTTGTTGGTACTGAAATCACCAAATACAATCAGCGATTCATGGAATTAGTTTTGCTATGTCCTGAATTGGTTCCAACCGAAGAATGGAAGATTGAAATGTACAAAGATGGTTTGCCCAAAAAGGTCAAGGCAAATGTTACAGCATCGAAACCTAAGACAATTCATGAAGCTATAACCATGGCAAACGAGCTAATGGATCAGGTCATCATGGATAAGAAAGTATCCAATGCTGATGTGAAGGTATCAGGTAACAAAAGAAAGTGGAATGGAAATTATGATCGAGGTAACCAACAACAATCTTTTAAGAAACAAGAAATCACGCAAGGTGCGGGTAGTGGTTTAAGCTTTGGTTACAAAGGATAAAATCCTTTATGTAACCGATGCCACAAATATCACTCTGGCTACTGTAATGTGGTATGCAACAAATGTAATCGAAAGGGTCATCTTGCTGAAGATTGTAGGGCTCTCGTTACAAATACAAATGATACCAAGACTCCTGCCACCAATGCAAATAGAACTGCTTTGGCTACCATTACTTGTTATGGGTGTGGAAAACAGGGTCATTATAAGAGCCAGTGTCCGAATCCAGAGAAGAATAATGGATCTGCACGAGGAAGAGCATTTGTTATTAATGCTAGAGAGGCGTGTGAAGACCCGGAGCTTGTTACGGGTACATTTACCATTAATAACTTATCCGCATCTATTATATTTGATACTGGTACTGATAGAAGTTACGTGAGTAGAGACTTTTACGTTAAATTGAATTGTTCATCATTACCTCTAGATGCTAAGTACATGATTGAGTTAGCTAATGGTAAACTAATTAAAGCCGATAAAATTTGCCGTGATTGTAAAATAAATTTAGCCGGAGAAACATTTAAGATTGACTTAATACCCGTAGAATTAGGAAGTTTTGATGTAATAGTCGGCATGGACTGGATGTCCAAAGTAGGAGCTGAAGTTGTGTGTGCCAAGAAGGCAATTCGCATTCCTTGTAAGGATAAAATGCCGGTGATGATTTATGGAGAGAAGGGTAACTCAAAGCTAAAACTCATTAGCTGTTTGAAAGCCAAGAAGTGTTTAGAAAGGGGATGTTATGCTATTCTAGCACATGTTAATAAAGTCGAAAAGAAAGAAAAAGAGAAGTGCATCAACGACGTGCCTGTGGCAAGAGATTTTCCTGAAGTCTTTCCGGAAGAGTTGCCGGGATTACCTCCATTTAGATTTGTAGAATTTCAAATAGATTTAGTACCAGGAGCTGCACCAGTGGCTCGTGCTCCATATAGACTTGCACCGTCCGAGTTAAAAGAACTTCAAGATCAGTTAAAAGAATTACTGGACCGTGGATTCATACGACCAAGTACTTCACCGTGGGGAGCTCCGATTCTATTTGTTAAAAAGAAAGATGGATCTTTTAGGATGTGTATAGATTATCGTGAATTAAATAAGCTAACTATCAAAAATCGGTATCCACTACCGAGAATTGACGACTTATTTGATCAACTCCAAGGATCATGTGTGTACTCGAAAATTGACCTAAGATCGGGCTATCATCAATTACGCGTCAAAGAAGAAGATATACCGAAAACTGCTTTTCGAACACGTTATGGTCATTACGAATTTTTGGTCATGCCGTTTGGGTTGACAAATGCGCCAGCTGTATTCATGGACCTCATGAATCGAGTTTGTAGTCCATATTTAGATAAGTTTGTTATCGTTTTCATTGATGACATTCTTATTTATTCCAAGAGTGAGCAAGAGCATGAGCAGCATTTAAGGTTAATATTAGAGTTGTTGAGAAAAGAACAGCTATACGCTAAATTTTCTAAGTGTGCTTTCTGGTTGAAAGAAGTGCAATTTCTTGGCCACGTTGTTAGTAGCAAAGGAATTCAGGTTGATCCAGCTAAAATTAAGGCCATTGAAAAATGGGAGACTCCTAAAACACCAATGCAGATACGCCAATTTTTTGGTTTAGCCGGTTATTATAGAAGGTTTATTCAAGATTTTTCCCGAATAGCTAAGCCGTTGACAGCATTAACACAAAAAGGGAAGAAATACGAATGGACCTCGGAGCAGGAGAACGCATTTCAATTACTCAAGAAGAAGTTGACCACGGCACCTATTTTATCGTTACCTGAAGGGAACGATGATTTTGAGATATATTGTGACGCTTCACGACAAGGTTTTGGTTGCGTTCTTATGCAACGGAAGAAAGTTATTGCATACGCATCCCGACAATTGAAGATTCACGAGCGGAATTATACGACGCATGATCTAGAACTGGGAGCAGTCGTGTTTGCATTGAAGATATGGAGACACTACTTGTATGGGGTTAAATGCACTGTGTTTACTGATCATAAAAGTCTTCAACATATTTTTGATCAGAAACAGTTGAACATGAGGCAACGTAGGTGGGTCGAGCTGATAAACGACTATGATTGTGAAATTCGTTATCATCCCGGGAAAGCGAATGTGGTGGCTGACGCACTAAGCAGAAAGGAACGAGAACCAATTCGAGTACGAGCGATGAACATAAAAATTCACATGAATCTCAACTCACAAATCAAAGAAGTTCAACGAGAAGCACTTACTAAAGAAAATATAGGAAATGAAATAATGAAGAAGTATGAGAAGCAACTCGTTATGCGGGAAGATGGAATTCGATATTTTGCAAATCGTATTTGGGTACCGAAGTTGGGTGGATTAAGGAAGTTGATATTGAACGAGGCACATAAGACAAGATATTCGATACATCCTGGAGTTGGAAAGATGTACCAAGATCTTAAGACACATTATTGGTGGCCTAATTTAAAGACAGACGTTGCAACATATGTTGGGGAGTGTTTAACTTGTTCCAAAGTCAAAGCAGAACACCAGAAGCCGTCAGGGTTACTTCAACAACCAGAAATCCCAGAATGGAAATGGGATGGTATTACCATGGATTTCATCATGAAGTTACCAAAGACTGCCTGGGGATACGACACCATTTGGGTGATTGTTGATCGTCTTACCAAATCTGCACATTTCTTGCCTATAAAGGAAACGGATAGAATGGAGAAATTATTACGATTATATATAAAGGAAATTGTTTCAAGGCATGGAATACCTATTTCCATTATATCCGATCGTGATAGTAGGTTTACCTCAAAGTTCTGGCAATCACTACAGGAGGCACTAGGAACTCGTTTGGATATGAGTACCGCATATCATCCGCAAACTGACGGGCAGAGTGAAAGAACAATTCAGACTCTTGAAGACATGCTCAGGGCATGTGTGATCGATTTTGGAAACGGATGGGATAAGTATTTACCGTTAGCAGAATTCTCGTATAATAATAGTTATCATGCGAGCATTAAAGCTGTACCATTCGAAGCACTATATGGAAGGAAGTGTAGATCCCCTATCTGTTGGAACGAAGTAGGAGATCGGCAATTAACTGGTCCCGAGATCATACATGAAACTACTGAAAAGATAGTACAAATTAAGGAGAGATTGAAAACAGCCCGTAGTCGCCAAAAGAGCTACGCTGATGTTCGAAGGAAACCATTAGAGTTTCAGATCGGTGACATGGTTATGTTAAAGGTATCACCATGGAAAGGTGTAATACGTTTCGGCAAAAGGGGTAAACTGAACCCAAGGTACGTAGGCCCGTTCAAGATCATCGAACGCATTGGACCGGTAGCTTATCGACTTGAGTTACCGCAACAACTCGCCGGAGTACATAATACATTTCATGTCTCAAACCTTAAGAAGTGTCTTGCAAAGGAAGATCTCACCATTCCTCTTGAAGAAATCCATGTCGACGAGAAACTACAATTTATCGAAGAACCAATCGAAATCATGGATCGTGAAATTAAACGGCTCAAGCAGAGCAATATACCGATCGTTAAGGTTCGTTGGAATGCTCAAAGGGGTCCCGAGTTTACATGGGAACGGGAGGATCAGATGAAACAAAAATATCCACATTTGTTTCCCGATGACGCAAAATAGGTAAAATTTTAAAATTTCGGGACGAAATTTATTTAACGGGTAGGTACTGTAATGACCCGGACTTGTTCGATCAATTTATACTTATAAGATTAATATTTACATAAATTAAACCTTACCAACATGATAAGCAATCCAAATTGTTGAGATTTATGTTTTTGAAATGAGTTTTACACAACGTTTGACCGTCTAGTTGACCGATGATATCACGAACTATATAACATATGATAATTATACGTTTGTGTATATATATATGTATATATACATACTTAACATGATCTAAGGATGTTGTAATACCTCATTTTGTATTAATAACAATAAGTTATAAGTATATTTTGAAACTACTAACTTAAGTTTTCAAAACGATAACCATACGTAACGTTATTTGACATAAATACTTATGAACTATAATGTTTATACATATATCGTATATATAATGTATTTAATCACTTTTCAAGGACTTAAATACATAAAACAATATAAGTGTATTCACAAAAGATAGCTATATTTGAATCCTCGTTTCGTTTTCACAAGATTTCTATACGTATATCTAGAGTATATGTACTCGTATCATACCTAGCTTCTATACGTATTTACTATTGGTATATATACATCAAATCACCACCTAATCAGCTCCTATTGTTGCCCTCGCCAAGAGGTAAACTCGTTTTAACCTCTAGCATCAATAATTACACAAGATTACAAGCTAGAACTTTGTTTTTGTCTACCATAGGTCACGCCATTTATGGCTATAAAGATGACCATTTTTGATTCAATTACTACTTCAATCTCCTAGCTAAAACACACACACTTAGAAGCCTTAAACCCTTTATCATCTCAGCTCACAACCATGAAGATCTAGCTTCAAAAACATCACTTAATCACCATAAGAAAACCCTTACAAAAACACTTCAAGAATCCTTCCAAGAACACAAGTTTACTTCCAATCTTTCATCCAATTCCATCACTCTTTTGGTTCTAGGTTTTTACTCCTCTTTTACAGCAATCTTGTCCAAGTAACTTGAGGTAGTAACTTTGTTCATAACCTTATTCGATTCATATATATATAGCTATCTTATTTTATGGTATAAAATTTTAACAACAAGAACATAGTTTGAATGTTTTCAAACTTGTTTGCAAACTAAATAGATCCTTCTAACTTAACTTTTAAAATACTTCAAGACATGTAATATATCATAAATATATGCTAATTTAACAAGGTATAACTTGGTTTTTCAAAGAACACCTTAAAAACTGTTTTTACGACGTCGGAGTGCAACCGGGGGCGGTTTTGGGTTGGATAATTAAAAACTATTGTGAACCTTGAATTGGAGGTTTATTTTCTGAAAAAATGATATTTACTATGAATATGATAACACATAAAAATTTCATGATTTAACTCAAAGTATAAGTATTTTTAGAAAAATAATCATTTAATATTGTTTATATGATGGAAAATGATTAACTTCATAAGTTTCACCAAAGTTTGACCTATGAACTGTGATTTCGAATACAAACTAAGGTATTTACAGTTCATATTCTTAAAGAGGGACTCGATCCAAGGAAGTGGCAAGTTGAACCAACGAAAACGGAGTTGTAACGAAGAAACTATGACCAAAACAAAATCGGATATCCAAAACTAGTTTAGCCACGAAAATAATTGGAGAAAAATTAAATAAATCACATCTTTCTAAAATAACATGATATTTTATATATATGTATTCATAATTTAATTTTATATATTTCAGGATCACCCGTGGACAATACGAGAAGATTAATCATAAGATCCCATGATTGTACGCAACACGTCATTTGACAACACCGGTACTTTATGTACGCAACACGTCATTTGACAACACTGGTACCGTGGGTCAAGATTAATCCCGACCAATACGAATACGATGGGGTTTTATTTAATTCGAGGGGGGGTTTTATTTATTTATTAAACACCTAAATATGAACCATTAAAATTGAATTGCTAACTACGGACTAAGAAGACATTAAAAGTATTATAAGTATATATATGTGACGATTGTTTAAAATGAAAATATATTGATATATTATATATGGATAGGTTCGTGATATCAATCGGAGACCAAGTTAAAATATATATATCTTCAAGGCAAAAGTGAGTATATAGTCCCACTTTTAAACTCTAAGTATTTCGGGATGAGAATACATGTATTTTATGTTTTACGTTATGGACACAAGTAACTGAAAAATATATTCTACGCTGAGTTGTACCACTGGCATACTTCCCTGTAGCTTGGTAACTACTATTTACAGCGGTATTGTAAACGCGAATCCTTTTGATAGATCTATCGGGCCTGACAACCCCAACCGGACTGGACGACCAGTATTCAACGGTTGCACAGTACTTCGTTTCGTGACTACACTTGGTACGGTGTAGTAAGATTTCATAATAAAGGGAATATGCGACGTGATTAAATGTTAAGTATGGTTACCAAGTGCTCAACCACTTAGAATATTTTTATTAAAATGTTTATATATGAAATCTTGTGGTCTATATATATATATATATATTGCTGCCAGCATTAAACCTATATCTCACCAACTTTATGTTGACGTTTTAAACATGTCTATTCTTAGGTGATAACTAAAAGCTTCCGCTGCAACATGTTGAATTTAAGCAAGATCTTGAGTATGCATATTTGTGTCAAAAATAAAACTGCATATCCGAGGAATTGTAATGTAAAATATGCTAGAAATCGTATTGTTATCATCACATGTAAAGTTTGTAAGTCTAAGATTATCGCTAAATGATAATCATCTTTATATTGTCTAAAGCTTGTATTAACATAAGAGTTATGGTTTGTAATGTAAAATAAATGCAGTTGTTCTTTTAAAAATGTCGCATATAGAGGTCAATACCTCGCAATGAAATCATACGTTATCTAACTCGTTCTTATGGTTAAGGACGGGTTTTGACAGTAGGTGTTTTTGGTCGTTGGTATATGGATTAGATATAAAGGATGTGTAATTTTGTTTACATGTAAATAAGTCATGAATGATTACTCATATTTTTGTAATTTTATGAGATATTTAATGCTAGTTGCCAAATGATGGTTCCCACATGTGTTAGGTGTCTCACATGGGCTGCTAAGAGCTGATCATTGGAGTGTATATGCCAATAGTACATATATCTAAAAGCTGTGTATTGTACGAGTATGAATATGGGTGTATACGAGTAGAATTGTTGATAAAACTGAACGAGGATGTAATTGTAAGCATTTTTCTTAAGTAGAAGTATTTTGATAAGTGTCTTGAAGTCTTTCAAAAGTGTATGAATACATATTAAAACACTACATGTATATACATTTTAACTGATTCGTTAAGTCATCGTTAGTCATTACATGTAAGTGTTGTTTTGAAACCTTTAGGTTAACGATCTTGTTAAATGTTGTTAACCCATTGTTTATTAAATCAAATGAGATGTTAAATTATTACATTATCATGATATCATGACGTATTAATATATCTTAATATGATATATATACATTAAATGTCGTTACAACGATAATCGTTACATATATGTCTCGTTTCAAAATCATTAAGTTAGTAGTCTTGTTTTTACATATCTAGTTCATTGTTAATATACTTAATGATATGTTAACTTATCATAATATCATGTTAACTATATATATATATATATATATATATATATATATATATATATATATATATATATATATATATATATATATCATCATCATATAGTTTTTACAAGTTTTAACGTTCGTGAATCTCTGGTCAACTTGGGTGGTCAATTGTCTATATGAAACCTATTTCAATTAATCAAGTCTTAACAAGTTTGATTGCTTAACATGTTGGAAACATTTAATCATGTAAATATCAATTTCATTTAATATATAAAAACATGGAAAAGTTCGGGTCACTACAGAATCATCCTGCTAGCGAGGCCACTTGGGAACTCGAGGAAACCATGCGGTCCGAGCACCCTCATTTTTTTGCTAATTGGTGCGTTTCAATTCTAAAACTTCTTTCAATTTTGAGGACGAAATTTTTTTTAGTAGGTGGAGTTGTAATATCCTATAAAACCAAACAATAATTCTTAACTAGTGATTATTACATACCAATTAAAATAACTCAAACTAACTTAATTTTGTCATATAGCAAACTAACATGCTTTTGTATCATGCTAGAAATAAAATAATTAAGATTAAGCAAACACTAGTCACTTGTCTTTTAAATATATTAAAAACTAAATGACTAAATTTTATATTAAATGTGAAAGATCAACGTATCAGTTAATGGAATATGTGTGGCCAACATTCATTAAAAAAAATGGGATAGGTTTCATTTAGTTATATATCTACAAGTATCATCAGTTTAGTAAACTCTTCACCAAACCAAATGAAATATTCACCAAGTTGATAGCCATTTTACTTACTAAAATCCATCCTAATTTTAAGAGGAAGACAATAGAGAATTCAAAGAAGATACAAAGTAATTGCGGGTCTAGTTTCGGTCCTAACACGAACACGTGTAGAGGTAACTACTAATTAACACCTTTGTTATTGATGTAAATTTGTTTATTAGTTTTCTTAATCAACTTAGTGGTTTAGATTGACTATATATCACATTAACTATTATAAACATGAGATTTTAAAAATTTAGGTATAGAAAGAGTATCTTATGTGAATATTAATCTTAAACAAAATTATAGTAATAGATTTAGTAAATGGACGTGAGTATTGTATTCATATTAATCATGATTAAATTTTACAGTAGTAATCACTTATGACTTAATACAAATTGTACATGTAAATAGTATTACATGAACTCAAATATGAAGTATCATCTACTGCTACTTATTCTCCACATATAGATATTAAATTTCAGTAAGAAAGTTAAAGAATTCCTCTCCATTTTCTTGTCCTAGTATGATCCCACTAGTCATATTTATTTGACTTTGTCTTTACTTTTGAAAAACACTACATGAGATTTAATACTCTATAATACGTATCCATTTATGGTGTAATTAAGGTTGATTTTATCTCTGTAACGATTGAAGTATCACCAACAAATTTTAATTCACATCTGCATAATCATTAATTTACTTTTATATGATTTTTACTATTGTACAATATTGGTATATATATATATATATATATATATATATATATGTATATATATATATATATATATATATATATATATATATATAATATGGAAAAGAAATAGTGACTAATATTTAGAGTCCATGTTTTCACTTAAGATAGTGAGAATTTTTAGTCTTAAAATACTTAAGACACTTTGGAATATGAAAGTCATAGTAATATATGATAACATAACTATATCATTAATATAAAATTCATGGAACTAATTAGATGGAAGTAAACACATAAGAATCATATGGTAACACTAATTAAATAAAGGATATTACATACTCCCTATTTGAATGCGTTTTGTACTCATACGTGCGTATTCATTAGATTTGGCTCGGTGATCGCATCCTTTGGTGGTATTTTGTTGTCCTTGGAATTTCGTAATTCATCATAAGGTACGGGTATTCTAGGTGGTTTTAGGATCACTTCGGTAAATCTTTCCTCTCAAAACTTTGTTTCGAATTGTATATAAAAATTATTGGTATGACATGCTTATTTGGAAATTCGTTATATTTGTTAGTCTATATATTGTGTTAGGTTTTCCTCATTTTAGATGTACTAACGAGGTTGCTAATTATGTTTGTTAATTGAGGAAATCATAATATTTTGGCCTTTGGAAATTGTATCAAAACTGTGCCTCGAAACAGCCCCAAAAAAATGTCGTAAACCTTTCGGTAAAAACATGTGTGAGTGTGGTGAGTGGTACGGTGATTCGTATCGAATGTCCCTCATTCCATGTGGCTTTACATGTTCCGTTAAGTCCCGTTTAAACATTTTAAGTATTTGGTCAAACGTAAAATATTTAAGTCTTTTCATTAATTCTTTTTTTAAATATATTTTAAAGTCTATTAATCAAATTAAAGGATATTTGAAAATTTATAATTAATAAATCGGTTAAAACGTTTTCTTAAAATGTGCCTAAGAGTAACCTATTCATAGAGGTCCCATGAGCGCGTTATTGTGACACCGGTAACGTTGCATCGACCGTAGCGGTGTATTTGTTATATCTACGGCGTCTCCTTTTGATTGCTCGGTGGTGGTACGAGCTCATTGTTATTATATATATTTGTGATAGGAGGCGTATGGATCGATCCTAGGATTTTGTTTTGACGGTGAACGTTCATCGTAGTGTCATACAAAACGTCATCGATATGAATGATTAGTGCAGTAATTACCCTATAATTTCATTTTGGATACTTTGATATATATTTGTTTGACTCTTAGGGCATTATTTTAGGGAATTTGTACAACACTCTTAGTATGTGACTTTGATATTTTGACATATTCGTTATTAAGGATATATACATATTTGCACCTTGATTTAAAAATAAGTTACTTCGTAAATAAGTTGGTTTTGAAATTTGTCTTGCATGTCATACTATACTCTGTTCTTTGTTATATCCATTCACTGGGCTTTGGCTCAGTCGTATTCTTTGTTTTCCTTCTTATACGACAGGTAATCAAGGGGGCATTAGGAGCGAGGGAAGAGTGTAGAGTGGAGTAAACTTAGCACCCTGCCTTAGAGATTTCCTTCAAGAATTAGTAGTTTATTTTGGTTTAGTAGTACTTTGAATAAGTTTGTAAACTCTAGTGTTTTAACTATGGTTTGAATTCGAATAAGAATAACGCTCATTTACCTTTTAAGTTACCTTTATTTATAAGTTTTGAAATTCGTAAGATTAGGGTCTTTACAATGAGAGTCCCGGAATGATGGGGATATTCTATATGCATCTTGTTAAGGTCGGTTACCAGGTGTTCATCATATTATTGGATTTTATAGTGAGCAGCTTGCGAAATGCCTGTGTCACGGAAAAATGAAAATCTTGTGGTCTATTAAAATTATGAAATGATTATTTATGATAAAATAATGAACTCATCAACCTTTTGGTTGACACTTTTAAACTTGTTTATTCTCAGGTATTAAAGAAATCTTCCGCTGTGCATTTGCTCATTTTAAAGATATTATTTGGAGTCATTGATGGCATATTTCAAAAGACGTAGCATTCAAGTCATTTGAGTTCAAAAAGACGTTTATTAAGTAAATGACAGATTAGTCATTCATATTATAGGAATCATATATCATTCGTATCGAAAGGTTATATTTTAAAATGAGTTTGTCTTTTAAACTGAATGCAATGTTTGTAAAACGTATCATATAGAGGTCAGTACCTTACAATGGGACCAGATATGATGTATTCGTCCAGGTGGATTAGGATAGGTCGCTACATGTGGTATCAGAGCGTTAGTCCTAGCGAACCAGATCCTACATTAGTGTGTCTAACTGGTAGTTGTTAGGATACATTAGTGAGTCTGGACTTCGACCTTAGCTACATATTATAAGTTTTGTTTATCATTCCTAGTGGAAAATTACCTGCTTATCATTCTTAAGTCTAGACATGTCTTACTGCAATTATTGCATAGATAGTGTATAGACAGATTCATATCTTAGCATATCTGTTACTGTAAACTCTGCCAGACAGCTTTCGAAAGTTCCTCCATAATCTACGGGATTTTCTGTACTATATATAGGTATTTTATGTAATTAGAATATCACCCAATATCCAAAAATCATTTCATATCGAAAAATCCTTTATCTTATCGTGCAAGATGGATCCCGCAACTAGTTCTAATTCTTCGGATTCTGACAGCTATTCCGATATGGATTTCCACACGAGCTCCGAAAGCAGTATAACCGGAATAGATCAACCAATCAGCCATCATCAGTTCTGGATGAATTGGGGATGGGTTCGTAGTCGACTTAATCAATGGAGGCGAGAAGAAGGTAATCCTTTCCACCCACCATATTGCCCTATTGGCGAAGAACCTGAAGCACTTACAGGCGAACCAGTCAGGAACACGATTTTCACTCTCATTTCTAGGATATCTCGCAACGATTATATAATATCTTAAATTCTAAATCTTATTCACTCCCTTGTTCAAACCGCCAATCATCCCGGAGTAATAGAAGAAGTCAACGAGCTTCTAGCTCGAGTAGTGGTTTTGGAGAATATGATGCAAGACTTACAGGCATCAGAGGCACCACCAGCATCACCGGCACCAACAGTACCACCAGCATCAGCAGCTGTACCATCAACAACATAAGCCACAACAACACATGCCTCAACATCACAATCTATACCTCGATCATAATCTTCGTTCTACATCTTGTTCTACATCAATTATCTTCGTTCTACATGGAAATTATGTAATGTCTGATGTTTTAGAGATTATATATTCTAGTTCTAACAGTAAATCAAATGAGATTTATATCATATTGACTCATTAAATCGATGATTACATCTGAAGAAAATATATATGTAATTATATTTTCATAAATATTGTAATTAAAAATTCTTTTGTACAAACTGTTAATTGTGGAAATATTTTAACGGGTAGGTAATACCCGAGAAATATTTACATTTCACATTAATATGTTACACTGTACATTCTTCAATTCTGATTCAACATTCATTAACTATCCTATTTGCATCCGCAAATATATGTATCTGTTCACCGAAGAACAATCATTTTCATTCAATTATATTTTATTTATTGTCATTTTTATTATCGCAATTAATTATCGCAATTTTAATACTCGTAATTTTATTTATCGTCATTTAAATACTGTTATTTATTTTACACACTTTAAATATCGTCATTTAAATACTGTTATTTATTTTACGCATTTTAAATATTGTCATTTAAATATTGTCACAATATACTAGTCTTGGTTAATCCCACGACAATATAATATAATATTGATCAATTGAGACAATAGTTTTACAATACGTCGATTAATTATAAGATTATATATTGGACCATTGCACTATTGGACTATTGGATTATTGGACTATTGGACTACTAACATTGGACTACTAACCTTGGAGAATTAAAAAGTATTAAAAGAGTAGAAAATATTGAATATAACACATTTTGATTTAAAATATCCTTAATAAGTTACATCTTCTACAGTTAAATATTTCTTCAAGTTTGCCACTTGATCTCATCTTAAACAATCATATATATCTTGACGATTACAACCCGTGTTTAAACCCTTCAAACTCTTGAAAACACCTCAGATTGATAACTAATAATTCGGATATGAGAGTGCTGATGAAGCACCAAAAGCTATAGATGGTCTTAATGACCAGAAGCTTAATAATAAAGGATGGTGTGTTGAAAAGGCTTAGTTTTGGAACTGAAAAATGGATTGAGCAGACTATGAAGGAGGCTGTGGATAAATCACAAAATCTATACTTACAGAATCTAGATGATTCAGTATCTACTAAAATCTTTAGCGAATATCTTGCTCCTTGCCTATTTTAAATCCTTGTGGGAAAGTTTTTGCATCATCTTTTGATTTAAGATATTTTAAAATTTTAAAATATCATCATATCTTTTGTTATAAATATCTTCGATATTACTGAAGATATATTCATAACTATTCTTTTTTGAGATTATTTATCTCTTCGTACTATCTATATTACATCATAAAGAAAACTATTTTAGTTTCTAAATTCTATAACATTCGAGTTTAAATTATGAATAATTTCTGGAGAAGTGTTGGGAATGGAAAGTATGAGTTAGTATAATTTAATGACGCCTGGCCAACGTGGTTATATTACAGTAAGTTATGCTGAATTTCTAATGAAACATGATGATTCACAGATCATACCGTCATCATGTGCCATGTTACATAACTCTTTCACTCTACTTAACCTCTAAACATATCAAGAACATATTTTCTTGATATTTCTATCTTTTCGTGATTTCTGGTAATTTAACAAGTCAGATCGTGCTATTACCATTTTTTTCTTAGAACGTTAGCCATGATCATTCGAAATTCAAAGATTTAATCTACAAAGCCGAGACGTCTTGATCGCATTAGTTAAGGTCGGGAAGACAAAACAAAAGCATGGAGCTCCAAAATATAAGGAAAAATATAAGCACGACAACAACATGGAGATTACAAACTGTGTATATCAATGCTTATAGCAATATAAAGACACGGGAGAATGATAAATACAATAATTCCTGGAGCATAGTAGAAGTAAAAATATTCTTCTGGTATAATATTGAAAAGAAGAATGACTATATATATGGTCAATATAATAGCAAAGATCAATATAGGATTGAGCATCTTAACGGATCTTTTAGAAGTAGGAATTAAGGAAGAAAATATAAGAATGGTGAAAATAATGAAACAGAAGAGGTAAATTTATAGTGAAATAACAAACACAGCAATCGAGACAGATTACCGTATTTAATTAAAGAGGAACCCTAATTTTATTAATTATCGAAGAATCAAATCTTATATAGATTACGAAGATTTTCTTTAAATTCTTTAAATTCCGTAAATCAACTGTGACTATGTCAAAAGTTAAGACGAACTTTTAATTTCTTCATTTCGCTCTTTTGCGATAGCTTCTCTCATATGCTTCGAGTAATCGAATTGGTTTATTCATATTACTTAATGGTAATAAAACTCTATTTTTCAACTCATATTCGTCATGAAATATTCTTATTATCACCCATGACGATCTTTGTCGAATTTCGGGATGAAATTTCTTTAACGGGTAGGTACTGTCACGACCCGGAAAATTTCGACTTATTTTTAAGTCAATTCTCAATATGATTTAATATTTCTGATACGATAAGCAAAGTCTGTAATGTTGAGTCTCAAAATTTTTGAACTATTTTCACATATTCAATTACCCTTCGACTATTCCCGACGATACATGAACAATTGTTTATAAATAGATATGTACATATTTAATTTGAAATATTATATGACGTAATTTATAGAATTAATTATGTAAAATAAAGTAATATATAATAATTAGTATTTAAAACATATCTATATATATATTGAATAAAGTGTATATATATATATATATATATAGAATTTCGAATTTATTTAGAAAACGATAGTAACACTCAATCATCATTCGATCGATATTAAACAAGTTAAAAATGAACTTATGTGATTTTAAAAATAAACGTTGATCTGTAATTAAGTTATGTAAATTTTAGAGTTGCTAAAAATATATTTAAATATCTTAAGTTGAGTTTTAACACTCCGTACATTTTACTTGAGATTGAGCGCTAAAAATCAATCAACTTTTTATGATTGATTTTACACATTAAAAGACCTAAATAAATAAATATAAATATTGTAAAAATTTGGGATTTTTCTGTGAACTTTTATCCGCCACTAAATATCAACGGAGTACGATATAGCACTCCGTGTAAACTGTCGGTAACTAAGTTCCAATAATTATGGCTGCTAATTATGTAATGACATTACATATCCACTTGAATATTAAGTATTAAATATTATTACTACTGTGTTTGTTTTAATTAAGTATTAATTATATATTACTCTATCTATATATACACCAACATATGAAATTCATTTCATAAACAATCCACCTATGAATTCTTTTCTGCTTCATTCATAAACCTACTCGACCAAGATCCACGACCACCATCACACGACTACCGAGACTTAGATCACCACCATAGAGCATCACCCCATCCGCCACCCTATGTAAACCTCTACCACTACTATACGGGATGCAGTTAGCCACCATGGCAACACCACTCTTGATACCTCAATCAAACCGCCACCACCATCAACATCTAGATAACCACCTTATCACCACCGTGAGACCACCTTAAACCCGCCATAAGCACCATCTTTACTTTATTTCTTTTTACGAATGTTACACCCATTTGTCTATTCCTCTTCGCTGTAAACCACAACACTAAAGCATCACCATCTTCATGACATCCTACAACCATCCTCCACACTCGCCATCGACATCGTGAGTCACCACCACTACGACTACTGTAAACAACTGGGAACCACCATCATCATCTATATATATATATATATATATATATATATATATATATATATATATATATATTCTTTCTTTCTTCTCTTTTCTTCTTTTCTCTCTTTCATTTTTCTGTTTTGGTCATAATCAAACGGCAACCATCAAATGGTTTCGCCTGCAGCTTCCTGTTTTGCAGCCTCACCACCACAATCAACCACCATTTCCACCATAACCATCATCTTCTTTACTACTATGGCTGCACAAATTTTTGTTTCTGTTTTAGCTCGAATCAAACCCTCATTTGAAACTCCCTTGTAATCACTATCGGACTCCACAGAAACCACAACAACCATCAATATTTTTTTTTTATGTCACTGTTCGGCCAGAATCATGTATCAACATCAAACCACCATAGGCCACTGCTACGCTGCTGGATACTTCTGTTTTTTTGTTTTATAACCGTGAACCACCACAACCCGCTGTTTTCATTCGTTCTTATTATTGATAATGATGATGATACAGTAGCGTAATAATGAAGATAAGATGATGAGGTTACAATAAAGATGATGATTATGAGATGATGATAATGGAACGGTATGCGACTGTGATAATTAAACGACGTCGAATGATCATGATAATGATGATGCTTATTGAAGAAGAAGAAGAAACTGTTACAATATAGATTAAATAAATATAAGCTGTGAATTAGTTCAGAAAAATGAAGACAGACGGATGGTTTGGAATGTTGGGTTTAAGTGAGAGTTCGCGAGTTCGAGCTCGGGATGTGGCATTTATTTTTTTTAAAAGCTTCTTTTAAAGGTAGTCTTATTTTGGTATTATTATTATTATTATTATTATTATTATTATTATTATTATTATTATTATTATTATTATTATTAAATATTAGTATTATTATTATTATTAGTATTATTATTATTAAGTATTATAATAATAATTATTATTATTATTACTAACATAAGTATTATGATAAAATTATCATTTATTATTATTATGATTATAGTTACAATTATGATCTTTATTATTATTAAAATTGTTATTACTAATTTTATTATCATCAGTAAAATTATGATTTTATCATTAATAAAAGTATGATTATTATTATTATGACTATTATTATTATTATTATTATTATTATTATTATTATTATTATTATTATTATTATTACTATTACTATTACTATTATTATTATTATTATTATTATTATTATTATTATTATTATTATTATTATTATTATTATTATTATTATTATTATTATTAGCATTATCATTTAGGTTATTATTAGTAGTATCATTATTATTAAAACCATTATTATTATTATTATTATTATTATTATTATTATTATTATTATTATTATTATTATTATTATTATTAATATTAGTATCATTTTTAGTGACATTATTATTATTATTATTTTTATTATTATTATTATTACTAAAATTATTATTATTATCAGTATTATTATTATTAATATTATCATTATAAGCAAATACAAATTTTATTACTATTATTAATATTATGTTATCAAATAAATATTTTGTATATAAAAATATACTTTTAGTAATATTACATATAAGTTTGTATTAATCATATTAACATTTTTATATAAATATTCAAATATAACAAATTAGATATTTTTAATATAATACGAATCATATATAGCTATTAATATAACTATATAAATATTAATCATTTTATATATACACAAATTAACTACATAAAATATATAACTTAAGATATAATATATAAATTTGTTCGATTATAATTATATGTGTTAATATATATATATATATATATATATATATATATATATATATACATATATACATATATACATATATACATATATATATATATACATATACATATATATATACATATACATATATATATATACATATATATATATATACATATATATATATAACTGATATAGGTTTGTGACGACCTAGAAATTTCCGACCAAATTTAAACTTAATCTTATTATGATTCGATACGATAAGCAAAGTTTGTTAGGTTGAGTCTCAAAAATTTTGAACTGTTTCATATATGCAATTATCCTTCGACTGCTCTTTACGATTCACGAACAATTAATTGTAAATAGATATGTGTGTATGTATATATAAATAATAATTCAAAATATAATTTGAAGTATTATATGTTGTTGTTATTAAAAATTAATAAAATAAAAATAGCATATTATAATAATTATTATTTAAAATATATCTCTATATATAAATAAAGTATATTAAAAATAAATATTGAATGAATATAATACTCGTTTGATGTTTCGATTGATATTAAGCAAGTTAAATTCAAACTTATGTGATTTTAAATTAAACGGTGATACGAAAATGAGTTCTATAAATTTTAGGCTTACTAAGAATGTATTTAGGATGTAGTTATTAAATTTTAACACTTTTTATATTTTACCTAGAATTGAGAGGTACAGTTGATGTAATTTTTATATAACAAATTAAGGATCGAATTATATACCATAATGACCAAAATAAATAGATATAATTAATGTAAAAATTTGGGATTTTCTGAGAACCTTTATCCGCCACTGTATAACAACGGAATACGAAATTTAATCCGTGATAGATGACGGCTAAGTAACTTACACGTTTCAAATTCTTTCTTCTTTTATTATTATTATTAATATTATATATTATATATATTTCTGTTCTAAAATGATCCGTGAGTGAATTCATCTATCATTGCATATGATCACTGTGTGTTTGTTGAATTCTTATAATTTTATTATTATTATTATATTATATAAATATGCAAAGTATATCACTTGTTATTGAATATCTCTAGAAATTATTACAAAGAATAACACATACAAAACACCCACACACACTTGACCTCAACCACCCCGGCAACCATTGAACCACGACTACTATTACTGCTTCATTATTTTCTCGATGCTGTTTTATAGTTTTAATAAGGCCAAACGAAACCCATTTTCATATTGATGCTACAACGATTGTTCCAGGTTGTTATTATTCTTTTATTTTGATAGGACATATGAAACCAAATGCATCTTTCCATGTTTCTTCAACAGTCACCATCGAATCACTGCCACCAAGTCGCCACTCTCAACCAGTAACTATCAATCACCATTATTGCTTCGTGTTTATATTTTTTTTCTGTTTTCTGTTTTATGTCGAACACCAACCATCACCACCACTTTCACACCTTCAAACCGCTACAACCATCAACCTAATCAACCATATCCCACCATAATGTCTTTTATATATATATATATATATATATATATATATATATATATATATATATATATATATATATATATATATATATTTTATCACGAACACAAAAACACCACCATCAACATCTTCATTTTTTTTTCTTTTCTCCCTTTCTCTTTTTCTTTCTTCCTCTTCGTCTTTGGTATTGCCCGCTGTTTTTATTACTTTTAACCACCACAACATCACCTTGAAAACTATTTTTTTATGGCTCTTTCCATCTGTCACTAACACATAGAATCTCGACCATCGAAACCCAACTACAAGTTTTCAGATTACGTGTCTGCGGCTATTTTATTACCGAGACAGAAGCCACACAAAACAATTATCAAAGCACAACTAATATCAAGGTTCTATGATATAAAGCATGCGTAAATGTGATTGCTTTTATATTTTCTTTTGATCGACATTCTTGTAGTCAAGAAGTACCCCACTTATTTTTATATTGTTAAAGGGGAATATTGAGGCATTAAAGCATTGTGCAAATAATTGAAACAAATAGGAATGTATCGACCAAATACAGTCACGATCCATTACCAACTTTCGAATTATATTGTTATTATTAATATTTTAGTTGGACCAAGATGATAAGTACTGGTGACACAATGATGTAATGATAGTTGATGGAGACAAAGTAAAACGATGATGATGACTAATGGTTACGGTCGTATGATCCAATTCTATTTACGGTTTAAATGAAAAGATGATGAACATGGGTGATGATAAAGGATTTAGGATTATGATGATGTACTGTGAGTAAATACCGAGCCTTATGATATATATTTTTAGCCGAAATGTTTGATGAGGGTGGAAACTATATTAAGAAGTAATGATGGATATGAATGAAATAATTAAAGTGGTAAAGTTTGGATGGAGTCTGTTTTTAAATGTAAAACCGTGGCACAAAAGTTCTTTGTTTAAAATCAAATAACCAGATTTTGAATTGGATTAATGGGCTGCAAATCGGATTGGGCCATTTTATTCTGTTGGGCTGCCATGTATCTGTTAGGCCAAAGAGAATAAGTGAAATATAATTGGGTTTCTTATTATATTAGAAAGACAGAAATTGATTAATGGTTTGGGATGATAGTGTGTAAATGAGAGGTCGCGGGTTCGATCCCGGGCTCTTGCATATTTTTTTAGAAAAAGAAGAAGAAGAAGAAGAAAAAGGGAACCAGTTAATACAAGTTAAATATAATTAAGTTCTGATTTTAATCAGAAAAGTTGAAATGGAGGAATGGTCTGAGAGAGTGTTTCGGGTTAGCGGGACATCGCAGGTTCAAACCCGGATTTGTACATTTTTTTTAGGACTACTCCTTTGAGGTAGTTTACTTATTACTCTTTATTATTATTGTTATTATTATTATTATTATTAATATTATTATTAATCTTGATATCATAGTTATTATATTATTAATAACATTAAAACTAATATAATTAAGTTTACAAGTGTTAAGATAAATACAATTAGGTCATGATTAAATAAAATTATCATTTAAATTATTATTAGTGTTATCATTAGAATTATCATTTGTATTAGAAACTATCATTTTTTATTAAAGTTATCATTATTAGTAAAATTATCATTTTATATAAAATTTCATTTTTGTTAAACTTATCATTATTAATATTATTATTATTAAAAGTATAATTATTATTATAATTTTATTATTATTTTTATTATCATAAGTATCTTTATTTTTATTAATATTAATATTATTATTATTATTATTATTATTATTATTATTATATTTATTATTATTATCATTATTATCATTATTTTTATCATTATTATTATTATTATTATTATTATTATTATTATTATTATTATTATTATTATTATATAAAGATACAACTTTTTATTATTATTTTACCAAATAAATATTAGTTAAACAAAAACTTATTTGATACATATAACATAACTATATAACATAACTATATTAATATATTTACAAATACTAATTATTTATTTAAAGTATGTAAGATAAGTATAGTTAATTTAAACTATTAAATGAAACATATAATTTACTAAAATAACCATTAATAATAATATATATATAAATTGTTCGATTTCAATTATATGTATTAATATATATACCTGATATAGGTTCGTGAATCTGAGGTCAACCTTGCATTGTTCATTTCCGTCGTATGAATATTTTTACTACAAAATATTGTAGAGTAAGTTTCATTTGCTCCCTTTTTAAATGCTTTTGCAATATATATTTTTGGGACTGAGAATACATGCGCTTTTATAAATGTTTTACGAAATAGACACAAGTAATCGAAACTACATTATATGGTTGAATGATCGAAGCCGAATATGCCCCTTTTTGCTTGGTAGCCTAAGAATTAGTAAACCGATCTACTAATTGACGCGAATCCTAAAGATAGATCTATTGGGCCCAACAAACCCCATCCGTTGTAGCGGATGCTTTAGTACTTCGATGTTTTTATATCATGTCCGATGGATGTCCCGGAATGATGGGGATATTCTTATATGCATCTTGTTAATGTCGGTTACAGGTGTTCAATCCATATGAATGATTATTTTTGTCTCTATGCATGGAACGTATATTTATGAGAAATGGAAATGAAAATCTTTTGGTCTATTAAAAATGATGGAAATGATCGATTATGATAAACTAATGAACTCACCAACCTTTTGGTTGACACTTTAAAGCATGTTTATTATCAGGTATGAAAGAAATCTTCCGCTGTGCATTTGCTCATTTTAGAGATATTATTTGGAGTCATTCATGACATATTTCAAAAGACGTTGCATTCGAGTCATTGAGTTCATCAAGATTATTATCAAGTCATTTATAGTTGGATATATTAAGAAGTGGTATGCATGCCGTCAATTTTTTATGTGATGAAAGTTTGTCTTTTTAAAAACGAATGCAATGTTTGTAAAATGTATCATATAGAGGTCAAGTACCTCACGATGTAACCAAATGTAATGTATTCGTCCAGATGGATTAGGACAGGTCGCTTCAGGGTTCGTGATTCCGAGGCCAACCCTGCATTGTTCAGTTTCGTCGTATGAATATCTTTAATACAAAATATTGTATCGTGAGTTTCATTTGCTCCCTTTTTAAATGCTTTTGCAATATATTTTTGGGACTGAGAATACATGCGCTGCTTTTATAAATGTTTTACGAAATAGACACAAGTACTCAAAACTACATTCTATGGTTGGATTATTAGACCGAATATCGCCCCTTTTAGCTTGGTAGCCTGAGAATTAGAGAAATGGCCCCTAATTGACGCGAATCCTAAAGATAGATCTATTAGGCCCAACAAGCCCCATCCGGGTTACGGATGCTTTAGTACTTTGATTTATCATATCCGATGAGAGTCCCGGAATGATGGGGATATTCTATATGCATCTTGTTAAGGTCGGTTATCAAGTGTTCATCATATGAATGGATTTTATAGTGAGCAGATTGCGAAATGCCTGTGTCACGGAAAAACGAAAATCTTGTGGTTTATTAAAATTATGAAATGATTATTTATGATAAATTAATGAACTCACCAACCTTTTGGTTGACACTTTTAAAATGTTTATTCTCGGGTATTAAAGAAATCTTTCGCTCTGCATTTGCTCATTTCAAAGTTATTACTTTGTGACGACTCGGAAATTTCTGACCAAATTTAAACCTGATCTTTATATGTTTCCGACACGATAAGCAAAGTCTGTAATGTTGAATCTCAAAAATTTTTGAACTACTTTTATATATTCAATTACCCTTCAACTGTTCTCGATGATTCATGAACATTTGTGTGTAAATAGATATGTGTATATATATATATATATATATATATATATGCGTATATATTAAATTGAGAAATATTAATAAAACATTAAACGGTTTGGTTGATACGAAAATATGTTATGAAATCTATTATTTGACTTGAAAACGTTAACAAAGTATTAAACGTATAATGTTATACTTATTTGTTTTAGATAAAAATCTACGCAATAAAACATGTTATATGAAACGTGTATATATATATAGACAAAGTATGTTGAACATGTATATAGGTGGTTTCGAATACAATTAATAGATATAGTAACACTTGATCGTTATTAAACAAGTTAATACAAACTTATAAGGATTTAAAATAAACATAAGTTCTAGTAATAGATTATGTGATCTGAATATAATTAGTTTTAGAAGAATAAACTTTATAATAGTTATTTGATTTAATTTCAAACGTACGAAAACGTTTCCAGTCTAAAAGAATTCTATTACTAAAACGTTTTATAATGTAATTTGAATATGTATATAAAACCTAATTAAAGTTGTATGCTATACATATTAAATCACAAATACATTTTTAAACATGTCAAGAAATAGATTATTAAAGTTATTATCATTAACTGTTATTGTTATAAATTTTAGAAATTATATAAAATGATTTGAGTGTCACGTCTTCTTTAAAAAGAATATACCTTTATAAATATCTGGAATCACTTTTGACAAATTCTTACCGAGCCATTTTAATAAGGATAAAGGTTTTAACGTTATCTTAAAATTTAGAATCTTTCTAGAAACTTTTTGACAAGTTATAAATGATAACGGTCCGTGATTTAATTAAATATAAATATATAAATAACGTGCAACGTGTAATTAAAAATGTGTTTATATATATTTCGTTTTATTTAATAAATGATATTAGTATTCGATTATTGAATTGATTGATATTTAGATAAGTTAACTTATAAGAATTTGATACAGGAATAAATTATATCAATTATAAGTTTCAAAATATAAACTTTATATGATATAATAATTTCTATCATTTAAGCGATTCTGAAATGAACTTTGAAATAAAATTAGTATTTGAAAAACCAAATATTATATTATTAAATAAATATTTCTAATATATATATATATATATATTATATTTCTAAATGAATATATATATATATATATATATATATATATATATATATATATATATATATATATATATATATATATATAGCGAAAGGATGATTTAAGGAAGCAAATGACCAAAACACTCAAATGAATAAGTTACACTTTGAGTGGGATAGTTATTATCATTATTATTATCATTATAATAATTATTAGTATTATCATTAGTATTATTATAATTATTATTATTAGTATCATTATCATTAAAACTAATATTAGTATCATCTAATTAGTATGATTAATATTATTATCATTATTATGAATGCGATATAAAAGAGGACTAAAAGCTATTAAACAAATCGATTAGGAAATAATGAGTATAAGTATAATGATGAAATTAAAATATTGAAAGATATTGATTTAGATAAAAATATCATTTTTAAAATTTTTATCATTACTATTATTATTAAAAGTATCATTAATATTAAAACTATCATTTTTATTAAAATTATCATTTTAATAGAAATATCATTGTTATTATAAAATATCATTATTATTATCATTTTAGTATTATTATTATTATTAAAAATTATCATTTTTATTAGAATTATTATTTTTATATAAAATAATATTATTATTACAGTTAATATTAAAAAGTATCGTTATTATTAAAATTATCATGATTAGAATTATCATTTTATTATAATTAATATCATCATTAGTAAATAAATATTGCTATTATTATTATTAGTAGAATTATTATTATTATTATTATTATTATTATTATTATTATTATTATTATTATTATTATTATTACAAAATAATACAACTTTTACTCATTATTATTATTATCAATATTATTTTATCAAATAAATATGCGGTACAAAAATATTTTTACCATACGTAATATAATTACATTAATAATACATACCACTATATTTTTATAATATTGAGTGTACTGTATAAATTTTATTACTTGAGATATATAAAAGTATATTTTTATCATATATATAAATTTTAAATATTTTACAAAATAGAAACAAGTACTTAAAACTACATTCTATGTTGGATTATTAAACCGAATTTCACCCCTTTTAGCTTGGTAACCTAAGAATTAGGAAACAGACGAGAGGTTCTGTTCCTAATTGACGCGAATCTTAAAGATAAATCTATTGGGCCTAAAAACCCCCATCTAGGTTATAGATGCTTTAGTACTTCGAGGTTTATATTATACAGACGAGAGGTTTTGTTTGGGGAAATTCTATGCATTAAAGTTAATGTCGGTTACCAGGTGTTCACCATATGAATGATTTTATCTTTTTACAGACGAGAGGTTCTATTTATAAATATGAAAATCTTGTGGTCTATTAAAATTATGGAAATGATTGATTATGATAAACTAATAAACTCACCAATCTTTTGGTTGACACTTTTAATCATGTATATTCTCAGGTATTAAAGAAATCTTTTGCTGTGCAATTGCTCATTTTAAAGATATTACTTGGAGTCATTCATGGCATATTTCAAAAGATGTTGCATTCGAGTCGTTGAGTTCAACAAGATTATTATTAAGTAGATGATATATTAAGTCATTTATAGTTTGGATATATTATAAATGGTATGCATGCTTGTCAACTTTCGATGAAATGAAAGTTTGGCTTTTAAAAACGAATGCAATGTTTGTAAAATGTATCATTTAGAGGTCAAATACTTCGCAATGGAATCATATGTTATTGTATTCGTCCTTATGGATTAGGACGGGTCATCTCATGTGGTATCAGATCGGTGGTCTTAGCGAACCAGGTCTTGCATTAGTGTGTCTAACTGATAGATATTAAGATGCATTAATGAGTCTGGACTTCGACCGTGTCTGCATGTCAAAAGTTTTGCTTATCATTTTTGTCGGAAATTACCTGCTTATCATCTTAAGTCTAAACGCGTCTTACTGCATTCATTGCATAGATAGTGTATAGGCAAATTCATATCTTGACATATCTATTACAGTAAACTCTATCTGACACCTTTCAAAAATTTCTTCGTAATTTATGGGATCTTGGTATTATATATACATGTAAAATATGTATTGAAGAATACTAAACTAAGTCTTATAATCTAATTCATTTCAAAAATCATTTCCCTGATCGTAAGAGATGAACCCCTCAACTAGTTTGAGTTCCTCGAATTTCGATATGGAATGAATCAACCAATTAGCCATCATATATTCTGGATGAATTGGGGATGGGTTCGTAGTCTACTTAGTCATTGTAGATAAGAAGAAGGTGATCCCTTCCATCCACTACATTTTCCTCTTGGCAAAGAACCTGAAGCACTTACCGGCGAACCTGTCCGAAACACCATTTTTCCCTCATTTCCAGAGTATCTCGTCACGATTATATACTATTGATGTGCGAGCGAAGGTGTACGAAATAATATTATATTTTTTTACAAAATACGATACAAATTACACAAGTTTTATTTATTTATTAATGGAATATACCTAAACCTTGCTACAACACTTATAGGCAGTGTACCTAATCATAGAGTAGTATAGTTTTTAGTAAGTCCGGTTCGTTCCACATGGAGCTAGTAAAGATAAAAGACCGGTTTGTCGATTTTATAAAAGGGGGGTTTACCGTTTAATGACCGGTTTGTCGATTTTAAATAAAGCGTAAAGATAAATTGCGATAATTAAAATGCGTAAAATAAATAACAATGACGAAATATAAAATTGCAAATAATAAAATGACAGTAATTAAAAGTATGATGAGAAATACAATAAAAGAATTATGCTTATTTAAACTTTCGTAATCATGATGTTTGACGTTTTGATGTTAATTTATTTATCTGAGTTAATTGTCCTTTGTCCTGGATTTATTTGATACCTATATGGTTTTTGTCCATAATAGTCCATCGGTCATAATTATAAAATGCTGGTCAAATTAACCTTATTCCCGAAGTCAAATATTCCAACTAATTAGGGATTCGAACTGTAACAAGGTTTTAATACTTTGTTTAATGATTACACCAGGTTATTGACTGCGTGTAATCCAAGGTTTTATTACTTTGTTAACAATTACACCAATTATCCTTGTATGTAATCCACCCCTATTTTAATGAGATATGAATATTAATTTACCCACTTGATCAGAATGAATAATCAATTACCCAACGCAAATAATTAATTAAATGATCGTAAAAGATGTCGTATAAACATCACTAAATAGGACATACATAATCATTTTAATAATTATTAGATTAACTAATTTGAAGATAGGTTCGACAGGTTCCGTTGAGTTGTCGCTCAATTAGACAATACCCCCTATTTATTAATAGTCATAGTCCAATGTCCACAAGTGTCGGTCTTTTGTCCAAACCTTAATTATGGTACAAAATCTAATAACCCTCTCTTAATATTTAGTCTAACATCACGATTACTTTGGCTCAAATAAGCATAATAATAACTTAGTTACGAGACATTAATTTAAAAAGGAAGAACATAGCTTACAGTGGTGATTAATTGTGTAGCGTTACACGGACAGAGTTCCGACTTAAAACCCGTAAAACATTCCTTACAATAACCCAATTATTATTAAACTTAATTTAAAATTAAAATTATATTTAAAAATATAATTATGATTACAGAGGAAGAAGAAGAAAAAGGTATATATTACTCGTCAATTCGCTGGCCTTTTATAGATGTGAGCTGATTTTGGGATCCATGCGATTGCATGGGTTCCCTTTGTTATTTTCATGCGATCGCATGGACAGGCTGGCCAGCATACATTACTTTGTTTTCTAGTTTTGTCGACGTTTTATTATATATAATATAATATATATATATATATAATTTTAAGAATTATTTATATATTATATTTTTTTATGTGCATAGTTGACTTGTCATTTTTGCTCCGTTGCGTCACGCATTGATATTTAGTTTATGTCCCGGTTCCGGATTTTCGAACGTCCTTGTGTACTATTTAATATCTTGTACTTTGCATTTTGCGACTTGTACTTTTGTAATTTTGAGATGTTTCTCATCAATATTTCGAACCACTTGGATTGTACTTTGTACTTTTTAGCTTTTTGGTCATTTGCGTCTTCAAATCGTCGTTTTCTTCTTTTGTCTTCGCACTTATTTATTTAAACGAATATTACATAAAAATAGAACAATTACAACTAAAAGCTTTACATATTGGAAGGATATTGTGCCTAATTATAAGTTCATTTGGAGCACTATCAAATATCCCCACACTTGAGCGTTGCTTGTCCTCAAGCAATACAGAACTTAAAATAAAATCACACTTCACTTGAATCACTTTTTTATTCTCACACTTTATACATCAGTGATTTTAATACGGCGGTATAAACAATGATAGTAACGATGTGGTTTACTGTCCCACATGACTATGAAAATTTAGATCCTTTAAGGAAATTGGATCTTTATGAAAACGTTTGATCTTTTGAAAATTCATTCTAGCTTTTACCCTAGATAAGTTTTCCGGAATAACCCTTCACCGGTATTTGCAAATTGTTTTTGTGGGTTTGGTGGTTTTCAGATTTGAAAATTTTAGCTCAAAACTTATGGTTTTGTGTTACCCACTTGCTAACCTTGTATTGGAAAAGCAACACGTCCAGTATACTTGCTCCGTATATTATGTTTCGGTAAACTACCGTTCTGTTGTAAAGAAAAGCGTTGAACAAGCAACTGTTAAGGCAATGTCCCGTGACATGCTTTTGATTATGGTCTATATCGTGTTGGATGCAATTACTATCCTTTGTAGGAGCAATAGTAAAGATCACCCTATAGTTTTTCGGTCTGGCACAAGGTCATGTCTTCGACCATGCTATGCAACCACCATTCTTACGGTTGACACCCGATTTGGTTCAGGTGACCTAATGAATTTCGGTGAATTCTTAGGATTTTACGTTCAATGGTAATGAACGCATTGAAAATAGGTTTTCAGAAAACAAATTGGTTTTAATTTGATCAAAATATTTTCTCGTTCAAGCTCGAGTTTAGATATCATCGAATTCCATGAGTTTGTAATTCTCAATCTTTAAATTCAATCTCAAGGATTGAGTAATATCAGGCTTAAAAGCTGATTTTTAATCTTTAAGGAGATTATCCTTTCTGGGGGTCTGATTCATTAGTCTTATCAAGCTAATTTGCACGGTGCCCTCCTCATTTTACGAGACATATCCTCTCATGGTTAGGATAAGTCTGACCACTTGACAACCCTGTTTGATGCTGAGGTCCGTGGATTTCCTGCTGATTTTAGAGATTACTTTTCTAGATTTTTCGTCAACCTACAGCTGGTCTGGACGACAACTTCTTGACCTAAATCAAGAAGCGCGTGTCTTTTTCGAAAGACTTTACTTCCTTTTAATGATGGAATTGATTCATCGTGTAGATCCATCTTTCTTTCAAATATATTACAGTAAATCGAGTAAAACTGATTAGTTTAGTCCAAAGCAAAAGTACCTGTAATAATCTTGTACAAACATATGTGATATGTGTTTTAAATAACTTAGTAAATTCTTTCCACACTTAGCTTTTATTTATTTTTTTCTTTGCCTTTTTATTCTCCTCTATTCCATTTTAAATGAATTCTAACGTTTTGGGTTGTTTCTCCATTTATGTTCTCTCCGAGGTAACAATAATTTCGGTATTAACACCTAGTTTTATCGTTCATAAATATGTATAAACATGATTTTAAATTCATTTAGTTGAAAATTTTACAAATTTTCACAAAAATTGGCAATTAAACTAAGTGTAAACCCGAGAGAATTTATAACCCTTCCCCACAATTGAGATCATGCAATGCCCTCATTTGCAAGAAATCAGTAAAAATTTAAATTCATGAGGGTGATTAGTGTAGAAAAATGATTAAAAATACCGAGTTTGCAAACATATTGTTTTATATCACATTTGATATTTTACGTCTTGTCGTTAGAATTAGTAGCTTTTGCTGAATTTTAATGTCAATCTTTGAAAATGCGTTGTTTTACCCTGTTTTGTACATAAGATAAACTACAAACATACATATATACATATATATATATATATATATATATATATATATATATATATATATATATATATATATATATATATATATATATATAACTTTTATTTATTAAAACAATTTAAATGAATAATTTTTTTAAATTTTATTTCCTTTTACTTTAGGTAGTTTCGGTATGTTTACCTAGTCCGTCCCTCGAAAAATTTAAAATTTGTCGTTTTTAAAGCGATTGTTTTAAAAGTAAAGATTTTTTGTTTTTTAATTTTTTTGGTATACTTTAGATCAATAAAATTAAAAATAATGATAACAAAATTTTTCGCCCCGCCCTCGGTTAAAGCAATTTCAGTTCCATGACCTAGTCTTCAACTTACGATGAATTTTAGAAATCATTTTTTTTAAACTTAATGAAATAAAGTAAATTTTGTTTTTAAATTCACACAAAACTTAAATTGAAAAAGCGTATTAATTTCATACAAAACCTACAAAATAAAAATTCAGAATGGGGGGAGAGAACTAGTTCTTTAGTGTCTGCTAGTGGAAAAGACCAATCAGATTCCATTCTCAAAACTACACGAGAACAGAACAACTAACTCTAGACAACGTTTTCTCTTTAGAACATTTGAATCTCCCCACACTTAGGTAGCTGTGGTGTCGAAATTGTGATTAACTTCATCGTCAATTTCTTTTGGACCATAATCAACTTGCATATCTGTGACTTTTACTTTAAGCCATTGGTCTGATTCCTGTGTAACATCTACAAATTCAACTAGTTTCGCCTTTTCTTTAGGCGATAGATTGGATACTAAACGGTTACATAACTTAAAGTTCCCCTTGGTTCTAGCATCGTGAATCCGTTTAATAAGTTTCTTCATTGAACTGTTAATAACGGAGTCATTTAATTTCGTATCAATAACGGGGTTCTTTGTTATCAAGTCATCATTAGGTGTTACTTCATCTTCTCCACACTTAGGTTTTTTATTATTGTTAAGCACTACCGTTGGAGTTGGTAAAACAACATGATTCTTACCAATTGTTTTTGTTGGTTCAAAGGTTTTGGTTGGTGGAGATTTAGACTTTCGACGCACAAAGGTGATCGATTTTTCACCATCACTAAGTGTCATTCTACCCTCTCTTACATCAAATAACGCCCTGGTGGACGCTAAGAATGGTCGACCTAAAATTAGAGGAATGTTTGAGTCCTCTTCTATGTCAATGATAATAAATTCGACTAAAAAGGTTAAATTACCCACTTGAACGGGTAGGTTGTTCGCAATTCCAACTGGGTGCCTAATGGTTTGATCAAAGAGTCGAATACTCATCTCTGTTGGACTTAACTAACTTACTCCTAATCTCCTATATAATGAAAGAGGCATAACACTCACACTCGCACCTAAATCTGCTAGTGCATCATGCATGACACAATCACTAAGTAGACAAGGAACAATAAATTCATCCGGATCACCCAACCTGAGTGGAGGTTTTGGTGGAACTGTCTTCGCCGGGTTTATCTTTAAGGTTTTTATTTCTTGCACTTTCTTATTCTTCTTCTTCTTCTTTCCAGAGGTATTACAAACTTTATTACCTATCACTTGCTCATACTCAACTCCTTTTCTTGGAAACGGGATGGATGGTCTGTAGGGTGCCACCACTGGCTTTACATACTCGAGTGGTGGTGGTGTTGTAACTTCTTCATTGTTACTCACATCTAAAACCTTCCCATCTTTTGATGATGGTTTTTCAGAATTTCTTGATACCATATTAACATTCTCATTCCGAGGATTTACTTTAATATTACTTGGTAGCTTTCCTTGATCCATCTCACTCATTATGCTAGCAAGAGTACCTACATGTTTTTCTAGATTTAAAATGGAAGCTTGTTGAGTTCTTAATGACTGATCAAACCTATCATTTGTTTGAGTTTGAGATGTAATAAATTGTGTTTGAGATTCCATGTGCTTTGCCATCATTTCTTCTAGATTTGACTTTTTCTCTTCGGTTTGTTGTGGTGGTTTATACAAGCCAGGTCTTTGTTGATTGAAAGTGTTGTTTTGAGTTGGTTGGTTATTCGGACCTTGTTGGTTGTACGAGTTATTGTTGGGTCTATTTGGATTGTAAATAATGTTTTGATTTCGATTGAAGTTTGGCCTTGGAGGTTGATAATTATTTTGATAATTATTTCCCGGCCTATGGTTCATGTAGGAAACATTCTCTCGTTGTTCCATCGTTTGCTCGATGTGACAATTTTTTGTTAAGTGTGGTCCACCGCATTGCTCACAACTGATTCGTATTGCGTGAATATCTTTATTCATCTTTTCCATTTGTCTCTCAAAAGAATCTATTTTTGCGGAAACGGAATCAAAGTCATGGCTAGAATCGGCTCTAGTCGCTTTAGATAAACGAAAGATATCTTTTTTCTAGTGCCACTCATGCGAGTAGGAGGCTGTGTTATCAATAATTTTGTGAGCTTCGGTTGCGGTTTTCTTCATAATACCACCAGATGTTATGTCGATGTCTTTTCGTGTAGCAATGTCGCATCCTTGGTAGAATATTTGTACTATTTGATAAGTGTCTAAACCATGTTGCGGACATCCTCTCAACAACTTTCCAAATCTTGTCCATGCCTCATATAATGTTTCATTTGGCTTTTGCGCGAACGTAACAATTTCTCCTTGAAGTCTCACGGCTTTAGATGCCGGAAAGAATTGTTTAAGAAATTTTTCAACTAAAACGTCCCATGTATCAATCGCCCCTTCAGGTAACTATTCTAACCAATCTTTGGCTTCTCCCTTTAAAGTCCAGGGAAATAACATGAGATTGATTTGTTCATCCTCCACTTCTCGGATTTTAAATAGAGTACAGATCCTATTAAAGGTTCGAAGATGTTCGTTTGGATCTTCCTTCGGCGTACCACTATATTGGCATTGATTAGTTACCATGTGTAGGATTTGTCCTTTGATTTCATAATCTGGCACATTAATGTCTGGCATAATAATGGCGTGACCTTGGCCCGTACGTGTGGCTCTCATTCGATCTTCCATACTTAGAGGTTCCGTTACTTCCATAATTGAAATTGTTGAATACGAATCACTAGATGATTCTGATTTAATGGTTTGTGGTTCAGGAGGAATGATTAGTCGTTCAGGATCTTGGAATTGTCCTTGAATATCCTCCGGGTTCTCGGTAGTGAAGTCGGGTTCAAAAAAATGGATTATCTGAAATTTGAATTGGAGTACTTGGTCAACTAGATAACGATTCTAAAGAAAAATCAACGACAATGTTGGCTAGATGTCTTGATCGAGTTACAGGTGGTGAACGTTTGAAAGGTGGTGAACGTTTTGCTCGGTGCATTCACTGAATATCCTATTAGTTATAAAAGATAAAAATTATATAAGTTATCAAATTAATAGACTTTTTTGATTTTGCCCACGTTTCGAATAGCCAATAGATGCAGCAGGTAGCCAGGACCCTTTAAATCGAAAGCTCAAACTTGCCACTAACAAATCCAACTATTACTACGAACCAGAAAATTTTGGATGTCTATCAATTTAACTGCTTAAAATAATTTTTTCGTTTTGAAATTTTAGAGAAGAAATAGAAAATTCTATGTCCTAAAAACTAGAGCGTCGAGAAATAAGAAAGAAAAAGAGCGCGTCGAAAAACGTTGAAAAATAAAAGGTCGAAAAATAAAAATAAGAAAGAAAAACGTCGAAACATAAAAGTCTAAAAACTGAATATTAAAAGTTGCATCTAAAGGTATTAAAGCTTAAAAGGAAATCTATATCCAAAACGATAATAACTTCAAAGGCACTAAAATATATAAACGGCGTCGCAAAATTCTAAAGCGCCTAAATCTTAATCTAATGAAAAAGCACTTAAGGGATTTTACGACAAAGCCTAAAAACTTGAAATATAAAAATAACTACGGCAAAAACTAATCTTAAAATTAATTACGAACAATAAATATACAAATTACAAATTAAACGATTAAAATATACAATTTATTACTAAAATGATAGAAATACAAATTTTAGCTTGGTAACCTAAGAATTAGGAAACAGACGAGAGGTTCTGTTCCTAATTGACGCGAATCCTAAAGATAGATCTATTGGGCCTAACAACCCCCATCCAGGTTATGGATGCTTTAGTACTTTGAGGTTTATATTATACAGACGAGAGGTTCTGTTTGGGGATATTCTATGCATTAAAGTTAATCGGTTACCAGGTGTTCACCATATGAATGATTTTATCTTTATAAAGACGAGAGGTTCTGTTTATAAATATGAAAATCTTGTGGTCTATTAAAATTATGGAAATGATTGATTATGATAAACTAATGAACTCACCAACCTTTAGGTTGACACTTTTAATCATGTTTATTCTCAGGTATTAAAGAAATCTTTCGCTGTGCATTTACTCATTTTAAAGATATTACTTGGAGTCATTCATGGCATATTTCAAAAGATGTTGCATTCGAGTCGTTGAGTTCAACAAGATTATTATTAAGTAAATGATAGATTAAGTCATTTACAGTTTGGATATATTATAAAATGGTATGCATGCCTGTCAACTTTCGATGAAATGAAAGTTTGACTTTTAAAAACGAATGCAATGTTTGTAAAATGTATCATTTAGAGGTCAAATACCTCGCAATGGAATCATATGTTATTGTATTCGTCCTTATGGGTTAGGACGAGTCATCTCATGTAGTATCAGAGCGGTGGTCTTAGTAAACCAGGTCTTGCATTAGTGTGTGTAGTTGATAGATATTAAGATGCATTAATGAGTCTGGACTTCGACCGTGTCTGCATGTCAAAAGTTTTGCTTATCATTTTTGTCAGAAATTACCTGCTTATCATCTTAAGTCTAAACACGTCTTACTGCATTCATTGCATAGATAGTGTATAGGCAAATTCATATCTTGACATATCTATTACAGTGAACTCTATCTGACACATTTCGAAAATTTCTTCGTAACTTATGGGATCTTGGTATTATATATACATGCAAAATATGTATTGAAAAATACCAAACTAAGTCCTATAATTTAATTCATTTCAAAAATCATTTCCCTGATCGTAAGAGATGAACCCCTCAACTAGTTTGAGTTCCTCGGATTCCGATATGGATTTCCGCTCGAGCTTCGAAAGCAGTGTGACTGGAATGAATCAACCAATTAGCCATCATATATTCTGGATGAATTGGGGATGGGTTCGTAGTCTACTTAGTCATTGTAGACAAGAAGAAGGTGATCCCTTCCATCCACCACATTTTCCTCTTGGCAAAGAACCTGAAGCACTTACCGGCGAACCTGTCCGAAACACCATTTTCTCTCTCATTTCCAGAGTATCTCGTCACGATTATATACTATTGATGGGCGAGCGGAGGTGTACGAAATAATATTATATTTTTTTTACAAAATACGATACAAATTACACAAGTTTTATTTATTTATTTATGGAATATACCTAAACCTTGCTACAACACTTATAGGCAGTGTACCTAATCGTAGAGTAGTGTAGTGTTTAGTAAGTCCGGTTCGTTCCACAGGGAGCTAGCTGAGTTTAACGCTATATTTTTAAACTATATTTGTATATACATACATACATATATATATATATATATATATATATATATATATATATATATATATATATATATATATATATATATATAAATAGTAATATTATTATAAAAGGGGGGTTTACCGTTTAATGACCGGTTTGTCGATTTTAAATAAAGCGTAAAGATAAATGACGATAATTAAAATGCGTAAAATAAATAACAATGACGAAATATAAAATTGTGAATAATAAAATGACAGTAATTAAAAGTATGATGAGAAATACAATAAAAGAATTATGCTTATTTAAACTTCCGTAATCATGATGTTTGATGTTTTGATTTTAATTTATTTATCTGGGTTAATTGTCCTTTGTCCTGGATTTATTTGATACCTATCTGGTTTTTGTCCATAATAGTCCATCGGTCATAATTATAAAATGCTCGTCAAATTAACCTTATTCCCGAAGTCAAACATTCCAACTAACTAGGGATTCGAACTGTAACAAGGTTTTAATACTTTGTTTAATGATTACACCAGGTTATCGACTGCGTGTAATCCAAGGTTTTATTACTTTTTAACAATTACACCAATTATCCTTGTATGTAATCCACCCCTGTTTTAATGAGATATGAATATTAATTTACCTACTTGATTAGAATGAATAATCAATTACCCAACCCAAATAATTAATTAAATGATCGTAAAAGATGTCATATAAACGTCACTAAATAGGACATACATAATCATTTTAATAATTATTAGATTAACTAATTTGAAGATAGGTTCGACAGGTTCCAATGAGTTGTTGCTCAATTAGACAATACCCCATATTTATTAATAGTCATAGTCCAATGTCCACAAGTGTCGGTCTTTTGTCAAACCTTAATTATGGTACAAAATCTAATAACTTTCTCTTAATATTTAGTCTAACATCACGATTACTTTGGCTCAAATAAGCATAATAATAACTTAGTTACGAGACATTAATTTAAAAAGGAAGAACATAGCTTACAGTGGTGATTAATTGCGTAGCATTACACGGACAGAGTTCCGACTTAAAACCCGTAAAACATTCCTTACAATAACTCAATTATTATTAAACTTAATTTAAAATTAAAATTATATTTAAAAATATAATTATGATTACAGAGGAAGAAGAAGAAAAAGGTATATATATTACTCGTCATTTCACTGGCCTTTTATAGATGTGAGCTGATTTTGGGATCCATGCGATTGCATGGGTTCCCTTTGTTATTTCCATGCGATCGCATGGACAGGCTGGCCAGCATACATTACTTTGTTTTCTAGTTTTGCCGACGTTTTATTATATATAATATAATATATATATAATTTTAAGAATTATTTATATATTATATTATATTTATGTGCATAGTTGACTTGTCATTTTTACTCCGTTGCGTCGCGCGTTGATAGTTGGTTTATGTCCCGGTTCTGGATTTTCGAACGTCCTTGCGTACTATTTAATATCTTGTACTTTGCACTTTGCGACTTGTACTTTTATAATTTTGAGACGTTTCTCATCAATATTTCGAACCACTTGGATTGTACTTTGTACTTTTTAGCTTTTTGGTCATTTGCGTCTTCAAATCGTCGTTTTCTTCTTTTGTCTTCGCACTTATTTATTTAAACGAATATTACATAAAAATAGAACAATTACAACTAAAAGCTTTACATATTGGAAGGATATTGTGCCTAATTATATGTTCATTTGGAGCACTATCAACTATCCCAAATTCTAGATCTTATTCACCCACTCGTCCGAACCACCGATCATCCCGGTGTACTAAAAGAAGTCAACGATCTTCGCGCTGGAGTGGTGGCATTGGAGAATATGATGCAGAACTTACAAGCATCACAAGCTCCACAAACACCAACTGTACCACCCGCATCAATACCAACAACAACAATACCACCACCAACAACACCCGCATCGCAAGCCTCAACGTCAGAATCTGTCCCACGAGCATCAACGTCATACGCCCTGTAGATACCAAGGAATACCAACAACAATAAACGATGAATTATTGATTCATAACTTCATCGGAGAAATATTCTAAGGTGATTATGTAATCTCCAAAGTTTTAGAGATTATTTATTCGAATCATAACCGTAAATCACGATGAGTTGAGGGATAAAGATTACAGAGGGGAGAATAGAAACCCTGAAAGGAATGATGCGTGCATTACAAATAGACTTGTTATACAAGCAGCGCCAACAGTACCATCAACATCACCAGCACTAGCAGTACCGTCAGCATCACCAGCACCATCAGTACCGACAGCATCACCAGCACCAGCAGCATCTACAACATCACAAGCTCCGCCAGTTCCATAATCACCGACATCATCACAAATCAACAACAAGTATATCGTATCAACGAGTTATGAAGTATTAACTCATTCCCTCTAAAGAATTTATATGTATACTTTATATATATGAATTATTAAGCCACAATATATCCTTTCGTACTAAGCTATTACGTGTGAATTTTAAAGGGTAGATACTACTCGGTTAATTCACATTACTAATATGCTATGATGCACAACCTTCATTAACGACTTAACAATCGTTAACTATAATCTATACTTCGACTCAATTCCATTTCATAAAAAAAAACCAAGTGTATTATTCAAATACATGTTTAATGTTACACTTTCATTTTCGATGTACTCGAAACTTTCTAGAAAACATCATTTATATCTTGCGAAGTTCACAAGAATTCCACGAACATCAACATCATTCACCGAGGAAATATCAATAAAAATAAATAATGAGGTATTGATTCATGAATTCATTTACGTTGATGAGATAATTCGCGAGGATTACTAAATTTCTAAAAGTTTTAGAGATTATTTATTACTAGTTCTAGCCAAAAATCAAATGAGTTTAATTTAAAATTGAAGGTATTTTGTATGCCAGAGAGACATATTAAATTAACGTGGCTAATATGTTTTGATCCAAGTCGGGTCATACCCAATAACAAGCTTACCGACACCTTACATGTATTTGATCTTAACGATTGGATCGTTTATTAAATACGCGACACTTGAACTTTAAGAAAAATGGTTTTCTTAAATATTACTTGATGTGTATATATATAAATTATGGAATAATTTATATAATATGGATTTAATTATTTATGGGTTAAGTAATTAAATAATTTATGTTACATTTTATATAAATTGGTTTTATATAATAAAATGTACATAAATAAATATGGAAGTTTATAAAAATGGTTTTATAAAATCTTTTTTTTATAAAACATATTTTATAAAACCCATTAGGAAGTGGCATTGGAGTCTCAACAAGCATGCCATTTTGACTAGCCATGTGTGTGGTTACTTCTATTTTCAAGAGGCATAAGTACCAAGACTTGTTGGAGACTAAAATACACATGCATACACATCAAAACAAGTAAGAAAAAAAATTGCACACTCTCCTTTTTTGCTGCTGTTCTGCCGTGAGCTTCCAAGGGTGAAAGGGTGTTCATTTTCCTTTTTTTGCAAGATTGTTTCAAGTGTAAACAAATCCTAACCAAGGTACAAGGTGTTGGTGATAAGCTTGGGGTATATCTACTTGAGGTTTCATCCATTTGAGGCTCCATTCATCATCATCATCTTCATCACTCACTACCTAGCTTGGAGAAGGTATAAACTCCATTCTTACTTGTAGTTTGTAAGTATGTGGAAGGACCCGTTCATATACATTATAAACGATTCACAATAGTTGATTACATCGCGAGGTATTTAACCTCTATATGATACATTTTACAAACATTGCATTCGTTTTTAAAAGACAAACTTTCTTTACAACGAAAGTTGACGGCATGCACACCATTTCATAATACATCCAACTATAATTGGCTTAATAATAATCTTGATGAACTCAATGACTCGAATGCAACGTCTTTCAAAATATGCCATGAATGACTCCAAGTAATATCCTTAAAATGAGCAAATGCACAGCGGAAGATTTCTTTAATACCTGAGAATAAACATGCTTTAAAGTGTCAACCAAAAGGTTGGTGAGTTCATAGGTTTATCATAACAATCATTTCAATATATTAATAGACCACAAGATTTCCGTTTATAAATATATGTACACTCGCAAGTGTATAAAAGTATTCTATAAGTTGTAGGCACCCGGTAACAAGCCTTAACGTTCATGTTTTACCCTCTGAAGTACACCAGATCAGGTGTGTTTTAAAATAACCTCGAAGTACTAAAGCATCCCATAGTCAGGATGGGGTTTGTCAGGCCCAATAGATCTATCTTTAGGATTCGCGCCTACCGTACATAGACAAGTAGTTTAATGTTACCAAGCTAAGGGTATATTTCTGGTTTAAACCCACATAGAATTAGTTTTAGTACTTGTGCCTATTTCGTAAAACATTTATAAAACAGCGCATGTATTCTAAGCCCAAAAATATATATAAAAAGGGAGTAATGAAACTCACAATACTGTATTTCGTAGTAAAAATACATATAACGTCATTTAACAAGTGCAAGGTTGGACTCGGATTCACGAACGTATCAATATTGAGATTCAATATTGCAGGAAAGTACGTAGACGCAACGGAGATGATAAACACTAGATTGACCTCACGAGCATACCCATGAACCATACCCATCACCTCCATAGCTATAACCCATAATTTCCTTAGCTTCGACTCATTAAAAAAAACTATTTTGAAATCACTCGGACAGCACTCCGTCGTAATATTTTATGTATACTAATAATATCTTGAAATAATACAAAGAAAATATATATATGTAATTCGATTGAGAGAGTTTAGAGAAATATATTTTCAAGTTTCTATGAAATAATGAAACCTATTGAATTCTATTTATAACAGATTTTTGAATTATTAAAGTGAATTATTAAAGTATGAATTATTAAAATGAATTATTAAAGTATGAATTATTAAAATGAATTATTAAAGTGAATTATTAAAGTATGAATTATTAAAGTGAATTATTAAAGTATGAATTATTAAAGTTAAAGTAAAATAAAAGTAAAGTAAAGGTAAAGTTAAAGTATAGTAAAAGTATAAAACTATATACGTATAATACGCGTATAAGTATATATAATATTAATTTAAATCGTTATATATATTTAATAAAATAAAATATAAATATCGTTATCTTTATCATACTGGTTAAGTAATGAGTTGTCAAAAGTGGTTCTAGATATTTATAAAAGATATATACGTTTTAATAATAAAGTTCTTTTTAAACTGAAAACGTTTTTTTGTACTTTTGAAACTAAATTAATAGAATATTATGGAAACCAATTCTCCACTAATTTTTGTCTAACTTTCGTAAATGACACTTTTTGTTTTTATTTATAAATAGCTTTACAAATTATTCTGAATATCGTTAAGAGGAATAGATTTTCTCAAATCATAGTGGACCTCTCAACAGAGACTTGTAATCATAATTCAATGTTTCTGATAATTCAATCATTTAATATATTTTTTTAATTTCATCGAAAATCATATTGAAACAAATACGTTCGTGTAAGGTATTATACATTTAATAATTTATTAATATTCTCAAGTTATAATATATATATACATATACATATCTATTTATATATAACGGTTCGTGAATCGTCGGAATTTGGTCGAGGTTATAATGAATGTATGAACACAGTTTAAAATTCTTGAGATTTAACTTAACAAACTTTGCTTATCGTGTCGGAATAATATAAAGATTAAAGTTTAAATTTGGTCAGAAATTTCCGGGTCGTCACAGTACCTACCCGTTAAAGAAATTTCGTCCCCGAAAGTTGATAGAGGTCGTCATGACTAACAATGAGAATGTTATTATAACGATTATAGAGTTTTATCATGTTCAAGAAGAATGGATAAAATAATTCGATTAATCGAAACGTGTGAGTGAAGTTATCGTAAATGAATGAATTAAGATAATAGTGATTCGTCGTATCTTTTGACGTCATCACGATTGATCTCCGAAAAGAAAATCTTTGTAATCTATATTGGATTTGATTATTCGGCGATTAAGGAAATTATGATCCTCTTCGAATTAATGCGATAATCCATTTTGATTTCTCTGTCGGATATTTCACTATAAATCCACCTCATTTGTTTTCTTACAACTCACACCTTCTCAACTCATATTTTAAAGTATTTGTCAATATGCTTCATCCAGTGCTGATTCTTGATATACTCCTCACTTTCATATCTGTCGCTCTTCTTTTTCATCTGCCTCCGGAAGAATTTATTTACTTCTACTATACTCTTGGTTTTATAGTGTTTTTAGTTCTCCCGTGTCTTTATATTGCTATATGCATTGATATATACGGTTTGTGATTTCTGGGTTGTTGTTGGGTTTTATATCTTCCCTTATATTTCAAAGTCCTTGCTTCTTCTATAATCATTGTCATCCACAGTTAATGCTCTCTTCTATTTTCTATGATTTATACTCCCATTTCTAGTTCGGAGCTTTGTCCTTTCGTTTCTTCTTCTTGCGATTAAGCACCGCTTGTAATGGTCCAGAATTCGCAGATATAAATTTCGGAATGAACATTGTTAATTTTCTAGGAAGGAAATTGTAATGACACGATCTTGACTTGTCAAATTACCAGAATACCTCGGAAAAGGCCGAATCATCAAGAAATATTTTCTTGATATTTAGAGATCAAAGAGAATACAAGAGTCGTGTAACATAGCACATGATGACGTTATGATCTGTGAATCATCATGTTCCATTTAGAAACTCAGCATGAATTACTGTAATATAATCACGTTGATCAAGTGTCATTATATTATACTAACTCATGCTTCAGCTCCCAACACTTCTTCAAGAATATTCCTATTTTAAACTCGAATGTTTCAGAATTTAGAAACTAAAATAGTTTCTTTTATGATATAATACAGATAGCGCGAAGAGGTAAATGATTTCAGATAAGAATAATTATGGAAATATCTTCAGAAATATGGAGGATATTTATAATGAAAGATACGATGATATCTTAAAATTTCTAATATCAGAGGATGATGAAGAATATTGTCCGTAAGGGTTTAGAGTCAGGAGCAAGGTATTCGATAATGAATTCAGCAGACACGAAATCATTTGGATTCTTTGAAGGTAGATTTCGTCCTTGTGATTTATCCACAACCTTCTTCATGGTTTGCTCAATCCGTATTTTTTTAGTACCAAATATTCTCTTTTTCTGAGCTTTGCCAACACACTACTCTTTATCATCAAACTTTTTACTGTTAAGGTCGTTTATAATTTTTTCTGCTTCATCAGTATTTCGAGAACTAGTTCGCAGTTTAGGGTGTTTTTCAGAAATTTCACATTCAAAGTATATAAGTCCAGAAGATAGACACATATAATTGTTGGCGTAGACATGCTGCGAGATTTCAAAATACTGATTGCTAATTTTCGATGATTCGCATGGCAATTCTCGTTACAAGATGCAGATGAGTAAATGATGGGGTTTTGATAAATATAAAGATTTTTCGGAAAGTCAAAGATCAATGAAGTTATTAATAAGTTTACTGCTAATGTGGCGAGATATGAAAGGTTCCCCGTTAATATTGATGAAGAGGTAATCATTATAATAAGGCTTATTCGATTGAACAATTGAAGTTGGTTTGCTGGAGCTGTGACAAAACCGTCTATTTTTAGAAGGGATTGAAAAGTTATTTTAGCTAGTAAATGCCAAAAGGTCTGACATGGATACATGTTAAATTATGACTTTGGTTTCAAGAGTTTTTCAGGTACGTAACTGTGGATAACATGTGGTTGGATCATCATCTCGATTGTTCATTATTTGAAGTGTCTTCAGGTATTTCGAAGGGCTTGAACACAGATTATAATCGTTAATATACATACGATGTTCTAACACAGTTTTGAAGTTAAAGTATAGCTTTGAAAGATGTAAGAATCTAAGAGTGATGATACCGGTTATAACTTGAATTAAATTCGGCGATTTCAAAATCAGAATATGTAATTAGGTTTTTGAATGAGTATGGTTGTTTTGATTTCTATAAAAGAATGTATATTGTTGTGAAAGTAGGGAGTATAATGGATGATTTGCTGAATCAGATTCGAAGAATATAACATATTAATTGTGAATTTATATATCTCTCGGATATTACCTACCCGTTAAAAAAAAATTGTCACAATTAATATTTTGTACAAAAGAATTTTATTACAGTCTTTATGAAAATATATGTGTATATTTCTTCAGATGTAATATTGATTTAATGAGTTAATATTAAATTAAACTCACTTAATTTATGGTTAAGGCTAGGATAGATAATTTCTAAACTTTAGAAATTACATAATCGTCATAGAATGTTTTCCCAATGAAGTTATGAATCAATACTTCATCGTTGTGGTATTCCTTAGTATCTACAGGGTGTATGACGTCGATGCTCATGGGACAGATTGTGAAGTTGAGGTTTGTGATGCGGTTGTTGTTGGTGGTGGTAATGGTACCGTTGATGTTGTTGATGGTGGTACTGGTTATGCTGTTGATGTTGCTGCTGGTGTTTGTAACCTTTGCACCATATTCTCCAAAGCCACTACCCGAGCGCGAAGCTCGTTGACTTCTTCTATTACACCGGGGTGATTTTCGGTTCGGACGAGCGGATAAATAAGATCTAGAATTTGGTGTAGTATATAATCATGACGAGATACTCTGGAAATGAGAGAGAAAATGGTGTTTCGAATAGGTTCGCCGGTAAGTGCTTCAGGTTCTTCGCCAAGAGGGCAATGTGGTTTATGGAAGGGATCACCTTCTTCTTGTCTCCAATGATTAAGGAGGCTACGAACCCATCCCCAATTCATCCAGAATAGATGATGACTAATTGGTTGATCCATTCCGGTCACACTACTTTCGGAACTTGAGTGGGATTCCATTTCGGAATCCGAGGGACTTGAACTAATGAAGAATTCCATTTCGTACGATTGAATAAAGAATTTTTCGATATGAAATGATTTTCCGGCTATCAGGTGGTATTCTAATTATATAGAGCAAAAGGTTTCGTAGATTACGGAGGAATTTACGGAATATGTCAGGCAAAGTTTACAGTAACAGATACGCTAAGATATGAATTAGCAGATACACTAAGATATGAATTTTGTCTATACACTATTCATGCAATCAATGCAATAAGATGTGTCTAGGCTAAGAATGATAAGCAGGTAATTTCCGACAAGAATGATGAGCAAAACTTTTGAAATGCAGACACGGTCGAAGTCCAGACTCACTAATGCATCCTAACGACTATCAGTTAGACACACTAATGCAGACCTGGTTCGCTAAGACCACCGCTCTGATACCAACTGAAAGGACCCGTTCATATACATTATAAACGATTCACAATAGTTGATTACATTGCGAGGTATTTGACCTCTATATGATACATTTTACAAACATTGCATTCGTTTTTAAAAGACAAACTTTCTTTACAACGAAAGTTGACAGCATGCACACCATTTCATAATACATCCAACTATAATTGGCTTAATAATAATCTTGATGAACTCAATGACTCGAATGCAACGTCTTTCAAAATATGCCATGAATGACTCCAAGTAATATCCTTAAAATGAGCTAATGCATAGCGGAAGATTTCTTTAATACCTGAGAATAAACATGCTTTAAAGTGTCAACCAAAAGGTTGGTGAGTTCATAGGTTTATCATAACAATCATTTCAATATATTAATAGACCACAAGATTTCCGTTTATAAATATATGTACACTCGCAAGTGTATAAAAGTATTCTATAAGTTGTAGGCACCCGGTAACAAGCCTTAACGTTCATGTTTTACCCTCTGAAGTACACCAGATCAGGTGTGTTTTAAAATAACCTCGAAGTACTAAAGCATCCCATAGTCAGGATGGGGTTTGTCAGGCCCAATAGATCTATCTTTAGGATTCGCGCCTACCGTACATAGACAAGTAGTTTAATGTTACCAAGCTAAGGGTATATTTCTGGTTTAAACCCACATAGAATTAGTTTTAGTACTTGTGCCTATTTCGTAAAACATTTATAAAATAGCGCATGTATTCTCAGCCCAAAAATATATATAAAAAGGGAGTAATGAAACTCACAATACTGTATTTCGTAGTAAAAATACATATAACGTCATTTAACAAGTGCAAGGTTGGACTCGGATTAACGAACGTATCAATATTGAGATTCAATATTGCAGGAAAGTACGTAGACGCAACGGAGATGATAAACACTAGATTGACCTCACGAGCATACCCATGAACCATACCCATCACCTCCATAGCTATAACCCATAATTTCCTTAGCTTCGACTCATTCAAAAAAACTATTTTGAAATCACTCGGACAGCACTCCGTCGTAATATTTTATGTATACTAATAATATCTTGAAATAATACAAAGAAAATATATATATGTAATTCGATTGAGAGAGTTTAGAGAAATATATTTTTAAGTTTCTATGAAATAATGAAACCTATTGAATTCTATTTATAACAGATTTTTGAATTATTAAAGTGAATTATTAAAGTATGAATTATTAAAATGAATTATTAAAGTATGAATTATTAAAGTGAATTATTAAAGTATGAATTATTAAAGTGAATTATTAAAGTATGAATTATTAAAGTTAAAGTAAAATAAAAGTAAAGTAAAGGTAAAGTTAAAGTATAGTAAAAGTATAAAACTATATACGTATAATACGCGTATAAGTATATATAATATTAATTTAAATCATTATATATATTTAATAAAATAAAATATAAATATCGTTATCTTTATCATACTGGTTAAGTAATGAGTTGTCAAAAGTGGTTCTAGATATTTATAAAAGATATATACGTTTTAATAATAAAGTTCTTTTTAAACTGAAAACGTTTTTTTGTACTTTTGAAACTAAATTAATAGAATATTATGGAAACCAATTCTCCACTAATTTTTGTCTAACTTTCGTAAATGACACTTTTTGTTTTTATTTATAAATAGCTTTACAAATTATTCTGAATATCGTTAAGAGGAATAGATTTTCTCAAATCATAGTGGACCTCTCAACAGAGACTTGTAATCATAATTCAATGTTTCTGATAATTCAATCATTTAATATATTTTTTTAATTTCATCGAAAATCATATTGAAACAAATACGTTCGTGTAAGGTATTATACATTTAATAATTTATTAATATTCTCAAGTTATAATATATATATACATATACATATCTATTTATATATAACGGTTCGTGAATCATCGGAATTTGGTCGAGGTTATAATGAATGTATGAACACAGTTTAAAATTCTTGAGATTTAACTTAACAAACTTTGCTTATCGTGTCGGAATAATATAAAGATTAAAGTTTAAATTTGGTCAGAAATTTCCGGGTCGTCACAGTATGTTTCACAACCTGATCCTATTTGGGATTTAACTTTAATTGGTTAAAGATTAACAAGTTTTAAAATGGTAACACTTATATGCTTCCGCTTTAATTTGATAAACAAATGTTTTATGTAAGTTTATGAACTTGTTAAATCCCTACAAAAATTAACTCATTAAAAATGAACTAGGAAAGGTGAAAGATACTTCGTCACTTTCATTGATGACTTTAGTCATTTCGGATATGTCTACTTGTTAAGACATAAGGACGAAACTTTTGAAGTATTCAAGGAATATCAAAATGAAGTACAAAATCAACTCAATAAGACAATCAAGGTACTTCGTACCAATAGAGGAGGTGAATACCTAAGCGATGCTTTCCAAGATCATCTTAAAAGTTGTAGGATTATCTCGCTACTCACTCCTCCTAGAACACCCCAACTTAATGGAGTTTTCGAAAGGAGGAACCGAACCCTAATGGATATGGTTCGATCTATGATGGCTAGAAGCTCGTTGCCTCTATCATTTTGGGGTTATTGTCTATGCTCCGCGGCTCGTATTCTAAATATGGCCCCAACCAAGAAAGTGGAACGAACTCCTCATGAGATATGGTTTGGAAAACCTCCATCTCTATCATACTTAAAGGTATGGAGATGTGAAGCTTATCCTAAGCATTACGTCCCTAATAAGTTGAATGCTCGATCCACGAAGTGTATCTTCATAGGATATCTCAAGGATGATATGGGATACTATTTCTATGATCCAACCGAGCAAAATGTATATGTTGCTCGAAAGGCTGAATTCCTTGAAACTAAGTTCCTATTACAAGTAAATAGTGAAAGGAAGATAGATCTTGAAGAGGTTCAAGATCAAGTAGATGATACACAATTGGCTGACACTAGCACTCAACATGAAAGTGTTGAGAGTGATCAAATGGATGATCAAAATACACCAGACGTTCGCAGATCTGGTAGGATTAGTAATCCTCCTGAAAGATATGGGTTTCTCATGGATGGTTGCTATGTGGTTGATTTGGATGAACCAACAAACTACCAAGATGCTTTATCAAGGATTGATAAGGATAAATGGTAGGAAGCCATGAACGCTGAGATGCAATCCATGTATGACAACCAAGTTTGGGAACTTGTTAAACAACCTACTGGCTCAAGGCTAGTTGATTGTAAATGGCTTTTCAAAATGAAAACCGACATACATGGAAACTTGGATACATATAAAGCTAGACTTGTAGCAAAAGGTTTCACTCAAACTCAAGGGGTTGACTATGATGAAACTTTTTTGTCTGTGGCAATGCTAAAGTCTATTAGGATATTACTTGCCATTGCTACTCATTATGATTATGAAATATGGCAAATGGATGTCAAGACCGCTTTCCTAAATGTACATCTTGAGGAAGATGTCTATATGGTTCAGCCTGAAGGTTTTGTTGATCCAAAGTGTCCTAAAAAGGTATGCAAGTTAAAGAAGTCAATCTACGGATTGAAACAAGCATCTAGAATATGGAATCATCGTTTTAATGAGGAGGCCAAGAAATTTGGCTTCATTAAAAATGGTGATGAAGCTTGTGTATACCAGAAAGCTAGTGGGAGCACTATCATGTTCCTTGTATTATATGTGGATGATATATTATTATTTGGGAATGATATTCCGACAATGCAAGGTGTTAAAATTTGGTTAAGTAAATGCTTCTCCATTAAGTATCTTGGAGAAGCACAATACGTTTTGGGGATTGGGATCTACAGGGATAGATCCAAGAAACTGATAGGTTTGAATCAAAGTGCATACATTGAAAAGATCTTGAAAAGGTTCAAGATGGAGAACTCTAAGAAAGGTTTGGTACCTATTCAAAGAGGAACGATTCTCAGTTCATCTCAGTGCCCTACCACGAAAGATGAACAAGAGAGAATGAAGAAAGTCCCGTACGCATCTGCTATTGGGTCAATCATGTATGCAATGATATGTACTAGACCGGATGTGTCATGCACTCTTAGCTTGACAAGTAGATACCATAATAACCCAGGAAACAGTCATTGGATTGCTGTCAAAAGTATATTGAAATACCTTAGGAGGACTAAGGATATGTTTCTAATATATGGGTCTGGTGAAGAGGAACTCGCTGTAAAAGGTTACATGGACGCGAGTTTCCAAACTGATCGAGATGATTCTCGATCACAATCCGGTTATGTCTTCACATTAAATGGAGGTGCGGTCTCTTGGAAGAGTTCAAAACAGGATGTTGTTGCATTATCCACTACAGAGTCAGAGTACATTGCCACCTCATTGGCAGCTCAGGAAGCTGCATGGATGAAGAAATTCATCGACGACTTAGGAGTAGTCCCTTCCATTCAGGACCCTCTTGAGATCTTTTGTGACAACGAGGGTGCGATTGCTCAAATCAAGGAACCTCGTGCTCACCAAAACACCCATCACATTGAGCGGAGATTCAACTACATAAGGGATGAAGTTGAAAAGGGAAAGATATGTATTCGCAAAGTTCACAAAGATCTAAATATAGCGGATCCTCTCACGAAGCTCTTACATGGATCAAAACATGCAGGACATGTTTGTGCATTAGGGCTTCGATATTCTAGTGATTGGTCATGATCTGTTTTAAGTATTGTAACAGAACGAAATTGTTCAAACTCATTAATATAATTATGGTATTAATTTATTTTGAGTTTTGTTCCTATTTTGCATACTTTAACCATGAATAAGTAATTATTCTAAATTCCGTAGTCGATCACATTTGTGGGAACAAGTGTGAGGTTTAGACTATTATGAACTTGGATTGGTATACATTCATGGGATGAATGTGGGGCAAGGTTGCAACCAAGGTTCATAGATATTTGTGGGATACAAATATTGGGAGACCCGCCCTCAAGATTTACTAAATGGAGCCTTTGTGGTTGATCACATGTAGTCTTGAGTAAAGGCGAATATCATTGTATGCTCTGACCTGAGATACATATTGGGTTCGGATATTTACCAAGTATTGTGCTTTGATTCTTTCCTTCGCTATTCTGAAATATGGTAGTTCATAAGGAATAGCTCAGGTATAATGCAAGGTATATATATTTAAGACGTATGTAGTCAAGATGGAATTCGTCCCTCTTATTCATTGAGAGTCAGATGTCTAAGGCCTGATAAAGTTAAATCTAGAAGAGAGTGATCACTCTGTGTCTCTTGGATTTAACATGACATCTAGGATGAAAGGATATAATGAAAGATTCAACTATTCATATTCGAGATGGGAACTCGAAAGGGATGATGTTATTGAATGGCACAAAGTCATAACATATTGGGGGTGATGGACGGTCGTTAGGTGGTATCCATCACTTGCATTAATTTCTTATGTTTCTCGTGCAAGTGGGAGATTGAAGGTATTTTGTATGCCTGAGAGACATATTAAATTAACATGGCTAATATGTTTTGATCCAAGTCGAGTTATACCCAATAACAAGCTTACCGACACCTTACATGTATTTGATCTTAACGATTGGATCGTTGATTAAATACGCGACACTTGAACTTTAAGAAAAATGGATTTCTTAAATATTACTTGATGTGTATATATATAAATTATGGAATAATTTATATAATATGGATTTAATTATTTATGGGTTAAATAATTAATTAATTTATGTTACATTTTATATAAATTGGTTTTATATAATAAAATGTACATAAATAAATATGGAAGTTTATAAAAATGGTTTTATAAAATCTTTTTTTTTATAAAACATATTTTATAAAACCCATTACGAAGTGGCATTGGAGTCTCAACAAGCATGCCATTTTGACTAGCCATGTGTGTGGTTACTTCTATTTTCAAGAGGCATAAGTACCAAGACTTGTTGGAGACTAAAATACACATGCATACACATCAAAACAAGTAAGAAAAAAACTGCACACTCTCCCTTTTTGCTGCTGTTCTGCCGTGAGCTTCCAAGGGTGAAAGGGTGTTCATTTTCCTTTTTTTGCAAGCTTGTTTCAAGTGTAAACAAATCCTAACCAAAGTACAAGGTGTTGGTGATAATCTTGGGGTATATCTACTTGAGGTTTCATCCATTTGAGGCTCCATTCATCATCATCATCTTCATCACTCACTACCTAGCTTGGAGAAGGTATAAACTCCATTCTTACTTGTAGTTTGTAAGTATGTTTCACAACTTGATCCTATTTGGGATTTAACTTTAATTGGTTAAAGATTAACAAGTTTTAAAATGGTAACACTTATATGCTTCCGCTTTAATATGATAAATAAATGTTTTATGTAAGTTATGAACTTGTTAAATCCCTACAAAAATTAACTCATTAAATCTGTATTACATTTGAAGAAAATATACATATATTTTCATAAAGACTGTAATAAAAATTCCCATGTACAAAATATTAATTGTGAAACTTTTAACGGGTAGGTAATACCCGAGAAATATAATAAATTCACAATTAATATGTTACACTGTTCATCCTTCGATTCCAATTCAAAAAATTGTTAACCATACTCACTTCTTTCACAATGATATACATTCTGTCTTAGAAATCAAAACAACCATTCGCATCCAAATTTGATTACATATTTTGATTTTGACAAATCAAAATCCATGTCAAGATTTAATAGAAGACATCACTCTTAGATTCCTACATATATCAAAGCCATACTCTGAATTCAAAACTGTGATAGAACATCACTTTTATTCGTAACACTCAGAAAGATATTAGAATCATTCGAGATTCATGATGATTTCATCATTTGGTTATTGACGATGACAATCTGTATTTAAAACCTTCAAAATTCCTGAAGACACCTCAACTAATGAACAATCAAGAAGATGATCCAACCACATGTTATCTACGAAAAGAAAGATTTAGACATAATAGTTATGCAACTGGAACACTCCCGGAACCTAAGTAGAAGTTTAACACAAATCCGTGATCCATTGGCGTTGTTATTACCGAAAATAACTTTGCAATCCTTTTTAAAATAGCCAATTTTGTCACACCTCCAACAAAATTAACTTCGAATTTTCATTCAAATTAGCCTTATTATAACCTTGATATACACATTGCCCTGTATGTCATTGTTACTGGGGAACCTTTTATATTCCACCATATTCTCAGCAGATGTACCAGCAACTTCGTTACTCTGTGGCGTAAGTCTCTCCTGAAAATCACTATATTTATTCATTGAAACCCTATCATGTACTCATCTACATCTTGTGATGATAAGTGACATACCAAACACCTAGAAGTATCAATAATTATTTTCGAATCTCATAGCGTTTCTACCATAACAATTATATATATACATATAACGTTACATTCTGGAATTATAACTCTGAAATTCTGAATAGCACCCCAGACTTCGAATCAGTACTATGAAGTTTTTGAAAAAGTTGATGAAGACTGTAGACAGTATTAACAGTAAAAAATTTTGATGATAAAGAATGGTAGGTTGGAAAAGCTCAAAAGAAAATTTGGTACTGAGAAATGGATTGATCAAATCATGAAGGAGACTGTGGAAAAATCACAAAGACTAAATCTGCCTTCAAAGAATCCAAATGATTCAGTGTCTGCTGAAGTCTTTAGCGAATACCTTGCTCCTTACTTTAAAACCTTGCGAAAAATATTCTTCATCATCCTCCGATCTTAGATATTCTAAGATATCATCATATCTTTCATTATAAATATCTTCGATATTCCTGAAGATATCTTCATAACTACTATTATCCGAAATTATTTATCTCTTCACGCTATCTGTGTTACATTATAAAAGAAACTGTTTTAGTTTCTAAATTCTGAAACTTTCGAGTTTAAAGTATGAATATTTTTAAAGTGGTATTGGGAATTGAAGCATGAGTTAGTATAATATAATGACACTTGATCAACGTGATTATATTACAGTAAGTCATGCTGAGTTTCTAATGGAACATGATAATTCACAGATCACACCGTCATCATATGCCATATTACACGACTTTTACATTCTATCTTATCTCTAAACATATCAAGAACATATTCTCTTGATAGTTCCATCTTTTTCATTGAATTCTGGTAATTTCACAAGTCAAATTGTGCTATTACAATTTATTTCTTATGGCATTAACTATGTTCATTCCGAATTTCATATCTATGAATTCTTGACCATTAAACGCTTGACTTGAAGTCGGGAAAAGAAGACAAAAGCATGGAATCTTTATTGGTCCCTTGATAACAACAGGAGTATTGTAGGGGGGGTGAATACAATTTCTTTTAATTAACTTAACAGTTAAACACGATTAGTATTCAAGCATGTAAATTAAATAGAGTCACAGGTAATTTTCAACGGTTATTCTTTATTGATTGAATCACATAGAATCACAACTATCATTGGCGGAATGATAGTTAGTTGATACAGATTACCTAGAATATAGCTAAGAGGTAAACTAAAAGCTATTACACGTTTTTGACTCTAAATAAATAAACCCACACCACTAGTTGTTACAATAGTGGATACAACAATTTATAGTAGTCCTATTAATCGTGAAATGATTCTATTGTCCACTGATACATAGGATGTCTGTACTTGTGGAGACAACTGCATCAGAGAGCACACTCTCCTCTTTCCTCTTTGGTAGCTATTTGCAGGAACACCCCAATTTGGTTTGGCACCACTATTTGATTAAACAAATAGAATGTTGTGTTCCCTAGGTGTTGACAAAGTATAACCCATGTCTTCACATGCGTTAAACTTCTGCATTCCCACGTGGTCTTGTAATTGTCAGCCGCTGAAGCGTGTCCTTTTCTGTTCAACTTTGTCTTTGACTACTGTTGAATAGTACAATTGATGTAGACCACTCGGGAAACTACTATGCTTATAATGGAGCATAGCTGTCTTGTATAGTAAGCTGCATTCCAGCTGTGCTGGTTCTTCATTGTTGAGACACTTGATATTCTTGAACTGCTGACTACACATCCTGTGCTGATTGAAGAACACTGTCTACCTTGCTCTGGTAGACTGAGTAACAAACTTCATTCGACGCAGCAATATCTGTTGTCTATACATAAACAAACTTGTGCTGGCTGCACATAACATTTTAGTGCAAATAAATTACAGTTTTGTCATAATTAAATCCTTAATTATTTTGGGGACTCAACAATCTCCCCCTATTTGATGATGACAAAACCTATGAAATATAGAGAAAACACTAAAGCTAGCACAGAGGGACCTAATGAAAAATGGGCAGTAAATTTGTCCCTTTTAAGTTTGTTTTTGGGATCTTTTGCTGAGTTATCTATATCTTATAATTTGATATGATTTTGAAGATAAACTCATTTCACTTTCATTACAGTAGAGTATATATAGTAATTACAAGAACATCATAATGAAAAGTGAAATAAACAAAAGATACAATTTGAGCACTAAAGGGCTATCTATCTTTATCTTTATCTAATTCCTCTTCAGATAGCTCCTCTTATTTGATTTTCCAGGCTTCAGGAAATAGGATAGGTATATCAGCATGATCAAATACAGGGATATGAAGAGGTAGAATGATGGGATCTCTTCTTTGTGGGCCTTCACTAGTAGATTTCTTTCCTTTAGGTTTTTGAGAAAGTACTTCTTCTGTAGTGACCCGTCCTAATCCACCTGGACAAAGTCATCAACATTTGGTCCCATTGCGATGATCGACTCCAAATAATGTCCTTAAAATGAGCAAATGCACAGCGAAAGACTTAATTCGTACCTGAGAATAAACATGCTTAAAGTGTCAACCAAAAGGTTGGTGAGTTCATAGGTTTATCATAACAATCATTTCAATATATTAATACACCACAAGATTTCATAATTATAAACATAATACACTCGCAAGTGTATGTAAAGCATTCTAAGTGGTTAAGCACTTGGTAACCATACTTAACTATTAATCAACGTCGCATATTCCCTTTATTATGAAATCTTACTACACCGTACCAAGTGTAGCCTACAAAACGAAGTACTGTGCAACCGTTGAATACTGGTCGTCCAGTCCGGTTGGGGTTGTCAGGCCCGATAGATCTATCAACAGGATTCGCGTTTACAATACCCATGTAAATAGTATTTACCAAGGTACAGGGAAGTATGCCAGTGGTACAACTCAACGTAGAATATATTTTTAAGTACTTGTGTCTATTTCGTAAACATTTATAAAAACAGCGCATGTATTCTCAGCCCAAAAATATATATTGCAAAAGCAATTAAAAAGGGAGCAAATGAAACTCACCTAATGTATTTTGTAGTAAAAATACATATGACGATATTGAACATGTATAGGGTTGGCCTCGGATTCACGAACCTATATCAAGTATATATATTAACACATATATTTATAATCGAACAAATTTATATATTATTCGTGATTTAGTTGTTATTTTAATTATGTGTTTCATTAATAACCTATTTAGTTACATTTATTAATATTTATTATAAAGGTATTAATATAGTTATGTTATATGTAGTAAATATAATTTTATATAACTACTAGTTATTTGATAAAATAATATTGATAATAATAATAAAAAGTTGTTTTATTTTACATTAATAATAATATTAGTATAAAATAATAATAATATTATTGTCAAAATAATAGTAATGATAATAATAATATATTAAAATGATGATACTTATAATAATGATAATACTATTAATAAAAATAATGATAATATTAATAATAATAATAATAATAATAAAATCATATCTAATGATAATAATAATAACAATGATAAAAATAATAATGATAATTTCGATGATACTTTTAATTAAGATGATAATTTTAATTATAATGATAACTTTAATAATAAAGTTATTTTTAATAATAATAATAATAATAATAATAATAATAATAATAATAATAAAAATAATAATAATAATAATAATAATAATAATAATAATAATAATAATAATAATAATAATAATAATAATAATAATAATAATAATAATAATTTTTGATATTGCAAAACTACCTTAACATCTTGATCTAAAAAGAATGCATCGAACCTGGATTGAACCCGTGACTCCTTGTTCACACAACAATACCCTAACCATCAATCTGTCTATTATTTTTCTGTAATAATTAGAATTGAAATTCTTTTAACTCTTAGTATCCGTTTCTATAAACTGGCCCAATCTTATTTTCGGCCCATCCGGAATTTCGTAACCCATTTACACAAGCCAACTAGATAATTAATTTGGCCCAATTTTTAAAAACAGAAGCCCGATATGAAAATAAAAAAAATACGGTCCATGTTTATTACAACTAGGTTTTATAATGGAAGACAGGAACCAGATTAAATTGTTAACAGCTCATATCTCCAACTCATCATTCCACCATCGTAATCACAAAAGATAACAGACAGCTCACCGTTTAAATTTTCATCATCATACCTTCTATTCCTTATCTATCATCATCTTTATTTAATTACTTTCATCATTAAAATTGAAACAGGAATAGATAACGAGCTGTAGTAGGTATTGTTTGGGCTGTAAACAGAAACGAATGGATGTGCAGCAGTGGTGGTTTGAATTGATGAGAAACAAATGAAATATGAATCAAAAGGTAGTCGTAGGGTTTACAGCAATAATAGAAACGATTTTTGCAGCAGTTTATGGTTAGCAGAACAAGGTGATCGATTAACCAAAAAAAAAAAAAAACGCATAACATCAGGTGGGTTGAAGAATGGTGGCGGTGGTTTAATGGTGTTAAGAGATTGTTCTTGGTGGTTTCGATAACTAGCTGAAACAGAAACAGAACTAATAAGCTGCAGTAGTAATAACAGCGGTGTAGCAGAAAAACTATGGTGGTTTCGAATAAAAGAAACAGAAACAATAGCGGTTTACTTGTTTTTCTTTTAATTGGATTTCAGTTCAAATTGTAAAACTGAAGCAGCAGGCAAGGTTTTTCAAAGGATTTCGTGATGGTGATCTAAAATAGCAATAGGAGACATGTAGCGAGTGAGGTGATTTTCGAGCTAACAGATATACAGAAACACACGGTTGCAGTTGCAGTAGCTCACGGTGGTTGAAAGGACCCGTTCATATATATTATAAACGATTCACAATAGTTGATTACGTCGCGAGGTATTTGACCTCTATATGATACATTTTACAAACATTGCATTCGTTTTTAAAAGACAAACTTTCTTTACAACGAAAGTTGACGGCATGCACACCATTTGATAATACATCCAACTATAATTGATATAGTAATAATCTTGATGAACTCAATGATTCGAATGCAACGTCTTTCAAAATATGCCATGAATGACTCCAAGTAATATCCTTAAAATGAGCTAATGCACAGCGGAAGATTTCTTTAATACCTGAGAATAAACATGCTTTAAAGTGTCAACCAAAAGGTTGGTGAGTTCATAGGTTTATCATAACAATCATTTCAATATATTAATAGACCACAAGATTTTCGTTTATAAGTATATGTACACTCGCAAGTGTATAAAAGTATTCTATAAGTTGTAGGCACCCGGTAACAAGCTTTAACGTTCATGTTTTACCCTCTGAAGTACACCAAATTAGGTGTGTTTAAAATAACCTCGAAGTACTAAAGCATCCCATAGTCAGGATGGGGTTTGTCAGGCCCAATAGATCTATCTTTAGGATTCGCGCCTACCGTACATAGACAAGTAGTTTAATGTTACCAAGCTAAGGGTATATTTCTGGTTTAAACCCACGTAGAATTAGTTTTAGTACTAGTGGCTATTTCGTAAAACATTTATAAAAACAGCGCATGTATTCTCAGTCCCAAAAATATATATAAAAGGGAGCAAATGAAACTCACCATACTGTATTTCGTAGTAAAAATACATATAACGTCATTTAACAAGTGCAAGGTTGGCCTCGGATTCACGAACCTATATTAATTATATATATTTATATATTGGTCAATATTTGTCTAACAATTTTTGGTTATGTCATAGTATACCACAATCCTAATGCTCGAGACTAATATGCAAAAGTCAACAAAAGTCAACAAAAGTCAACTTGACCCAAAATGACTTCTAAAATTTATACGTGTTTATTATATAACTTAACTATAGTCATTTTATATATTTAAATATATTTGTTAGATTTTATAATTATAAAATTCATTTGTTAATAAAAATTTATATTAACGTTTATATATGATAAAATATACTTTTATATATCTTAAGTAGTAAAATATATAAAGTTCACTTAATATCGTAAAACTATAGTGGTAAGTATTATTAATATAATTATATTACGCGTGGTGAAAAATATCTTTGTATCCCCTATTTATTTGATAAAATAATATTGATCATAATAATAATAAGTAAAAGTTGTATTATTTTGTAATAATAATTATTATTATTCTATAAAAAAATAACAATATTTATATTTACTAAAAATGTTATTATGATAAAATGATAATACTAACATAATAGTAATAATGATATTTTATAATAACAATGATATTTCTATTAAAATAATAACGACGATAGTAATAATAATCATTTTAACAATAATACTAAAATTCAGTTGACTATAACTTCTAATCCGTTCATCAAAACCATTCGATATCTAAATGAAAAGTTCTTAATTTTTCGCTAGCTTTCCAACGACATGCATATCATATACCCTATCTCGGTAACATATATATCTAATTCAGGATTCAACAAACCTATCTAAGGACAATATCGAATGTACAAGCATGCATAATCCTATATACTCGAGCACTAGTCAGGGATACACTATTGATATATAAAAGTTAAGTTATGAGTGCTCACGTATCAATATTGAGATTCAATATTGCAGGAAAGTACATAGACGCAACGGAGATGATAAACACTAGATTGACCTCACGAGCATACCCATGAACCATACCCATCACCTCCATAGCTATAACCCATAATTTCCTTAGCTTCGACTCATTCAAAAAACTATTTTGAAATCACTCGGACAGCACTCCGTCGTAATATTTTATGTATACTAATAATATCTTGAAATAATACAGAGCAAATATATATATATATATATATATGTAAATCGATTCAGAGAGTTTAGAGAAATATATTTTCAAGTTTCTATAAAATAATGAAACCTATTGAATTCTATTTATAATAGATTTTTGAATTATTAAAGTGAATTATTAAAGTATAAATTATTAAAGTGAATTATTAAAGTATGAATTATTAAAGTGAATTATTAAAGTATGAATTATTAAAGTGAATTATTAAAGTTAAAGTAAAGTAAAAGTAAAGTAAAGGTAAAGTTAAAGTATAGTACAAGTATAAAAACTATGTATGTATAATACGCGTATAAATATATATAATATTAATTTAAATCGTTATATATATTTAATGAAATAAAATATAAATATCGTTATATTTATTATACTGGTTAAGTAATGAGTTGTCAAAAGTGATTCTAGATATTTATAAAAGTTATATACGTTTTAATAATAAAGTTCTTTTTAAACTGAAAATGTTTTTGTACGTTTGAAAATAGATTAATAGAATATTATGGAAACCAATTTTTCACTAGCTTTTGTCTAACTTTCGTAAATGACACTTTTTATTTTTATTTATAAATAGCTTTACAAATTATTCCGAATATCGTTAAGAGGAATAGATTTTCTCAAATCATAGTGGACCTCTCAACAGAGACTTGTAATCATAATTCAATGTTTCTGATAATTCAATCATTTAATATATTTTTTTTAATTTCGTCGATAATCATATTGAAACAAATACATTCATATAAAGCATTATACGTTTAAATACTTTGTTGACATTTTCAATTTATAACATATACACATATACATACATATTAATATATGTTCATTTAATGGTTCGTGAATCATTGGAATTTGGTCGAGGTTTAAATGAATGTATAAACAAAGTTTAAAATCCTTGAGATTTAACTTAACAAACATTGCTTTTCGTGTCAGAATAATATAAAGATAAAGTTTAAATTTAGTCGGAAATTTCCAGGTCGTCACAGTGGTAGTGGATTGCGAAGGTGGGGATGGTGATGATTGGTGTTCACGAAACAGAAAATGGAGATGAGAGAGAGTAAGAGAGCTAGAGAGAGAAGGGAAGAAGGAAGGGTTGTTTGAATTAAGAATACGAAGAGGAACAAGAGAAACAAAATAGAAAGAGAGATGGTTCCAAGGTGGTGGTGAATCACGATAGGTTGATTGAAGATGAAGAAGAATCAAAATGATGATGATATGTTTGTTCTTTGAAAGGGTTGTTTAATATAAGTGATGCATAAGTATATGTATTTACATAATTTAAGTGTTTGGTTCATTGATGATTCAGAAACAAGTGTACCGAATATAACCAAGTGGGGTTTTTTTTTGGGTTGTCAAAAAATAAGGAGAAGAAAGAAGGCAAGTGGTGGTTCATGATCAATACTAGGAGAGAGAGAGAAATCGTGATGGTTGCAGGTTTATGGTGGTGGTTGTCACGAGAAGAAAGGAGATGATGTAAGTGGCGGGTGGAAGATTGCTAGGTGATGATATGGTGACGGTTGGAAGATCACATAGAACAAAATCATGAATCGAAATGGGTGTTGTGATCAATTTGCATATGTAGAGAGTAAAAGATAGTTTAGGTGATAGATGAGATTTTTAAAATGGCAAGTGGTTAGTGGTTTTGATGATTACCAGAAGTTATGGTGGTTCTCCGGTGGTGAGAGGTCGAGTGATGACGGGCCAAGTGTGTTGATGGGTGATGAACCGATGGAAGTGGTTTGGTGATGTTTGAGTCACTTCCTCAATCTATGTATATGCAAGTTATATATAGACTTAGATAGATAAAAATAGAAATGTTAATAAATTATAATTCCCATCATAAACAGAGTAGTCTATCAATCAACTAAAATTACGGATAAATTGCACCAGTAGGTTTTGTATGCATATACATGGATATAGATTATAATAGAATATCAATTATTAATTATAATATAATATAATATAATATAACAATAAGAACATGTGATTAAAGAACTAGCAGCCCTCTTAGAATATAAATCCGACGCCAGTTTTCACGGACTGTGTATTATTTGAAATTAGTGGCGGATAAAAGTCTTCGGAAAAATTCCAAATTTTTAGATTAACCATATTTATTTACATGCAATGTTCGTGAATCGTCGAGAACAGTCGAAGGTCAAATGAATATATGGAACAGTTCAAAATTTTTGAGACTCAACCTATCAGACTTAGCTTATCGTATTGAAAATCTAATATCGCATCGAGAGTTTGGTTTAAAGTTAGTCGAATTTTTCCGGGTCGTGACAGTACCTACCCGTTAAAGAAATTTCGTCCCGAAATTTGAGTGAGATGGTTATGGCTAACCATAAAAATGTTTTCATGACGAATTTGAGCTGCTAAATAGAGTTTTATTACTGTTGAGTAATAATGATAAGATAATTCGATTACTCGAAGAGTACGAGTGAAGCTATCACTAAATAGTGAAATGAGAAAGGTAAGTTTCGTCATAACTTTTGTAGTGACCCGAACTTTTCCATGTTTATATATATTAATTGAGATTGATGTTTACATGATTAAATGTTTCCAACATGTTAAGCAATCAAACTTGTTAAGACTTGATTAATTGAAATAGGTTTCATATAGACAATTGACCACCCAAGTTGACCGGTGATTCACGAACGTTAAAACTTGTAAAAAAACTATATGATGACATATATATGGTTATATATATAGTTAACATGATATTATGATAAGTAAACATATCATTAATTATATTAACAATGAACTACATATGTAAAAACAAGACTACTAACTTAATGATTTTGAAACGAGACATATATGTAACGTTTATCGTTGTAACGACATTTAATGTATATATATCATATTAAGAGATATTTGTACATCATAATATCATGATAATATAATAATTTAAAATCTCTTTTGTTATTATAAACATTGGGTTAACAACATTTAACAAGATCGTTAACCTAAAGGTTTCAAAACAACACTTACATGTAACGACTAACGATGACTTAACGACTCAGTTAAAATGTATATACATGTAGTGTTTTAATATGTATTTATACACTTTTGAAAGACTTCAATACACTTATCAAAATACTTCTACTTAACAAAAATGCTTACAATTACATTCTCGTTCAGTTTCATCAACAATTCTACTCGTATGCACCCGTATTCGTACTCGTACAATACACAGCTTTTAGATGTATGTACTATTGGTATATACACTCCAATGATCAGCTCTTAGCAGCCCATGTGAGTCACCTAACACATGTGGGAACCATCATTTGGCAACTAGCATGAAATATCTCATAAGATTACAAAAATATGAGTAATCATTCATGACTTATTTACATGAAAACAAAATTACATATCCTTTATATCTAATCCATACACCAACGACCAAAAACACCTACAAACACTTTCATTCTTCAATTTTCTTCATCTAATTGAACTCTCTCAAGTTCTATCTTCAAGTTCTAAGTGTTCTTCATAAATTCCAAAAGTTCTAGTTTCATAAAATCAAGAATACTTTCAAGTTTGCTAGCTCACTTCCAATCTTGTAAGGTGATCATCCAACCTCAATAAATCTTTGTTTCTTACAGTAGGTTATCATTCTAATACAAGGTAATAATCATATTCAAACTTTGGTTCAATTTCTATAACTATAACAATCTTATTTCAAGTGATGATCTTACTTGAACTTGTTTTCGTGTCATGATTTTGCTTCAAGAACTTTGAGCCATCCAAGGATCCATTGAAGCTAGATCCATTTCTCTCTTTTCCAGTAGGTTCATCCAAGGAACTTAAGGTAGTAATGATGTTCATAACATCATTCGATTCATACATATAAAGCTATCTTATTCGAAGGTTTAAACATGTAATCACTAGAACATAGTTTAGTTAATTCTAAACTTGTTCGCAAACAAAAGTTAATCCTTCTAACTTGACTTTTAGAATCAACTAAACACATGTTCTATATCTATATGATATGCTAACTTAATGATTTAAAACCTGGAAACACGAAAAACACCGTAAAACCGGATTTACGCCGTCGTAGTAACACCGCGGGCTGTTTTGGGTTAGTTAATTAAAAACTATGATAAACTTTGATTTAAAAGTTTTTATTCTGAGAAAATGATTTTTATTATGAACATGAAACTATATCCAAAAATTATGGTTAAACTCAAAGTGGAAGTATGTTTTCTAAAATGGTCATCTAGACGTCGTTCTTTCGACTGAAATGACTACCTTTACAAAAACGACTTGTAACTTATTTTTCCGACTAGAAACCTATACTTTTTTTGTTTAGATTCATAAAATAGAGTTCAATATGAAACCATAGCAATTTGATTCACTCAAAACGGATTTAAAATGAAGAAGTTATGGGTAAAACAAGATTGGATAATTTTTCTCATTTTAGCTACGTGAAAATTGGTAACAAATCTATTCCAACCATAACTTAATCAACTTGTATTATATATTATGTAATCTTGAGATACCATAGACACGTATACAATGTTTCGACCTATCATGTCGACACATCTATATATATTTCGGAACAACCATAGACACTCTATATGTGAATGTTGGAGTTAGCTATACAGGGTTGAGGTTGATTCCAAAATATATATAGTTTGAGTTGTGATCAATACTGAGATACGTATACACTGGGTCGTGGATTGATTCAAGATAATATTTATCGATTTATTTCTGTACATCTAACTGTGGACAACTAGTTGTAGGTTACTAACGAGGACAGCTGACTTAATAAACTTAAAACATCAAAATATATTAAAAGTGTTGTAAATATATTTTGAACATACTTTGATATATATGTATATATTGTTATAGGTTCGTGAATCAACCAGTGGTCAAGTCTTACTTCCCGACGATGTAACGACCCGGAAATTTCCGACCAAATTTAAACCTTATTCTTTATATGTTTCCGACACGATAAGCAAAATCTGTTATATTGAGTCTAGAAAGTTTGAAATCTATATCCAGGTAATCACTACCCATTTGACCATGCCGACGATTCACGAACAATTATGTGTAATAGATATATAATACTTTACATGATCGTATTTTGCTTAAATAAAAGTTTCGACGAAATTGTAGGATAATAACAAATGAATATAGATAGATATGCATGTCGTCTAACTTTAGACTAGAAACCAACTTTATCCGGTAGAGTACAGCAAACACATATGACTTGTTTAGTTGGCAGAATAGTTATTAATATGATTATAAAAATAAAGATTATTATTATAAGAATGATTACAAATATAATTTAGTTATAATTCAAATATTATTATTAGTTATTATTAATAATATTATCATTTAAATTATTATGATTACTAAAAGTGTTAGTATTAATTTGATTTATTATAATATCATCAATATTAACACTATTATTATTATTAGTATTATCATTATCATTAGTAAGAATATTATTTTTATACATGTATTATTATTAGTTAAAAAGATAAGGGTATTATTATGATATTTATTAAAGGAATAATCATAATTTATAAATAAAAATAATTATCTAAATTAAAGAGAAATACAAATAAAAAAAAAAAGAAAAAGAAATTCAGTTATTTGTATATATGTTCAGATATATATATATATACACGTTGTGTATCCTGATATATATAAAAAAAAAATAATAATAAAAGAAGTTATAGGGTACTAGATTTATAGATACCGAATACTGATATATCATATCACAATCAGTTATTTTTTTTTATTTTTTTTTATTTTTTTTTTCTTCCAACTTACTGTGCTGCTTGTGAGGATATGTCGATATTTTGTTATTATAAAACGAACAAACAAATCACTTTACAGATAAAAACCATTTTGATGTTTCTTCATCAGCTTCAATTATCAATATTTTTTTTTACTGGAACGAGTAAAGGAAATACCTCTGCTCAAACACTTTTTAATCATATTTCAAAAACGAATTAATCTTCAAAATCTAAAAATGAAGAAGTGTTAGTAATCTTTATTTCGATCTTCCTGCAAAGTTTCAACAATTAATTTGCAAAATCAACAACGAATTTAGAGGTCAAAGTTTTTTTAAATAAAAAGTCAACCGTGGGTTCTTCATTAAAATTCGAACTTTCTATTATGAATTAAGTTAAATGGTTAGTTCCTATAGTTTCAAGGATAGAATTTCGAAATATTTTGTGTTATAACTCTGGTCTAAATCGAATTAAAAATCAAACATCAATTTTTTTTTTTTACAAATAGCAGCGACAGCAGCAAAGCAAGTCGCAAGTTTTTTTTTATTTTTTTTATTTTTTTTTCTTTGTTGTTTTCATCTAATATAAACATTTGATATAAATTAGTTATTAATTTGAAGTAGTAAAACTCGTTTCATAACTGATATCCCTGGTTGATTTTTGGAATCTGAAAAGGAAGATGAAGTTGAAAACATTCAGATATAGCATAAATAAATATGAGATGTAAATTAAACAGAAAAATCGAAAATGCTTGGATGGTTAAGGGAGTGTGTTGGGTTTCAAGAGAACTCGAGTTCAATCCTTGCTAGTGGAATTCTTTTTGAGATAACCTTATAAGGTAGTTAATTATCATCCATTATTTTTATTATTAATATTTATATAGTTATTATTATTATTATTATAAAAATTATTAACCCTAAAACTTATTTATGACTTAAATGAATTATAAATATCATCATTATTATTATTATCATAAGTATTAGTATTAGTAATAATATTAGTAGTATCATTATCATAAGATATTATTAACATTATTAAAAACATCATTTTTAATATTATTATCATTATTATTATTATCTTAATATTATTATAACAATTAGTTATGAAAAACTATATTTAATACATATAACATAACTATATTTTTATATATATTCAAAATACATAAAATGAATATAAACACATAAGTCATTAATATAAAAATTGACATCACCAATAAAGATATAAATACGTAAATTTGTTCTATTTCAATTATGTGTTTTAATAGATATACAAATGATATAGGTTCGTGAACCCGAGGCCAACCCTACATTTGATCAATGATGTTATATGTATTTTTACTACAAAATACATTAGGTGAGTATATAGTCCCACTTTTAAACTCTAAATATTTCGGGATGAGAATACATGTATTTTATGTTTTACGTTATGGACACAAGTAACTGAAAAATATATTCTACGTTGAGTTGTACCACTGGCATACTTCCCTGTAGCTTGGTAACTGTTATTTACAGCGGTATTGTAAACGCGAATCCTGTTGATAGATCTATCGGGCCTGACAACCCCAACCGGACTGGACGACCAGTATTCAACGGTTGCACAATACTTCGTTTCGTGACTACACTTGGTACGGTGTAGTAAGATTTCATAATAAAGGGAATATGCGACGTGATTAAATGTTAAGTATGGTTACCAAGTGCTCAACCACTTAGAATATTTTTATTTAAATGTTTACATATGAAATCTTGTGGTCCATAGTTATAACGCTGCTAGCAACAAACCTATATATCTCACCAACTTTATGTTGACGTTTTAAAACATGTTATTCTCAGGTACGAATTAAGTCTTCCGCTGTGCATTTGCTCAATTTAAGGACATTACTTGGAGTCGACCATCGCAATGGGACCAAATGTTGAAGATATCGTCCGGAGGATTAGGACGGGTCTCTACAGGTACGAAGTAAAAATCTGTGAAAGTGAGTTATAGTCCCACTTTTAAAATCTAATATTTTTGGGATGAGAATACATGCAGGTTTTATAAATGATTTACAAAATAGACACAAGTACGTGAAACTACATTCTATGGTTGAATTATCGAAATCGAATATGCCCCTTTTTATTAAGTCTGGTAATCTAAGAATTAGGGAACAGACACCCTAATTGACGCGAATCCTAAAGATAGATCTATTGGGCCTAACAAACCCCATCCAAAGTACCGGATGCTTTAGTACTTCGAAATTTATATCATATCCGAAGGGTGTCCCGGAATGATGGAGATATTCTTATATATGCATCTTGTTATTGTCGGTTACCAGGTGTTCACCATATGAATGATTTTTATCTCTATGTATGGGATGTGTATTGAAATATGAAATCTTGTGGTCTATTGTTACGATTTGATATATATAGGTTAAACCTATAACTCACCAACATTTCTGTTGACGTTTTAAGCATGTTTATTCTCAGGTGATTATTAAGAGCTTTCGCTGTCGCATACTTAAATAAGGACAAGATTTGGAGTCCATGCTTGTATGATATTGTGTAAAAACTGCATTCAAGAAACTTATTTTGTTGTAACATATTTGTATTGTAAACCATTATGTAATGGTCGTGTGTAAACAGGATATTTTAGATTATCATTATTTGATGATCTACGTAAAGCTTTTTAAACCTTTATTGATGAAATAAAGGTTATGGTTTGTTTAAAAATGAATGCAGTCTTTGAAAAACGTCTCATATAGAGGTCAAAACCTCGCAACGAAATCAATTAATATGGAACGTTTTTAATCAATAAGAACGGGACATTTCAGTTGGTATCCGAACGTTGGTCTTAGAGAACCAGAAAATTTGCATTAGTGTGTCTTATCGAGTTTGTTAGGATGCATTAGTGAGTCTGGACTTCGACCGTGTTTTCTTTAAAAATGATTGCTTAACATTTTTGTTGGAAACTATATATTTTTAACATATGAATATTATGTGATATATTAATCTCTTAACGTGTTTGATATTATGTGATAGATGTCTACCTCTAGAACAAGTCTCATTGACTCACCTAATAATAATGAAGAGTCAAATGTAAATTGGAATGATTTGTGGACTGATTCACAAGTTCCCGAAGAGGAACCGGAAGAAGAGTCGGAATCGGAAGAAGAATCGGAACCGGAAGAAGAATCGGAACCGGATGAAGAAATAGAACCGGTGGGGGAAATAATAAAACGGTTAAGTAAAAGAAAATCCTCAACCAACCGACCAAAGTTAATTATGGTCAATGGTGTTTCCGCCAAGGAAGCAAAATATTGGGAGGATTACCAATTCTCCGATGAATCGGATTCCGACGAGAATTCCGATGATGTTATAGAAATTACCCCAACTGAATTTAAAAAGGCAAAAGAAAATAATAAGGGAAAGGGCATAAAAATAGAGAAATCTAATTCCAACCCCGATGAACTTTATATGTATCGTCAACCCCCGAAGTCCTTAAGTTGTAACAATGACCCGGGAACCTCTAAACCACCAGGTTTTTCTAAACCAATGTGGAAAACGACGGCTCGTATTAGGGGAACATCATATATCCCTAGAAACTTGGCAAAACGAACCAAAACCGAAGAAGAATAAATGAGCGAGTCGGAATAAGATAGTTGTATTCGTGTGGTGTAATATATGGAATATAGTGTTCTTATGCTTTATGATATATGTAAAAATTGCTTGTATTAATAAGTATTTTTTTATGAATCTAACTCTTGTCTATTTTACAGTTTAAAAACACAAAATGGATAGACAACCCAATATTTTAAGAGACCTACCCGGAGACATGATTGATGAAATCTTGTCTAGAGTCGGCCAGAATTCTTCGGCACAACTATTTAAGGCGAGATCAGTTTGTAAGACATTCGAAGAACGTTCCAAGAATGTCTTGGTTTATAAGAGACTTTCGTTTGAAAGATGGGGGATATCACATTGGGAAACCCATAAGTTACGATGTGTTTACTTTGACGCATATATTGCGGGGAACCCAAATGCTATTTTACGCAACGGGTTAAGAAATTATTTTGACTCAATATATCCGAATATTGGACTTCGTGATTTAGAAAAAGCGGCTAACATGCAACATAAAGAAGCATGTTATGCTTACGGATTAGTAATGTTCGCTTCTCACCAAAGTGAGAACAAGAACATCGGGCTACAACTATTAAACAAAACGTTTCCACAAGTGACGGAGTCGGTAATTGGGGTAAGAAATGAGGTTTTTAGATTATTACGGGACTGTTGGACATTACGTAACCCTCATCCCTTTGATGACGTTACAACACGCTGTCTTATCAACGGCCATAACGGTTATGTTACACAAGACCAAGGATGGGAAGTAGTCCTAGTAAAACCAGAATGCATGACTTGTTTCTGGACGTATGAATTACGTGTCTTTATTGCCTTTGCTGAACGACTTGTGTACTAGCTAGAATTGTCTTCACAACTATCTTGTATCAAAGTTATTGTGTGCTATATTTCATGCTTTATGTAAAATAAGCGGTATTGTAAGTTTGTAAAATATTGTATAAAAGTTTGAACGCGAAATATTATTATAATCAGTTTTTCATATAGAATTGTAGTAGTTGAATTGTATATTAGCTACTAAGTATGAACTTAACGGGTAGGTACTACCCGAATTTAAACTTATAAAACGCTAATATGAAGAAAAAGCTTTTATAAATGAGTTCATATTATGCTACGAAATACTATTAACTACTCTTAATATTCTGTATGATTAACTTGTTCCATTTAACTATTTTGAAGGAAATGGCACCGACTACTCGACACACCGTGAATATGAATGAAGAGGAATTCCGTACTTTTCTAGCTTCAAACATAGCCGCAGTACAGGCTGCGCTACATACCAACAATAACCTTGGATCTAGCAGTACAGGAAATCGTGTAGGATGCACCTACAAAGAATTCACTGCCTGCAAACCTTTGGAATTTGATGGAACCGAAGGACCGATCGGATTGAAACGGTGGACCGAGAAGGTTGAATCGGTGTTTGCCATAAGTAAGTGTACTGAAGAGGACAAAGTGAAGTACGCTACGCATACCTTCACAGGTTCTGCGTTAACATGGTGGAATACCTATCTAGAGCAAGTGGGACAAGATGATGCGTACGCACTACCGTGGTCAGCATTCAAGCACTTGATGAACGAGAAGTACCGTCCCAGAACCGAGGTCAATAAGCTCAAGACAGAACTTAGAGGGTTACGAACCCAAGGATTTGATATTACCACGTACGAAAGACGATTCACAGAATTGTGCCTATTGTGTCCGGGAGCATTCGAAGATGAGGAAGAGAAGATCGACGCGTTTGTGAAAGGATTACCGGAAAGAATCCAAGAAGATATAAGTTCACACGAGCCCGCCTCCATACAACAGGCATGTAGAATGGCTCACAAACTAGTGAACCAGATTGAAGAAAGAATTAAAGAACAGACTGCTGAAGAGGCCAATGTGAAGCAAGTCAAAAGAAAGTGGGAGGAAAACGGTGATAAGAATCACCAATACAACAACAACAGCAATTACAACAATAATCGCAACAATTATCCCAACAATCGCAACATCAATCACAACTACAACAAACGGCCCAACAACAACAACAACAACAACAACAACAACAGCAACTACAACAATCATCCCAACAACAATAATAACCGCAACAACAACAACAATCAGAAGCAACTATGCCAAAGGTGTGAAAAGAATCACTCGGGGTTCTGCACCAAATTTTGCAACAAGTGTAAAAGAAATGGTCATAGTGCGGCGAAGTGTGAGGTCTACGGACCAGGGGTTAATAGAACGAAAGGAACAAATGGTGTCGGAACGAGTAATGGCGGAGCAAGTAGTGTCGGAGCAAGTTATACCAATGTAGTTTGTTATAAATGTGGAAAACCAGGCCACATTATTAGAAATTGCCCGAACCAGGAGAACACGAATGGACAAGGCCGTGGAAGAGTTTTCAATATTAATGCGGTAGAGGCACAGGAAGACCCGGAGCTTGTTACGGGTACGTTTCTTATTGACAATAAATCTGCTTACGTTTTATTTGATTCGGGTGCGGATAGAAGCTATATGAGTAGAGATTTTTGTGCTAAATTAAGTTGTCCATTGACGCCTTTGGATAGTAAATTTTTACTCGAATTAGCAAATGGTAAATTAATTTCAGCAGATAATATATGTCGGAATCGAGAAATTAAACTGGTTAGCGAAACATTTAAGATTGATTTGATACCAGTAGAGTTAGGGAGTTTTGATGTGATAATCGGTATGGACTGGTTGAAAGAAGTGAAAGCGGAGATCGTTTGTTACAAAAATGCAATTCGCATTATACGAGAAAAAGGAAAACCCTTAATGGTGTACGGAGAAAAGGGCAACACGAAGCTACATCTTATTAGTAATTTAAAGGCACAAAAACTAATAAGAAAAGGTTGCTATGCTGTTCTAGCACACGTCGAGAAAGTACAAACTGAAGAAAAGAGCATCAATGATGTTCCCATTGCAAAAGAATTTCCCGATGTATTTCCGAAAGAATTACCGGGATTACCCCCACATCGATCCGTTGAATTTCAAATAGATCTTGTACCAGGAGCTGCACCAATAGCTCGTGCTCCTTACAGACTCGCACCCAGCGAGATGAAAGAACTGCAAAGCCAATTACAAGAACTTTTAGAGCGTGGTTTCATTCGACCAAGCACATCACCGTGGGGAGCTCCTGTTTTGTTTGTCAAGAAGAAAGATGGTACATTCAGGTTGTGTATCGACTACCGAGAGTTGAACAAACTTACCATCAAGAACCGCTACCCACTACCGAGAATCAACGACTTATTTGATCAACTACAAGGCTCGTCTGTTTATTCAAAGATTGACTTACGTTCCGGGTATCATCAAATGCGGGTGAAAGAAGATGATATTCCAAAGACTGCTTTCAGAACACGTTACGGTCATTACGAGTTTATGGTCATGCCGTTTGGTTTAACTAATGCACCAGCTGTGTTCATGGACCTTATGAACCGAGTGTGTGGACCATACCTTGACAAGTTTGTCATTGTTTTCATTGATGACATACTTATTTACTCAAAGAATGACCAAGAACACGGTGAACATTTGAGAAAGGTGTTAGAAGTATTGAGGAAGGAAGAATTGTACGCTAAGTTTTCAAAGTGTGCATTTTGGTTGGAAGAAGTTCAATTCCTCGGTCACATAGTGAACAAAGAAGGTATTAAGGTGGATCCGGCAAAGATAGAAACTGTTGAAAAGTGGGAAACCCCGAAAACTCCGAAACACATACGCCAGTTTTTAGGACTAGCTGGTTACTACAGAAGGTTCATCCAAGACTTTTCCAGAATAGCAAAACCCTTGACTGCATTAACGCATAAAGGGAAGAAATTTGAATGGAATGATGAACAAGAGAAAGCGTTTCAGTTATTGAAGAAAAAGCTAACTACGGCACCTATATTGTCATTGCCTGAAGGGAATGATGATTTTGTGATTTATTGTGACGCATCAAAGCAAGGTCTCGGTTGTGTATTAATGCAACGAACGAAGGTGATTGCTTATGCGTCTAGACAATTGAAGATTCACGAACAAAATTATACGACGCATGATTTGGAATTAGGCGCGGTTGTTTTTGCATTAAAGACTTGGAGGCACTACTTATATGGGGTCAAAAGTATTATATATACCGACCACAAAAGTCTTCAACACATATTTAATCAGAAACAACTGAATATGAGGCAGCGTAGGTGGATTGAATTATTGAATGATTACGATTTTGAGATTCGTTACCACCCGGGGAAGGCAAATGTGGTAGCCGATGCCTTGAGCAGGAAGGATAGAGAACCCATTCGAGTAAAATCTATGAATATAATGATTCATAATAACATTACTACTCAAATAAAGGAGGCGCAACAAGGAGTTTTAAAAGAGGGAAATTTAAAGGATGAAATACCCAAAGGATCGGAGAAGCATCTTAATATTCGGGAAGACGGAACCCGGTATAGGGCTGAAAGGATTTGGGTACCAAAATTTGGAGATATGAGAGAAATGGTACTTAGAGAAGCTCATAAAACCAGATACTCAATACATCCTGGAACGGGGAAGATGTACAAGGATCTCAAGAAACATTTTTGGTGGCCGGGTATGAAAGCCGATGTTGCTAAATACGTAGGAGAATGTTTGACGTGTTCTAAGGTCAAAGCTGAGCATCAGAAACCATCAGGTCTACTTCAACAACCCGAAATCCCGGAATGGAAATGGGAAAACATTACCATGGATTTCATCACTAAATTGCCAAGGACTGCAAGTGGTTTTGATACTATTTGGGTAATAGTTGATCGTCTCACCAAATCAGCACACTTCCTACCAATAAGAGAAGATGACAAGATGGAGAAGTTAGCACGACTGTATTTGAAGGAAGTCGTCTCCAGACATGGAATACCAATCTCTATTATCTCTGATAGGGATGGCAGATTTATTTCAAGATTCTGGCAGACATTACAGCAAGCATTAGGAACTCGTCTAGACATGAGTACTGCCTATCATCCACAAACTGATGGGCAGAGCGAAAGGACGATACAAACGCTTGAAGACATGCTACGAGCATGTGTTATTGATTTCGGAAACAGTTGGGATCGACATCTACCGTTAGCAGAATTTTCCTACAACAATAGCTACCATTCAAGCATTGAGATGGCGCCGTTTGAAGCACTTTATGGTAGAAAGTGCAGGTCTCCGATTTGTTGGAGTGAGGTGGGGGATAGACAGATTACGGGTCCGGAGATTATACAAGAAACTACCGAGAAGATCATCCAAATTCAACAACGGTTGAAAACCGCCCAAAGTCGACAAAAGAGCTACGCTGACATTAAAAGAAAAGATATAGAATTTGAAATTGGAGAGATGGTCATGCTTAAAGTTTCACCTTGGAAAGGCGTTGTTCGATTTGGTAAACGAGGGAAATTAAATCCAAGGTATATTGGACCATTCAAGATTATTGATCGTGTCGGACCAGTAGCTTACCGACTTGAGTTACCTCAACAACTCGCGGCTGTACATAACACTTTCCACGTCTCGAATTTGAAGAAATGTTTTGCTAAAGAAGATCTCACTATTCCGTTAGATGAAATCCAAATCAACGAAAAACTCCAATTCATCGAAGAACCCGTCGAAATAATGGATCGTGAGGTTAAAAGACTTAAGCAAAACAAGATACCAATTATTAAGGTTCGATGGAATGCTCGTAGAGGACCCGAGTTCACCTGGGAGCGTGAAGATCAGATGAAGAAGAAATACCCGCATCTATTTCCAGAAGATTCGTCAACACCTTCAACAGCTTAAAATTTCGGGACGAAATTTATTTAACGGGTAGGTACTGTAGTGACCCGAACTTTTCCATGTTTATATATATTAATTGAGATTGATGTGTACATGATTAAAAGTTTCCAACATGTTAAGCAATCAAACTTGTTAAGACTTGATTAATTGAAATAGGTTTCATATAGACAATTGACCACCCAAGTTGACCGGTGATTCACGAACGTTAAAACTTGTAAAAAAACTATATGATGACATATATATGGTTATATATATAGTTAACATGATATTATGATAAGTAAACATATCATTAATTATATTAACAATGAACTACATATGTAAAAACAAGACTACTAACTTAATGATTTTGAAACGAGACATATATGTAACGTTTATCGTTGTAACGACATTTAATGTATATATATCATATTAAGAGATATTTGTACATCATAATATCATGATAATATAATAATTTAAAATCTCTTTTGTTATTATAAACATTGGGTTAACAACATTTAACAAGATCGTTAACCTAAAGGTTTCAAAACAACACTTACATGTAACGACTAACGATGACTTAACGACTCAGTTAAAATGTATATACATGTAGTGTTTTAATATGTATTTATACACTTTTGAAAGACTTCAATACACTTATCAAAATACTTCTACTTAACAAAAATGCTTACAATTACATTCTCGTTCAGTTTCATCAACAATTCTACTCGTATGCACCCGTATTCGTACTCGTACAATACACAGCTTTTAGATGTATGTACTATTGGTATATACACTCCAATGATCAGCTCTTAGCAGCCCATGTGAGTCACCTAACACATGTGGGAACCATCATTTGGCAACTAGCATGAAATATCTCATAAGATTACAAAAATATGAGTAATCATTCATGACTTATTTACATGAAAACAAAATTACATATCCTTTATATCTAATCCATACACCAACGACCAAAAACACCTACAAACACTTTCATTCTTCAATTTTCTTCATCTAATTGAACTCTCTCAAGTTCTATCTTCAAGTTCTAAGTGTTCTTCATAAATTCCAAAAGTTCTAGTTTCATAAAATCAAGAATACTTTCAAGTTTGCTAGCTCACTTCCAATCTTGTAAGGTGATCATCCAACCTCAAGAAATCTTTGTTTCTTACAGTAGGTTATCATTCTAATACAAGGTAATAATCATATTCAAACTTTGGTTCAATTTCTATAACTATAACAATCTTATTTCAAGTGATGATCTTACTTGAACTTGTTTTCGTGTCATGATTTTGCTTCAAGAACTTTGAGCCATCCAAGGATCCATTGAAGCTAGATCCATTTCTCTCTTTTCCAGTAGGTTCATCCAAGGAACTTAAGGTAGTAATGATGTTCATAACATCATTCGATTCATACATATAAAGCTATCTTATTCGAAGGTTTAAACTTGTAATCACTAGAACATAGTTTAGTTAATTCTAAACTTGTTCGCAAACAAAAGTTAATCCTTCTAACTTGACTTTTAAAATCAACTAAACACATGTTCTATATCTATATGATATGCTAACTTAATGATTTAAAACCTGGAAACACGAAAAACACCGTAAAACCGGATTTACGCCGTCGTAGTAACACCGCGGGCTGTTTTGGGTTAGTTAATTAAAAACTATGATAAACTTTGATTTAAAAGTTTTTATTCTGAGAAAATGATTTTTATTATGAACATGAAACTATATCCAAAAATTATGGTTAAACTCAAAGTGGAAGTATGTTTTCTAAAATGGTCATCTAGACGTCGTTCTTTCGACTGAAATGACTACCTTTACAAAAACGACTTGTAACTTATTTTTCCGACTAGAAACCTATACTTTTTTTGTTTAGATTCATAAAATAGAGTTCAATATGAAACCATAGCAATTTGATTCACTCAAAACGGATTTAAAATGAAGAAGTTATGGGTAAAACAAGATTGGATAATTTTTCTCATTTTAGCTACGTGAAAATTGGTAACAAATCTATTCCAACCATAACTTAATCAACTTGTATTATATATTATGTAATCTTGAGATACCATAGACACGTATACAATGTTTCGACCTATCATGTCGACACATCTATATATATTTCGGAACAACCATAGACACTCTATATGTGAATGTTGGAGTTAGCTATACAGGGTTGAGGTTGATTCCAAAATATATATAGTTTGAGTTGTGATCAATACTGAGATACGTATACACTGGGTCGTGGATTGATTCAAGATAATATTTATCGATTTATTTCTGTACATCTAACTGTGGACAACTAGTTGTAGGTTACTAACGAGGACAGCTGACTTAATAAACTTAAAACATCAAAATATATTAAAAGTGTTGTAAATATATTTTGAACATACTTTGATATATATGTATATATTGTTATAGGTTCGTGAATCAACCAGTGGTCAAGTCTTACTTCCCGACGAAGTAAAAATCTGTGAAAGTGAGTTATAGTCCCACTTTTAAAATCTAATATTTTTGGGATGAGAATACATGCAGGTTTTATAAATGATTTACAAAATAGACACAAGTACGTGAAACTACATTCTATGGTTGAATTATCGAAATCGAATATGCCCCTTTTTATTAAGTCTGGTAATCTAAGAATTAGGGAACAGACACCCTAATTGACGCGAATCCTAAAGATAGATCTATTGGGCCTAACAAACCCCATCCAAAGTACCGGATGCTTTAGTACTTCGAAATTTATATCATATCCGAAGGGTGTCCCGGAATGATGGGGATATTCTTATATATGCATCTTGTTATTGTCGGTTACCAGGTGTTCACCATATGAATGATTTTTATCTCTATGTATGGGATGTGTATTGAAATATGAAATCTTGTGGTCTATTGTTACGATTTGATATATATAGGTTAAACCTATAACTCACCAACATTTCTGTTGACGTTTTAAGCATGTTTATTCTCAGGTGATTATTAAGAGCTTTCGCTGTCGCATACTTAAATAAGGACAAGATTTGGAGTCCATGCTTGTATGATATTGTGTAAAAACTGCATTCAAGAAACTTATTTTGTTGTAACATATTTGTATTGTAAACCATTATGTAATGGTCGTGTGTAAACAGGATATTTTAGATTATCATTATTTGATGATCTACGTAAAGCTTTTTAAACCTTTATTGATGAAATAAAGGTTATGGTTTGTTTAAAAATGAATGCAGTCTTTGAAAAACGTCTCATATAGAGGTCAAAACCTCGCAACGAAATCAATTAATATGGAACGTTTTTAATCAATAAGAACGGGACATTTCAACTTTTGACGTGGTAACGGTTGAATTCCGGAATTCTAGGGATTTAGGGAAAATCTTCGAAATCTAGAAGATTTGATTTTTCGGCGAATAAGGAAATTGAGATCTCTGTAATTAAATGCGGAAATCTGTCTTGATTTCTTTGTCTAGTATTTTCACTATAAATGGACTTCTTTTGTTCCATTATTTTCACCACTTCAATTCTTTCTTTCTCGATCCATACTTTCAAACGATTGTGAAAATGCTTAATCCAGTTCTGATCCTTGTCCTCATCCGTACTATCGCAACATTCATTCTCCTTTTCCAACTTCCACCAGAGGAATCTACTTTCTTCTACTTTACCTTTGGGGTTATAGTGTTTTTAATTCTCCCGTGTCTTTATGTTGCGATAAACATTGACATACACGGTTTGTAATTTATGTGTTGTTATCGGGCTTTATATTCTCCCTTATATTTCGAAGCTCTATGCTTTTGTTTTCTCTTCCCGACTTCAAGTCAAGCGAATAATGATCCAGAATTTGTAGATATAGAATTTTGAATGATTATAATGTTCTAAGCAGGAAGGAACGTGATAGCACGATTTGATTTTCAAATTTATCAAAATTACTGAAGATAGAACTATCAAGAATATATTCTTCTTGATATGTTCGGAGATTATGTAGAATGAAAGAGTTATGTAACATGGCACATGATGATAATATGATCTGTGAATCATGTTCGATTAGAAACTCAGCATGACTTACTGTAATATAATCACATTGATCAAGTGTCATTATATTATACTAACTCATACATCAGTTCCCAACATTACTTCAATAACATTCATATTTTAATCTCGAAAGTTTACAGAATATAGAATCTAACAGTTTCTATATGATGTAACACCGATAGCACGAAGAGATTAATGAGTTCAAATAAAAATAGTTATGAAAATATTTTCAGAAATATGGAGGATATTTATAATGAAAGATACGATGATATCTTGGAATTTCTAATATCTAAGGATGGTGAAGAAAATTTATCCTCAAGAGTTTGGAGTCAGAAGCAAGGTATTCGCTAAAGATTTCATCAGGCTTTGAATTATTTGGATTCTTTAAAGTCAAACTTATTCTTTGTGATTTGTCCACGGCTTCCTTCATAGTTTCGCATAATCCGCTTTTCGATACTAAATTTTCTATTGAGTGTTTCTAACTTTCCATTCTTTATCATCAAACTCTTGGCCATCAAGACCATCTAAAACATGCTACTTCGTCAGCATTTTCAAAGTTAACGAATCTGGTTCATCGTTTATCAATTCAAGGTGTTTTAAGGTGTATTGTGTTTTGAGATGATTAAACGCTGATGGTAGTATGGTGGAATATAAAAGGGTTCTCTGGTATCAATAAATGAGCACGCAGATATATCAAGATTTTGATAAGGTTGTTTCGAACGAAAAGTCGAAGTTGACTTGCTGGAGCTGTGACAAAATTGGCTACTTTAGAGAGGGATGGTAAAGTTATTTTCGATAATATCAACGCCAAAGGAGCTAGCACAGATTCGTGTTTATCGTTTACTCAGCTTTCGAGGGTTTTTAGATGCATAGCTATATGCATCGATTTTTTCTTCCGTAGATGAACTGCGGTTGGTTCATCCTCTCGATTGAGACGTTTTGAAGAATTATGAAAGGTTTGAACGCAGATTGTAATCGCCAAGATACAAATGAAGTTTAAAATGAAATCAAGTGGCAAACTTGAAGAAATGTTTAGTTTCATATGTTATAATCAATATTTTAATTCATTTTAATTGTCCAATATTATTAGTCCACAGTCGATAGTCCACAGTTAACAGTCCAATAATTCATATATAGTTTAATATATAACATTCGAATTAATTAATACGTTTCATGACCCGTATACGTTTCAGACTCGATCACAACTCAAACTATATATATTATTGTAGAATCAACCTCAACCCTGTATTGCTAACTCCCGCATTACTGCATATAGAGTGTCTATGGTTATTCCAAATAATATATATAGATGCGTTGATATGATATGTCAAAACCTTGTATACGTGTCCCGATATTTAAAGTGCGTAAAAATAAATAACAGAAATTAAATGACGATAAATAAAATTGCGAGAATGTAAATTGCGATAATTAAACTGCGATAAATAAAATGTAATCTGTTAGCTAGGAACAGTTAGCGTGGATTCTTAACCAAATTCCTCATAGTTAATTTGTTTGTTTCTAACAATTTTTATTTTGTCAAATGTTTTCTTCATTATGCCACTTGTTGGATTCTGATAGGTCAAAATCCAAATATGAAATTGGATGAAAATGATTATTCTGCGGTGAACGAATACGTATATCGGTGGTTGTAAGTAGGATAGTAAATGGCTGTTGAATCAGATTTGAAGAGTGTACAATGTAACTTATTAATGTGAAATCTAAATATTCCTCAGGTATTACCTACCTGTTAAAATATTTTCACCATTAACAGTTTGTACAAAAGAATTTTTAATTACAATCTTTATGAAAAATATATATACCTATATATTTTCTTCAGATGTAATCATGGATTTAATGAGTCAATATGATGTTAAACTCATTTGATTTACTATTAGAACAAGAATATATAATCTCTAAAGCATTAGAGATTACATAATCGTTATGTCGAATAAAGATAAATGGTGTAGAACGTCATGTAGAACGATGATTATACTCGAGGTACAGAATGAGATGTCGAAGCTGGTGACGCGGATGTTGTTGCTGGTGGTACTAGTGCTGTTGGTGCTGGTACTGCTGCTGGTGCTTGTAGGTTCTGCACCATGTTTTCCAAAGCTACAACTCGAGCGCGAAATTCGTTGACTTCTTCTATTATTCCGGGATGATTGGGTGATTCATTCTGGTGACGCTGCTTTCGGAGCTTAGGTGAAAATCCATATCGGAATCCGAGGGACTTGAACTAGTGGTGAGTTCCATTTCGTACGATTAGATAAAGGGTTTTCGATATGAAATAATTTTAGGATATCGGATGATGTTCTAATTACATAGAATACCTATACATAGTACAGGAGATTCCGTAGATTACAGAGGGAATTAAGGAAACGTGTCAGGCAAGACTTAATGTGATGGGATGTGAATTTGTCTGTACACCGTCTATGCAATATTTGCAATAAGACGCGTCGAGACTGAAAATGACAAGTAGATATTTTTCGACAAATGGTGGTAAGCAAACACTTTTAACATGCAGACCAGGTTCAAGTCTAGACTTATTAACATAACCTAACAACTACTAGGTCGAAGTCCAGACTCATTAATGCATCCTAACAACTACTAGTTAGACACACTAATGCAAGACCTGGTTCGCTAAGACCTCCGCTCTGATACCACCTGTAGTGACCCGTCCTAATCCACCTGGACGAAGTCATCAACATTTGGTCCCATTGTGATGATCGACTCCAAATAATGTCCTTAAAATGAGCAAATACACAGCGGAAGACTTAATTCGTACATGAGAATAAACATGCTTAAAGTGTCAACCAAAAGGTTGGTGCGTTCATAGGTTTATCATAACAATCATTTCAATATATTAATAGACCACAAGATTTCATAATTATAAACATAATACACTCGCAAGTGTATGTAAAGCATTCTAAGTGGTTGAGCACTTGGTAACCATACTTAACTATTAATCAACGTCGCATATTCCCTTTATTATGAAATCTTACTACACCGTACCAAGTGTAGCCTGCAAAACGAAGTACTGTGCAACCGTTGAATACTGGTCGTCCAGTCCGGTTGGGGTTGTCAGGCCCGATAGATCTATCAACAGGATTCGCGTTTACAATACACATGTAAATAGTAGTTACCAAGCTATAGGGAAGTATGCCAGTGGTACAACTTAACGTAGAATATATTTTTAAATACTTGTGTCTATTTCGTAAACATTTATAAAAACAGCGCATGTATTCTCAGCCCAAAAATATATATTGCAAAAGCAATTAAAAAGGGAGCAAATGAAACTCACCTAATGTATTTTGTAGTAAAAATACATATGACGATATTGAACATGTATAGGGTTGGCCTCGAATTCACGAACCTATATCAAGTATATATATTAACACATATATTTATAATTGAACAAATTTATATATTATTCGTGATTTAGTTGTTATTTTAATTATGTGTTTCATTAATAACCTATTTAGTTACATTTAATAATATTTATTATAAAGGTATTAATATAGTTATGTTATATGTAGTAAATATAATTTTATATAACTACTAGTTATTTGATAAAATAATATTGATAATAATAATAAAAAGTTGTTTTATTTTACATTAATAATAATATTAGTATAAAAAAATAATAATATTATTGTCAAAATAATAGTAATGATAATAATAATATATTAAAATGATGATACTTGTAATAATGATAATACTATTAATAAAAATAATGATAATATTATTAATAATAATAATAATAATAAAATCATATCTAATGATAATAATAATAACAATGATAAAAATAATAATGATAATTTCTATGATACTTTTAATTAAGATGATAATTTTAATTATAATGATAACTTTAATAATAATGTTATTTTTAATTATAATAATAATAATAATAATAATAATAATAATAATAATAATAATAATAATAATAATAATAATAATAATAATAATAATTTTTGATATTGCAAAACTACCTTAACATCTTGATCTAAAAAGAATGCATCGAACCAGGATTGAACCCGTGACTCCTTGTTCACACAACAATACCCTAACCATCAATCTGTCTATTGTTTTTCTGTAATAATTAGGATCGAAATTCTTTTAACTCTTAGTATCCGTTTCTATAAACTGGCCCAATCTTATTTTTGGCCCATCAGGAATTTCGTAACCCATTTACACAAGCCAACTAGATAATTAATTTGGCCCAAGTTTTAAAAACAGAAGCCCGATATGAAAATAAAAAAAAAATACGGTCCATGTTTATTACAACTAGGTTTTATAATGGAAGACAGGAACCAGATTAAATTGTTAACAGCTCATATCTCCAGCTCATCATTCCACCATCGTAATCATAAAAGACAACAGATAGCTCACCGGTTAATTTTTCATCATCATACCTTCTATTCCTTATCTATCATCATCTTTATTTAATTACTTTCATCATTAAAATTGAAACAGGAATAGATAACGAGCTGTAGTAGGTATTGTTTGGGCTGTAAACAGAAACGAATGGATGTGCAGCAGTGGTGGTTTAAATTGATGAGAAACAAATGAAATATGAATCAAAAGGTAGTCGTAGGGTTTACAGCAATAATAGAAACGATTTTTGCAGCAGTTTATGGTTAGCAGAACAAGGTGATCGATTAACTAAAAAAAAAACGCATAACATCAGGTGGGTTGAAGAATGGTGGCGTTGGTTTAATGGTGTTAGGAGATTGTTCTTGGTGGTTTCGATAACTAGCTGAAACAGAAACAGAACTAATAAGCTGCAGTAGTAATAACAGCGGTGTAGCAGAAAAACTATGGTGGTTTCGAATAAAAGAAACAGAAACAATAGCGGTTTACTTGTTTTTCTTTTAATTGGATTTCAGTTCAAATTGTAAAACTGAAGCAGCAGGCAAGGTTTTTCAATGGATTTCGTGATGGTGATCTAAAATAGCAATAGGAGACATGTAGCGAGTGAGGTGATTTTTGAGCTAACAGATATACAGAAACACAAGGTTGCAGTTGCAGTAGCTCACGGTGGTAGTGGATTGCGAAGGTGGGGATGGTGATGATTGGTGTTCACGAAACAGAAAATGGAGATGAGAGAGAGTAAGAGAGCTAGAGAGAGAAGGGAAGAAAGAAGGGTTGCTTGAATTGAGAATACGAAGAGGAACAGGAGAAACAAAATAGAAAGTGAGATGGTTCCAAGGTGGTGGTGAATCACGATAGGTTGATTGAAGATGAAGAAGAATCAAAATGATGATGATATGTTTGTTCTTTGAAAGGGTTGTTTAATATAAGTGATGCATAAGTATATGTATTTATATAATTTAAGTGTTTGGTTCATTGATGATTCAGAAACAAGTGTACCGAATATAACCAAGTAGGGGTTTTTTTTTGGGTTGTCGAAAAAGAAGGAGAAGAAAGAAGGCAAGTGGTGGTTCATGATCAATACTAGGAGAGAGAGAGAAATCATGATGGTTGCGGGTTTATGGTGGTGGTTGTCATGAGAAGAAAGGAGATGATGTAAGTGGCGGGTGGAAGATTGCTAGGTGATGATATGGTGACGGTTGGAAGATCACATAGAACAAAATCATGAATCGAAATGGGTGTTGTGATCAATTTGCATATGTATAGAGTAAAAGATAGTTTAGGTGATAGATGAGATTTTTAAAATGGCAAGTGGTTAGTGGTTTTGATGATTACCGGAAGTTATGGTGGTTCTCCGGTGGTGAGAGGTCGAGTGATGACGGGCCAAGTGTGTTGATGGGTGATGAACCGATGGAAGTGGTTTGGTGATGTTTGAGTCACTTCCTCAATCTATGTATATGCAAGTTATATATAGACTTAGATAGATAAAAATAGAAATGTTAATAAATTATAATTCCCATCATAAATAGAGTAGTCTATCAATCAACTAAAATTACGGATAAATTGCACCAGTAGGTTTTGTATGCATATACATGGATATAGATTATAATAGAATATCAATTATTAATTATAATATAATATAATATAACAATAAGAACATGTGATTAAAGAACTAGCAGCCCTCTTAGAATATAAATCCGACGCCAGTTTTCACGGACTGTGTATTATTTGAAATTAGTGGCGGATAAAAGTCTTCGGAAAAATTCCAAATTTTTAGATTAACCATATTTATTTACATGCAATGTTCGTGAATCGTCGAGAACAGTCGAAGGTCAAATGAATATATGGAACAGTTCAAAATTTTTGAGACTCAACCTATCAGACTTAGCTTATCGTGTTGAAAATCTAATATCGCATCGAGAGTTTGGTTTAAAATTAGTCGAATTTTTCCAGGTCGTGACATCTTCTACGTTTACTACTGGTGCATTCTCAAATTTTGTAGCTTTGTTGAAGAGTTCTTGGAGTTCTTGCTTCAATGTGTTTTTAATACCACTTTCAGCTTTACCAATGAAGTACACCAATATCTCCCTCCATTTACTGAATCCTAAGGATCGTAACTCATCATAATTTATCCTTTCTTGAACATTATTCTCCCTGCTGACATTGAAAGCTCTTTTTGATCCTCTGTGCACTTTGATGATCTTGCTGGGATTTGATCTTCTATTCATCACATCACCATACCTGCTCCTATAATAATGATCAGATGGTTCTATGGTTCGGGCAGTTTCTATAAGAGCAATAGCAGGTGCTTTCTCAGCAGCTTCTAGTTCATCAAGGGCCTTATCTTGTTCCTTGACAATGGCTTTAGCTAATTTAAGGGACTCAGCCTCTTGCTTTCTATCAGCAGCCAATTTGTCTTCTACATCCTGAAGCCTTAACCTCTCAGCGAGTTCAGCATCAGCAGCCTCCCTTCTTTGCCTTTCAGCTTCTAAACCCAACAGATAATCTTCGGCAGTAATTTTCAGGGACTTTGCTGTTTCAATCATCTTTCTACTCTCTTCAGTTCTAAGGGCAGCACGATACTGCCTTAGATCCATACCCAGCTGGCGAGCCTCTTGAAATTGAGCTTTCTCCTCATCAGTAGAGAGCCTTTAACCACTGTTATTTAAGTATATACACCAATTTCAATGCCATAAGTCAAGGCAGTGATGTAGAATGGCTGATCAAGAGGATGATGCATCAATCTAACTTGGCGTATCCTTTCATTAATAGCTGCTTGTCTTTGCTCAAGCAATTCTGGTACAGTGATCTCCAGCCTGTAAGCCGCTCTTTCATCTGGATTCATTCTAAATAGATCTGGCTCACAACAGGTAACTGAATCATCTTCCCAAGATATGTGTTTACCATGACGTTTTGGGGAAGATGGAGGATACATGATTGATTCACTTATGCCAGATGAACTCACTGGAAACTGATTAACACGATTATCCTGTGTTCTGTTAAAATAAGTGAGGGTCCAGGGAGAGATAGGTGATTGAACAAATAAGTGATCTCTTCTACCCCAGACTGTAAAGTCAGCAGGATTAACCGTATCATCATCTTGATTAGCACCCAACACATCCACCTTTGCTGGGTCTTCAACACTTGTTTCACCCAGCAGCACACTACTGGCTGGGTCTTCATTCACAGCACTCCTTGCTATGTCTTCAGTACCAGCTGACTGATTAGTATCAGCTGGCACAACTGCCACAGTATCTTCAACAGCTGCCTCAAATAGGGGTCCTCTCCTTAGGGGCTGGTTGTCCCTAGGAGCAGATTTCACAGTTTTTTTTTCAATTGGCTAGGGTTCAGCTGATGGTTCTTGTGTTGATACTGGTTCTAATGGTGGCAGATAGGGAACAATAGCAAGATGCTTGATAGTGCTCCAAATAAACATATATTTAGGCACAATATCCTTCTAATATGTTCTATTTTTAGGCAAGATGCTTTTAGTTGCAATTGTTCTATTTTTATGAAATATTCGTTTAAATAAATAAGTGCGAAGACAAAAGAAGAAAACGACGATTTAAAGACGCAACTGACCAAAAAGCTCAAATGAACAAGATATAATTCAAGTGGTTCCATTTATTGATAAGAAACGTCTAAAAATGACAAGAGTACGAGCCGCGAAACGCAAAATACACGATATCTACGCGTACGAAAGGACGTTCGAAAATCCGGAACCGAGACATGAACCGAGCATCAACGCGTGAGTCAACGGAGCTAAAATTACAAGTCAACTATGCACAAGAATATAATATAATATATATATATATAATTAATATAAATTATATATATTATATATATATTTAAATAAAACGTCGGCAAACAAGAAAACAAAAGCATATGAGCTGGATCAGAGGGCCATGCGATTGCATGGCCAGAAAGCACAAAATCCATGCGATCGCATGGAGGTCAGAACCTGGCCAAGTGCTATAAAATGCGACGTTTGTAGCTAATTATGTACAACATTTTTTCTTTCTTCCTCTGTAAACTTAATATATATATTATAATTTTAATTTAAGTTAATTTTAATAATAAATTTATGGTTTAGTTGAGTTATTGTAAGAAATATTTTACAGGTTTTAAAATAGGAACTCTGTCCGGGTAACGCTATGTCATAACCCGTCCTTAACCATAAGAACGTGTTAGATAACGTATGATTTCATTGCGAGGTATTGACCTCTATATGCGACATTTTTAAAAAGGAAAACTGCATATATTATACATTACAAACCAAACCATTATTTTTGTTACAAGCTTTAGACAATAAAAAGATGATTATCGTTTAACGATAATCTTCGACTTACAAACTTTACAAATGATAATAACAACACGATTTCTAGCATATTTTACAACACACGTCCTCGGATATGCAGTTTTATTTTTGACACAAATATGAGTACGCATGATCCTGCTTAGATTCAACATAATGCAGCGGAAGCTTTAATTATCACCTGAGAATAAACATGTTTAAAAACGTCAACATAAAGTTGGTGAGATATAGGTTTAGTGCGCAGCAATATATATATATATAGACCACAAGATTTCGTATATAAACATTTCAATAAAAATATTCTAAGTGGTTGAGCACTTGGTAACCATACTTAACAGTTTCACGTCGCATATTCCCTTTAATATGAAATCTTACTACACCGTACCAAGTGTAGTCACAAAACGAAGTACTGTGCAACCGTTGAATACTGGTCGTCCAGTCCGATTGGGGTTGTCAGGCCCGATAGATCTATCAACAGGATTCGCGTTTACAATACCGCTGTAAATATTAGTTACCAAGCTACAGGGAAGTATGCCAGTGGTACAACTCAACGTAGAATATATTTTTCAGTTACTTGTGTCCATAATGTAAAACATAAAAATACATGTATTCTCATCCCGAAATATTTAGAGTTTAAAAGTGGGACTATATACTCACTCTTGTCTTGATGATATATATATTTTGACTCGGTCTTCCGGTTGATATCACGAACCTATCCATATATAATATATCAATATGTTTTCATTTTTAAACAAACGTTATAAATATATACTTGTTATACTTTTAATACTTTGAATAATTCCTTAGTCCGTAGTTAGCAGTCCGATGTTAGTAATTCAATTTTAATGGTTCATTTTTAGATGTTTAATATACCCGCAATGAAATAAATAAAACCCCCAACGAAATCAATAAAACCCCATCGTATATGTGTTGGTCGAGATTAATCTTGACCCATGGTACCGGTGTTGTCAAATGACGTGTTGCGTACATAAAGTACCGGTGTTGTCAAATGACGTGTTGCGTACAATCATGGAATCTTATGATTAATCTTCTCGTGTTGTTTACGGGTGATCCTGAACCATATAAAATTGAATTATAAGTACATATATATAAAATATCATGTTATCTTAGAAGTATGTGATTTTATGCAAGTTTTCCCAATTAATCCCGAAGTCAATTAAGTCTTGGATAACCAATTTTGTTTCGGTCATAGTTTCTTCGTTACAAGTCCGTTTTCGTTGATTCAACTTGTCATCTCCTTGGATCGAGTCCCTCTTTAAGACTATGAACTGTAAATACCTTAGTTTGTATTCAAAATCACACGGCATAGGTCAAACTTTAGTGAAACTTATGAAGTTAAACATTTTTGTTACAACAAAATCATTTAATGACCATTTTTCTAAAAATACTTATACTTTGAAAAACCAAGTTTTACCTTGTTAAATTAGCATATATATAAGTTATATTACAGGTCTTGAAGTATTTTAAAAGTTAAGTTAGAAGGATCTAATTTAGTTTGCAAACAAGTTTGAAAACATTCAAACTATGTTCTTGTTGTTAAACTTGTATACCACAAAATATGATAGCTATATATATATGAATCGAATAAGGTTATGAACATAGATTCTACCTCAAGTTCCTTGGATGAAGTTGCTGTAAAAGAGAAGTAAGAAGCTAGAATCAAAAGGGTGATAGAAGTGGATGAAAGATTGATAGTAAGTTGGTGTTCTTGGAGGGTTTTCTTGAAGTGTTTTTGTATGGTTTTCTTATGGTGTTTTAGTATGGTTTTTGAAGCTAGATCTTTATGGAACTTTGCTGGATTGTTATGGAGTTTAGAGAGTAAGAAAGAGTGTGTGTTTTTAGTTAAGAGATTGAAGTAAAAATGAATCAAAAATGATGATACATATATACTCCTAAAAATGTGATCTTTAAGGATAACATGACAAAATTCTAGTTTGTATTTTTGTAATTAGTCTTGCAATGATTCAAAAGTAATTACCTAGCTCTAAGGGCATGAATAATGGCTGGTTAGGTGGTGATTTTGATGTGTATTTACCAATAGTAAATACGTATAGAAGCTTGGTATGATACGAGTACAAATACTCTAGGTATACGTATAGAAATTTTGTGAAAAATGGAATGAGGATTCAAATATAGCTATCTTTTGTGAATACACTTATATGATTTTATGTATTTAAGTCTTTAAAAGTGATTAAATACATTACTTATACAATATATGTATAAACATTATATGTCTTAAGTATTTATGTCAAATAACGTTACGTATAGTTATCGTTTTGAAAACTTAAGTTAGTAGTTTCAAAATACACATATAACTTGTTGTTATTAATATAAAATGAGGTATTAAAACATTCTTTAATCATGTTAAATATGTATATATACATATATATACACAAACGTATAATTATCATATATTGTATAGTTCGTGATATCATCGGTCAAACTAGACGGTCAAACGTTGTGTAAAATTCTTTTCGGAAATATAAATCTCGACAATTTGGATTGCTTATCATGTTGGCAAGGTTTAATTTATGTAAATATTAATCTTATAAGTATAGAATGATCGAAAAAGTGCGGGTCGTTACATTACCTCCCCGTTAAATAAATTTCGTCCCGAAATTTTAAAATTGTACCTATTTTGCGTCATCGAGAAACAAATGCGGATACTTTCGTTTCATCTGATCCTCTCGTTCCCAAGTAAACTCGGGACCTCTTCTAGCATTCCAACGAACCTTAACAATCGGTATATTACTCTGTTTGAGCTGTTTAACTTCACGGTCCATGATTTCGATTGGTTCTTCGACGAATTGTAGTTTCTCGTCGACATGAATTTCTTCAAGAGGAATGGTAAGGTCTTCCTTTGCAAGACACTTCTTAAGGTTCGAGATGTGAAAGGTATTATGTACTCCGGCGAGTTGTTGCGGTAACTCGAGCCGATAAGCTACCGGTCCAATGCGTTCGATGATCTTGAACGGGCCTACGTACCTTGGGTTCAGTTTACCCCTTTTGCCGAAACGTATTACACCTTTCCAAGGTGACACCTTTAGCATAACCATGTCCCCGACCTGAAACTCTAATGGTTTCCTTCGAACATCGGCGTAGCTCTTTTGGCGACTACGGGCTGTTTTCAATCTCTCCTTGATTTGCACTATCTTCTCAGTCGTTTCATGTATGATCTCGGGACCAGTTAAATGTCGATCTCCTACTTCATTCCAACAGATAGGAGATCTACACTTCCTTCCGTACAATGCTTCGAATGGCGCAGCTCCAATGCTCGCATGATAACTATTATTATACGAGAATTCTGCTAACGGTAGATATTTATCCCATCCGTTTCCAAAATCGATCACACATGCCCTGAGCATGTCTTCGAGAGTCTGAATCGTTCTCTCACTCTGTCCATCGGTTTGTGGATGATATGCGGTACTCATATCCAACCGAGTTCCTAGTGCCTCCTGTAGTGATTGCCAAAACTTTGAGGTAAATCTACTATCACGATCGGATATAATGGAAATAGGTATTCCATGCCTTGAAACAACTTCCTTTATATACAATCGTAATAGTTTCTCCATTCTATCCGTTTCCTTTATAGGTAAGAAATGTGCAGACTTGGTGAGACGATCAACAATCACCCAAATGGTGTCGTATCCCCAGGCAGTCTTTGGTAACTTCGTGATGAAATCCATGGTAATACCGTCCCATTTCCATTCTGGAATTTCTGGTTGTTGAAGTAACCCTGACGGCTTTTGATGTTCTGCTTTGACTTTGGAACAAGTTAAACATTCCCCAACATATGTTGCAACGTCTGTCTTCAAATTAGGCCACCAATAATGCGTCTTAAGATCTTGGTACATCTTTCCAACTCCAGGATGTATCGAATATCTTGTCTTATGTGCCTCGTTCAATATCAACTTCCTTAATCCACCCAACTTTGGTACCCAAATACGATTTGCAAAATATCGAATTCCATCTTCCCGCATAACGAGTTGCTTCTCATACTTCTTCATTATTTCATTTCCTATATTTTCTTTAGTAAGTGCTTCTCGTTGAACTTCTTTGATTTGTGAGTTGAGATTCATGCGAATTTTTATGTTCATCGCTCGTACTCGAATTGGTTCTCGTTCTTTTCTGCTTAAAGCATCAGCCACCACATTCGCCTTCCCGGGATGATAACGAATTTCACAATCATAGTCGTTTATTAACTCGACCCACCTACGTTGCCTCATGTTCAATTGTTTCTGATCAAAAATATGTTGAAGGCTTTTATGATCAGTAAACACAGTGAATTTAACCCCATACAAGTAGTGTCTCCACATCTTCAATGCAAACACGACTGCTCCCAATTCTAGATCATGCGTCGTATAATTCCGCTCGTGAATCTTCAATTGTCGGGATGCGAATGCAATAACTTTCTTCCGTTGCATAAGAACACAACCAAAACCTTGTCGCGAAGCGTCACAATATATTTCGAAATCATCGTTCCCTTCTGGTAACGATAATATAGGTGCCGTAGTTAACTTCTTCTTCAGTATTTGAAATGCGTTCTCCTGCTCCGAGGTCCATTCGTATTTCTTCCCTTTTTGCGTTAATGCTGTCAACGGCTTAGCTATTCGAGAAAAATCTTGAATAAACCTTCTATAATAACCGGCTAAACCCAAAAATTGGCGTATCTGCATTGGTGTTTTAGGAGTCTCCCATTTTTCAATGGCTTCAATTTTTGCTGGATCAACCTGAATTCCTTCGCTATTAACAACGTGACCAAGAAATTGCACTTCTTTCAACCAGAAAGCACACTTAGAAAATTTAGCATACAGTTGTTCTTTTCTCAACAACTCCAGTATCAACCTTAAATGCTCTTCATGCTCTTGCTCACTCTTGGAATAGATAAGAATATCATCAATGAAAACGATAACAAACTTATCTAAATACGGACTACAAACTCGATTCATGAGGTCCATGAATACAGCTGGCGCATTCGTCAATCCAAACGGCATAACCAAAAATTCGTAATGACCATAACGTGTCCGAAAAGCAGTTTTCGGAATATCCTCTTCTTTGACGCGTAGTTGATGATAGCCCGATCTTAAGTCGATTTTTGAATAAACACATGATCCTTGAAATTGATCAAATAAGTCATCAATTCTCGGTAGTGGATACCGATTCTTGATAGTTAACTTATTTAATTCACGATAATCTATACACATCCTGAAAGATCCATCTTTCTTCTTAACAAACAAAATTGGAGCTCCCCACGGTGAAGTACTCGGTCGTATGAATCCACGGTCCAGTAATTCTTTTAACTGACTTTGAAGTTCTTTTAACTCGGACGGTGCAAGTCTATATGGAGCACGAGCCACTGGTGCAGCTCCTGGTACTAAATCTATTTGAAATTCTACCGATCTAAATGGAGGTAATCCCGGCAATTCTTCCGGAAAAACTTCGGGAAAATCTCTTGCCACAGGCACGTCATTGATGCACTTCTCTTCCTTTTCGACTTTATTAACATGTGCTAAAATAGCGTAACATCCCTTTTCTAAACACTTTTTGGCTTTCAAACAGCTAATGAGTTTTAGCTTTGAATCACCCTTCTCTCCGTAAATCATCACCGGCATTTTATCCTTACCAGGAATACGAATTGCCTTCTTGGCACAAACAACTTCCGCTCCTACTTTGGACATCCAGTCCATGCCGACTATTACATCAAAACCTCCTAATTCTACGGGTATTAAGTCGATTTTAAACGTTTCTCCGGCTAGATTCATTTCACAATCACGACAAATTTTATCGGCTTTAATTAGCTTACCATTAGCTAACTCAATCAAGTACTTAGCATCTAGAGGTAATGATGAACAATTCAATTTAGTGTAAAAATTTCTACACACATAACTTCTATCGGCGCCAGTATCAAATAAAATAGATGCTGATAAGTTATTAATGGTAAACGTACCCGTAACAAGCTCCGGGTCTTCTCGTGCCTCTCTAGCATTAATAACAAATGCTCTTCCACGTGTAGGTCCGATATTCATCTCTGGATTCGGGCACTGGCTCTTATAGTGGCCTTGTTTTCCACACCCAAAACAAGTAATGGTAGCCAAAGCAGTTCTATTTGCGTTGGTGGCAGGAGTCTTGTTGCCATTTGTAACGAGAGCCTTACAATCTTCCGCAAGATGACCTTGTCGATTACACTTGGTGCATAACACACTACAGTAACCAAAGTGATGTTTGTGGCAACGGTTGCATAAAGGACTTTGTCCTTTATAACCAAAACCTGAACCACTACTCGCACCTTTTGTGGTTTCTTGTTTCTTATAAGGTTGTTGTTGGTTACCTCGATCATAACTTCCATTCCACTTTTTCTTGTTTCCCAATACCTTCACCTCAGTATTGAATGCTTTCTTGTCCAAAATGACCTGATCCATTAGCTCGTTCGCCATGGTTATAGCTTCATGAATTGTCTTAGGTTTCGATGCTGTAACATTTGCCTTGACCTTTTTGGGCAAACCAGCTTTGTACATTTCAATCTTCCGTTCTTCGGTTGGAACCAATTCAGGACATAGCAAAACTAATTCCATGAATCGCTGGTTGTAGTTGGTGATTTCAGTACCAACCACCTTCAAACTTCGTAACTCATCTTCTAACTTAATAACCTCATTCCTTGGACAATACTCGGTGATTATCATTGCTTTGAATTCTTCCCATGGAGTATCATAAGCTACATCTCCTCCTACCGCCTTCACATAATTCTTCCACCATGTGAGTGCACTATCTTGTAAAGTGCACGATGCATACTTGGTCATGTCTTTTTCATCACAACCGCTGATTTTGAACACCGTCTCCATCTTTTCTATCCATCGGGTTAAACCGATAGGTCCTTCCGTTCCACTGAATGATGAAGGTTTGCAAGCTTGAAACGTCTTGTAGGAGCATCCTACACGAGGATTTGGATTAACTGCAGTAGCTCTTGCAGCTTCGACCCATAGCATTCTATCGTTGACTCGCTGGTTGATGAAGTTCTCGACTTCTTGTTCCGTCATTCGGTTCAATCGCGCCATTTCCTAATGAAAGAAAATAATTATTCACATGGATTATTATAGATGTAGTGTGTATTTATAGTACATTATAGCTTGTTAATAATATGAACCAGGTATTATTATAAAAGCCTTTTCTTCTTATTAGCGTTTTATAATTATATCTTGGGTAGTACCTACCCGTTAATGTTCATACTTAATAGCTTAGTACAGTACCAATTACTACAATCTAAATAATACTTAACCATGGAAAATTATTGCATTTCATACTTCAATATTTTACATATGCTTATCTTACATCGAACATTAAGCAAACCACACTATTAATATTATACAAAACATTATTCGGTTCCATGGTTTGACACAGCAGCGCATCGTTTGATCTATTTTCTAGGACGTTTAGACACAAAGATTTGCTTAACGCTTATCCTAACTGTCTGCCTATATTTTGGCTGTGGGACTGAAGAACTGGATGCCGGGACAGAACGAATAGGAATAGCGGGGATAGGGGTGGTAGTGTTGAGTGGAATTGGTGCCACATCATTCTCATTAAACTCGGGATTTGGATTTTCTAATTCATTAGCCTTTCGTTTCTTTCCTAGTTCAAACTCGTCTTTTGTAATTTCCTGTATTTCTTCCTCGGGTTCACTTTCCTCCTCGGGTTCACTTTCCTCCTCGGGTTCACTTTCCTCCTCGGGTTCACTTTCCTCCTTGGGTTCACTTTCCGGGTTCTCTATAGTTGGTTCATCCGGAATTTGTGAGTCTTCCCCAAGGATATCATTTTCGTCATCGGACAGGTTAATGACTGGAACGCCATCTGAAGATTCTGATTCGGAGTCGTTGATTGTGATAACAATTTTTGAGCTCGACATCTATCACACAACAACTAACCCATTAGTACTTATATAATATTTACATATAAATTTTAACCAACAGTGATAAGCAATGTTTTTTTTTTTTTTTTTTAAATCAGACCCGGTCAAAGTCCAGACTTTACTAATGTATCCTAACGACTTATCAGTTAGACACACTAATGCAAACCTGGTTCGCTAAGACCACCGCTCTGATACCACATGTCATAACCCGTCCTTAACCATAAGAACGTGTTAGATAACGTATGATTTCATTGCGAGGTATTGACCTCTATATGCGACATTTTTAAAAAGGAAAACTGCATATATTATACATTACAAACCAAACCATTATTTTTGTTACAAGCTTTAGACAATAAAAAGATGATTATCGTTTAACGATAATCTTCGACTTACAAACTTTACAAATGATAATAACAACACGATTTCTAGCATATTTTACAACACACGTCCTCGGATATGCAGTTTTATTTTTGACACAAATATGAGTACGCATGATCCTGCTTAGATTCAACATAATGCAGCGGAAGCTTTAATTATCACCTGAGAATAAACATGTTTAAAAACGTCAACATAAAGTTGGTGAGATATAGGTTTAGTGCGCAGCAATATATATATATATAGACCACAAGATTTCGTATATAAACATTTCAATAAAAATATTCTAAGTGGTTGAGCACTTGGTAACCATACTTAACAGTTTCACGTCGCATATTCCCTTTAATATGAAATCTTACTACACCGTACCAAGTGTAGTCACAAAACGAAGTACTGTGCAACCGTTGAATACTGGTCGTCCAGTCCGATTGGGGTTGTCAGGCCCGATAGATCTATCAACAGGATTCGCGTTTACAATACCGCTGTAAATATTAGTTACCAAGCTACAGGGAAGTATGCCAGTGGTACAACTCAACGTAGAATATATTTTTCAGTTACTTGTGTCCATAATGTAAAACATAAAAATACATGTATTCTCATCCCGAAATATTTAGAGTTTAAAAGTGGGACTATATACTCACTCTTGTCTTGATGATATATATATTTTGACTCGGTCTTCCGGTTGATATCACGAACCTATCCATATATAATATATCAATATGTTTTCATTTTTAAACAAACGTTATAAATATATACTTGTTATACTTTTAATACTTTGAATAATTCCTTAGTCCGTAGTTAGCAGTCCGATGTTAGTAATTCAATTTTAATGGTTCATTTTTAGATGTTTAATATACCCGCAATGAAATAAATAAAACCCCCAACGAAATCAATAAAACCCCATCGTATATGTGTTGGTCGAGATTAATCTTGACCCATGGTACCGGTGTTGTCAAATGACGTGTTGCGTACATAAAGTACCGGTGTTGTCAAATGACGTGTTGCGTACAATCATGGAATCTTATGATTAATCTTCTCGTGTTGTTTACGGGTGATCCTGAACCATATAAAATTGAATTATAAGTACATATATATAAAATATCATGTTATCTTAGAAGTATGTGATTTTATGCAAGTTTTCCCAATTAATCCCGAAGTCAATTAAGTCTTGGATAACCAATTTTGTTTCGGTCATAGTTTCTTCGTTACAAGTCCGTTTTCGTTGATTCAACTTGTCATCTCCTTGGATCGAGTCCCTCTTTAAGACTATGAACTGTAAATACCTTAGTTTGTATTCAAAATCACACGGCATAGGTCAAACTTTAGTGAAACTTATGAAGTTAAACATTTTTGTTACAACAAAATCATTTAATGACCATTTTTCTAAAAATACTTATACTTTGAAAAACCAAGTTTTACCTTGTTAAATTAGCATATATATAAGTTATATTACAGGTCTTGAAGTATTTTAAAAGTTAAGTTAGAAGGATCTAATTTAGTTTGCAAACAAGTTTGAAAACATTCAAACTATGTTCTTGTTGTTAAACTTGTATACCACAAAATATGATAGCTATATATATATGAATCGAATAAGGTTATGAACATAGATTCTACCTCAAGTTCCTTGGATGAAGTTGCTGTAAAAGAGAAGTAAGAAGCTAGAATCAAAAGGGTGATAGAAGTGGATGAAAGATTGATAGTAAGTTGGTGTTCTTGGAGGGTTTTCTTGAAGTGTTTTTGTATGGTTTTCTTATGGTGTTTTAGTATGGTTTTTGAAGCTAGATCTTTATGGAACTTTGCTGGATTGTTATGGAGTTTAGAGAGTAAGAAAGAGTGTGTGTTTTTAGTTAAGAGATTGAAGTAAAAATGAATCAAAAATGATGATACATATATACTCCTAAAAATGTGATCTTTAAGGATAACATGACAAAATTCTAGTTTGTATTTTTGTAATTAGTCTTGCAATGATTCAAAAGTAATTACCTAGCTCTAAGGGCATGAATAATGGCTGGTTAGGTGGTGATTTTGATGTGTATTTACCAATAGTAAATACGTATAGAAGCTTGGTATGATACGAGTACAAATACTCTAGGTATACGTATAGAAATTTTGTGAAAAATGGAATGAGGATTCAAATATAGCTATCTTTTGTGAATACACTTATATGATTTTATGTATTTAAGCCTTTAAAAGTGATTAAATACATTACTTATACAATATATGTATAAACATTATATGTCTTAAGTATTTATGTCAAATAACGTTACGTATAGTTATCGTTTTGAAAACTTAAGTTAGTAGTTTCAAAATACACATATAACTTGTTGTTATTAATATAAAATGAGGTATTAAAACATTCTTTAATCATGTTAAATATGTATATATACATATATATACACAAACGTATAATTATCATATATTGTATAGTTCGTGATATCATCGGTCAAACTAGACGGTCAAACGTTGTGTAAAATTCTTTTCGGAAATATAAATCTCGACAATTTGGATTGCTTATCATGTTGGCAAGGTTTAATTTATGTAAATATTAATCTTATAAGTATAGAATGATCGAAAAAGTGCGGGTCGTTACACGCTACGCGATAATTAATCACTGAAAGCTATGTTCTTCCCTTTTAAATTAATGTCTCGTAACTAAGTTATTATTATGCTTATTTGAGCTGAAGTAATCGTGATGTTGGGCTAAATATTAAGATGGGGTTATTAGATTTTGTACCATAATTAAGGTTTGGACAAAAGACCGACACTTGTGAACATTGGACTATTGACTATTAATAGGTAGGGGGTATTGTGTAAATGAACGACAACTCATTGGAACCTGTCGAACCTATCTTCAAATTAGTTAAACTAATAATTATTAAATTAATTACGAATGTCCTATTTAGTGACATTTATACGACATCGTTTACAATCATTTAATTAATTATTCGGGTTGGGTAATTGATTATTTATTCTGATCAAGTGGGTTAATTAATATTCAAATCTCATTAAAACAGGGGTGGATTACATACAAGGATATTTGGTGTAATTGTTAACAAAGTAATAAAACCTTGGATTACACGCAGTCGATAACCTAGTGTAATCATTAAATAAATATTAAAACCTTGTTACAGTTCGAATCCCTAATTAGTTGGAATATTTGACTTCGGGAATAAGGTTAATTTGACGAGCATTTTATAATTTTGACCGACGGACTATTATGGACAAAAAACCAAATAGGTATCAAATAATCGAGGATAAAGGACAATTAACCCAGGGTAATAAATTAAAATTAAAACGTCAAATATCATGATTACGGAAGTTTAAATAAGCATAATACTTTTATTTCATATTTCATCGTATCTTTATTTACTGTCATTTTAATTACTGCAATTTACTTTTTCGCAATTTAAATTCTCTCATTTATATTATCGTCATTTATCTTTACGCTTTATTTAAAATCGACAAACCGGTCATTAAACGGTAAAAACCCCCCTTTTATAATAATATTACTATATATAATTATATATATTTTATATAAATATAGTTGTTAAAAATATAGCGTTAAACTCAGCTAGCTCCCTGTGGAACGAACCGGACTTACTAAAAACTATACTACTCTACGATTAGGTACACTGCCTATAAGTGTTGTAACAAGGTTTAAGTATATCCCATCTATATAAATAAATAAAACTTATGTAAATTGTATTGTATTTCGTAATAAAAATAATAGTATTTCGTATACACGGCTGCACACATCAAGTTTTTGGCACCGCTGCCGGGGAACCGGCGAAACGCTATATTATTACGCTATATTCTAAAAAAAAATATTAGTTTTTAAGCTATTTTTGTAAAAATATAATTTTATATAAGTTAAAAAAAAGAAGTATATTTATCTATTTAAGTGTTTAAATTAAAAAGATTATATTTTTATTTATTTATTTAAAGTATAAAAGTATTTTTAAAAATATAATTTTTAATATAACCTATATATTAATTTTGTAAAACTAAAAAAAATAAAATAATAATATATGTAAACGGGCTGGTTACTGTAGCAGCCCAAGAAGTGGCCTGGATCCATACACTATGAGACCGCATGGAAAAATAACCCTCAACTCATGCGATCGCATGAGCTGAGGTGACAGGTCTGTTACCTTAGCCGGCACAATTAGGGTTACGGTTTATTTATTATTATTATTAATTAATTAGTTAATTAGGGTTTAGTTTATTTAATATTTAGTTTTAGTTTTTAATTAAATTTGTATTTTTAAGTTTAATTTAGTTTTATTAATTATAAAATTAATACTTTTATAAAATAATAATATAAAAATAATATTTTTATAAAAATAAGTAATTTTATCATTTTTTGTCTCTTTTATAAATTATATATTTTAATCATTTAATTCGTAATTTGTAACTTGTCGTTCGTAATATTAATTTCGTAGTTATAGATTTGTCGTAGATTTTTAGCTTTTAAGATTTTGCCGTAAAATCCCTTAAGTGCTTTTCTTTAGATTAAGATTTAGGCGCTTTAGAATTTTACGACGTCGCTTATCGCTTTAATTTTTTTATAGATCTTAGTGCCTTTTAAGTTATTACCGTTTTGGATATAAAATTCCTTTTAAGCCTTAATACCTTTAGGCGCAACTTTTTAGATTTAGTTTTTAGACTTTTAAGTTTCGACGTTTTCTTTCTTATTTTTATTTTTTGACATTTTTCGACGCGCTCTTTTTCTTTCTCATTTCTACGGTCTAGTTTTTAGGCCCTAAAATTTTCTTTATTTTCTTTAAATTTCGACGAAAAATTATTTTAAGCTGTTAAATTAATAGACATTCAAATTTTATGGTTCGTAGTAATAGTTGGATTTGTTAGTGGTGAGTTGTGGGCTTCCGATTTAAAGGGTCCTGGCTACCTGCTGCATCTATTGGCTATTCGAAATGTGGGCAAAATCAGAAAAGTCTATTAATTTGATAACTTATATAATTTTTATTTATAACTAATAGGATATTCAGTGAATGCACCGAGCAAAACGTTCACCACCTTTCATACGTTCACCACCTATAACCAGATCAAGACGTCTAGCTAATATTGCCGCTGTTGATTTTTCTTTAGAATCATCATCTAGTCGAACAAGTACTCCAATTTAAATTTCCGATAATCTATTTTTTGAACCCGACTTCACAAGTGAAAACCCGGAGGATATTCAAGGACAATTCCAAGATCCTGAACCACTAATCATTCCTCCTGAACCACAAACCATTAAATCAGAATCTTCTAGTAATTCTGATTCAACTATTTCAAATATGGAAATAAACCTCTAAGTATGGAAGATCGAATGAGAGCTACACGCACTGGCCAAGGTCACGCCATTATTAAGCCAGACATTAATGCGCCAGATTATGAAATCAAAGGACAAATCCTACACATGGTAACTAATCAATGCCAATATAGTGGTACGCCAAAAGAAGATCCAAACGAACATCTTCGAACCTTTAATAGGATCTGTACTCTATTCAAAATCGGAGAAGTTGAGGATGAACAGATATATCTCATGTTGTTTCCCTGGACTTTAAAGGGAGAAGCCAAAGATTGGTTAGCATTGTTACCTGAAGGAGCGATTGACACATGGGATGTCTTAGTTGAGAAATTTCTTAAAAGATTCTTTCTGGCATCTAAAGCCGTGAGACTTCAAGGAGAAATGGTTTCGTTCGCGCAAAAGCCAAATGAAACATTATATGAGGCGTGGACAAGATTCGGAAATTGTTGAGAGGATGTCCTCGACACGGTTTAGATACTTATCAAATAGTACAGATATTCTTCCAAGGTGTCGACGTTGCTACACGAAAAGACATCGACACAGCAGCTGGTGGTTCCATTATGAAGAAAACAGCAACCGAACCTCACAAAATTATTGATAACACAGCCTCCCACTCACATGAGTGGCACCAGGAAAAAGATAGTTTTCGTTCATCTAAAGCAGCTAGAGCCGATTCTAGCCATGACTTTGATTCCATTTCCGCAAAAATAGATGCTTTCGAGAGACGAATGGAAAAGATGACTAAAGATATTCACGCAATACGAATCGGTTGTGAGCAATGCGGTGGACCACACTTAATGAAAGAGTGTCACATCGAGCAAATGATGGAACAACGTGAGAATGTTTCCTACATGAACCAAAGGCCGGGAAATAATTATCAAAATAATTATCAACTGCCAAGGCCAAACTTCAATCGAAATCAAAACATTCTTTACAATCCAAATGGACCCAACAATAACTCGTACAAACAACAAGATCCGAATAACTAACCAACTTAAAACAACACTTTCAATTAACAAAGACCTGGCTTGTATAAACCACCACAACAAACCGAAGAGAAAAAGTCAAATCTAGAAGAAATGATGGCAAATCTAATGGAATCTCAAACACAATTTATTACATCTCAAACCCAAACAAATGAGAGGTTTGATCAGTCATTAAGAACTCAACAAACTTCCATTTTGAATCTAGAAAAACACGTAGGTACTCTTGCTAGCATGATGAGTGAGAGGGAACAAGGAAAGCTACCGAGTGATACTGAAGTAAATCCTCGGAATGAGAATGTTAATATGGTATCAACGAATTCTGAAAAACTAGCATCAGAAGATGGGAAGGTTTTCGATGTGAGTAACAATGAAGAAGTTACGCCACCACCACTACCCGAGTATGTAAAGCCAGTGGTGGCACCATACAGACCACCCATCCTGTTTCCAAGAAAAGGAGTTGAGTATGAGCAAGTAATAAGTAATAAAGTTTGTGATACATATGGAAAGAAGAAGAAAAATAAGAAAGTACAAGAAACAAAAACCGTAAAGATAAACCCGGTGAAGACAGTTCTACCAAAACCTCCACCCAGAGTGGGTGATCCGGGTGAATTTATTGTTCCTTGTCTACTTAGTGATTGTGTCATGTATGATGCACTAGCAGATTTAGGTGCAAGTGTGAGTGTAATGCCTCTTTCATTATATAAGAGATTAGGAGTAGGTGAGTTAAGTCCAACAGAGATGAGTGTTCAAATTTTTGATCAAACCATTAGGCACCCAGTTGGAATTGCTGACAATCTACCCATTCAAGTAGGTAATTTAACCTTTCTAGTCGAATTTATTGTCATTGACATAGAAGAGGACTCAAACATTCATCTAATTTTAGGTCGACCATTCTTAGCATCCACCAGGGCGTTATTTGATGTAAGAGAGGGTAGAATGACACTTAGTGATGGTGACAAATCGGTCACCTTTATGATTCGAAAGTCTAAATCTCCACCAACCTAAACCGTTGAACCAATAAAGACGATTGGTAAAAACCACATTGTTTTACCAACTCCAACGGTAGTGCTTAACAATAATAAAACTCCTAAGTGTGGGGAAAATGAAGTAACACCTAATGATGACCTGATAACAAAGAACCCCGTTGTTGATACAAAATTAAACGACCCCATTATTAATAGTTCAATGAAGAAACTTATTAAACGGATTCGCGATACTAGAACCAAGGGGAACTTTAAGTTATGTAACCGGTTAGTATCCAATCTATCGCCTAAAGAAATGGCAAAACTAGTAGAATTTGTGGATATTACACAGGAATCCGACCAATGGCTTAAAGTAAAAGTCACAGATATGCAAGTTGATTATGGTCCACAAGAAATTGACAATGAAGTTAATCACAATTTTGACACCACAACTACCTAAGTGTGGGGAGATACAGATGTTCTAAAAATAAAATGCTGTCTAGAGTTAGTTATTCTGTTCTCGTGTAGTTCCGAGAATGGAATCCGATTAGTCTTTTCCACTAGCAGACACTAAAGAACTAGTTTTCTCCCCCATTCTGAATTTTTGTTTTGTAGGTTTTGTATGAAATTAATATGCATTTTAAATTTAAGTTTTGTGTGAATTTAAAAATAAAATTTACTTTATTTCATTAAGTTTAAAAAATGATTTCTAAAATTCGTCGTAAGTTAAAGACTAGATCATAGAATCGAAATTGCTTTACCCAAAGACGGGGCGAAAAATTTTGTTATCATTACTTATATTACTGATCTAAAGTATGCAAAAAAAAAAAAAATTTTAAAAACCCGAAAATCTTTGTTTTTAAAACAATCGCTTTAAAATGACAAATTTTAAATTTTGTCGAGGGACGGACTAGGTAAACATACCGAAACTACCTAAAGTAAAAGGAAACAAATTTTTTTAAAAAAAATTATTCATAAAAATTGTTCTAATAAATAAAGGTTTTATAAAAAAATATAATAAAAATATTATGTATGTTTGTAGTTTATCTTATGTACAAAACAGGGTAAAATAACGCACTTTCAAAGACTGACATTAAGTTCAGCAAAAGCTACTAATTTTGACGACTAGACGTAAAATATCAAATGCGATATATAATAATATGTTTGCAAACTCGGTATTTTTAATCGTTTTTCTACACTAATCACCCTCATGAATTTAAATTTTTACTGATTTCTTGCAAATGAGGGCATTGCAAGATCTCAAGTGTGCGGAAGGGTTATAAATTTTCTCGGGTTTACACTTGATTTAATTGCCAAATTTTATGAGAATTTGAAAAATTTTCAACTAAATGAATTCAAAATCATGTTTATACATATTTATGAACGATAAAACTAGGTGTTAATGCCGAAATTATTGTTACTTCGGAGAGAACATAAATGGAGAAACAACCCAAAACGCTTGAATTCATTTAAAATGGAATAGAAGAGAATAAAAAGGCAAAGAAAAGAATAAATAAAAGCTAAGTGTGGAAAGAATTTACCAAGTTCTTTAAAACATATATCACATATTTTTGTACAAGATTATTGCAGTTACTTTTGCTTTGAACTAAACTAATCAGTTTTACCCGAATTATTGTAATACCTTTGAAAGAATAGATAGATCTACACAATGAATCAATTCCATCATTAAAAGAAAGTAAAGTCTTCCGAAAAAGACACACGCTTCTTGATTTAGGTCAGGAAGTTGTCGTCCAGACCAGCTGTAGGTTGACGAAAAATCTAGAAAAGTCATCTCTAAAATCAGCAGAAAATCCACGGATTTCAGCATCAAACAGGGTCGCCAAGTGGTCAGACTTATTCTAACCATGAGAGGATCTGCCTCGTAAAATGGGGAGGGCGCCGTGCAAATTAGCTTGATAAGAATAATGAATCAGACCCCCAGAAAGGATAATCTCCTTAAAGATTAAAAATCAGCTTTTAAGACTGATATTACTCAATCCTTGAGATTGACTTTAAAGATTGAGATTTACAAACTCATGGAATTCAATGATATCTAAACTCGAGCTTGAACGATAAAATATTTTGATCAAAATTAAAATCGATTTGTTTTCTGAAACCTATTTTCAATGCGTTCATTACCATTGAACGTAAAATTCTGAGAATTCATCAGAATTCATTAGGTCACCTGAACCAAATCGGGTGTCAACGGTAAGAACGGTGGTTGCATAGCATGGTCGAAGACAGGACCTTGTGCCAGACCAAAAAATTATAGGGTGATCTTTACTATTGCTCCTGCAAAGGATAGTAATTGCATCCGACACGTTGTGGACCATGAACATCTGCATGTCATTAGACATTGCCTTAACAGTTGCTTGTTCATCGCTTTCTTTTACAACTGGACGGTAGTTTACCGAAAGGTAATATACGGAGCAAGTAAACTGGACGTGTGCTTTCCTAATACAAGATTAGCAAGTGGGTGACACAAAACCTCAAGTTTTGAGCTAAAATTTTGAAATCTGAAACCCACACAACCCACAAAAACATTTTGCAAACACCGGTGAAGGGTTATTCCAGAAAACTTGTCTAGGGTAAAATCTAGCTTGAAATTTTCAAAAGATCAAATGTTTTCATAAAGATCCAATTTTCTTAAAGGATCTAAATTTTTAATAGTCATGTGGGACAGTAAACCACATTGTTACTATCATTGTTTATATCGCCGTATCAAAATCACTGATGTATAAAGTGTGAGAATAAAAAAAGTGATTCGAGTGAAGTGTGATTTAATTTCAAGTTCTATATTTCTTGAGGATAAGCAATGCTCAAGTGTGGGGATATTTGATAGTGCTCCAAATGAACATATATTTTGGCACAATATCCTTCCAATATGTAAAGCTTTTAGTTGCAATTTTTCTATTTTTATGTAATATTCGTTTAAATAATAAGTACGAAGACAAAAGAAGAAAACGACGATTTAAAGACGCAAATGACCAAAAAGCTCAAATGAACAAGATATAATTCAAGTGGTTCCATTTATTGATAAGAAACGTCTAAAAATGACAAGAGTACGAGCTGCGAAACGCAAAGTACACGATATCTACACGTACGAAAGGACGTTCGAAAATTCGGAACTGAGACATGAACCGAGCATCAACGCGTGAGTCAACGGAGCTGAAATTACAAGTCAACTATGCACAAGAATATAATATAATATATATAATTAATATAAATTATATATATTATATATATTTTTAAATAAAATGTCGGCAAACTAGAAAACAAAAGCATATGAGCTGGATCAGAGGGCCATGCGATCGCATGGCTAGAAGGCACAAAATCCATGCGATTGCATGGAGGTCAGAACCTGGCCAAGTGCTATAAAAGGCGACATTTTCAGCGAATTATGTACACCATTTTTTCTTTCTTCCTCTGTAAACTTAATATATATATTATAATTTTAATTTAAGTTAATTTTAATAATAAAGTTATGGTTTAGTTGAGTTATTGTAAGAAATGTTTTATGGGTTTTAAAGTCGAAACTCTGTCCGGGTAACGCTTCGCAATAAATAATCACTGTAAGCTATGTTCTTCCCTTTTAAATTAATGTCTCGTAACTAAGTTATTATTATGTTTATTTAAGCCGAAGTAATTGTGATGTTGGGCTAAATATTAAGACGGGGTTATTGGATTTTGTACCATAATTAAGGTTTGGACAAAAGACCGACACTTGTGAACATTGGACTATTGACTATTAATAGGTAGGGGGTATTGTGTAATTGAACGACAACTCATTGGAACCTGTCGAACCTATCTTCAAATTAGTTAAACTAATAATTATTAAATTCATTACTAATGTCCTATTTAGTGACGTTTATACGACATCGTTTACAATCATTTAATTAATTATTCGGGTTGGGTAATTGATTATTCATTCTGATCAAGTGGGTAAATTAATATTCATATCTCATTAAAACAGGGGTGGATTACATACAAGGATAATTGGTGAAATTGTTAACAAAGTAATAAAACCTTGGATTACACGCAGTCGATAACCTGGTGTAATCATTAAACAAAGTATTAAAACCTTGTTACAGTTCGAATCCCTAATTAGTTGGAATATTTGACTTCGAGAATAAGGTTAATTTGACGAGCATTTTATAATTATGACTGATGGACTATTATGGACAAAAAACCAAATAGGTATCAAATAATCCAGGATAAAGGACAATTAACCCAGGGTAATAAATTAAAATCAAAACGTCAAACATCATGATTACGGAAGTTTAAATAAGCATAATACTTTTATTTCATATTTCATCGTACTTTTATTTACTGTCATTTTAATTACTGCAATTTACTTTATCGCAATTTAAATTCTATCATTTATATTATCGTCATTTATCTTTACGCTTTATTTAAAATCGACAAACCGGTCTTTAAACGGTAAAAACCCCCCTTTTATAATAATATTACTATATATAATTATATATATTTTATATAAATATAGTTGTTAAAAATATAGCGTTAAACTCAGCTAGCTCCCTGTGGAACGAATCGGACTTACTAAAAACTACACTACTCTACGATTAGGTACATGACTATAAGTGTTGTAGCAAGGTTTAAGTATATCCCATCTATATAAATAAATAAAACTTGTGTAAATTGTATCGTATTTCGTAATAAAAATAATAGTATTTCGTATACACGGCTGCACACATCAATGCTCCCCCTGAACATCAACATCAGCTGGCTGTTGTTGTGTAGCTGGCTGAGTAGACGATACTGGTCGAGAAGATGAGCTGGTTTCTAACATTGCATCTAGCCATTTCATAAATACATCAGCTCTAACTCCTCCTGACTCAGTAGAAGCTAAATAGTCTTTCATCTCTTCAGGAGTCATCTTCTTTATTCTATCTGCTCGCTCAGCATACAGCTTGGCTTTCTTTTTATCATACTTGATCATGAACTTAGCATTTCTTTTCAGGGTAGCCCTTTATATTCTTCAATGCTGATCAGATCATCATCAATTTCACACTTATCAGGAGTGAGGGTTCGTCTACGCTTAATTTTAAGTCTTTTTAGAGCAGCATAGGCCCCAAACTTAGCGTTGAAAGCAGCATCTAATTCCTGCTGTCTCTTCTGATGTCTCTTCATTTTTATTTTCATTTTACGTTCAATGGTTTGAGAGACAACAAAAGATTCAACAACAACCAATTTAGAAACGTCACTGGGCTTACTGTCACAACTAATATCATCCACTGATGTGGCAGACACACTGGGTTGAGATTCACCAGCTGCCTGTGAAATGTCCCGTTCTTATTGATTAAAAACGTTCCATATTAATTGATTTCGTTGCGAGGTTTTGACCTCTATATGAGACGTTTTTCAAAGACTGCATTCATTTTTAAAACAAACCATAACCTTTATTTCATAAATAAAGGTTTAAAAAGCTTTACGTAGATTATCAAATAATGATAATCTAAAATATCCTGTTTACACACGACCATTACATAATGGTTTACAATACAAATATGTTACATCGAAATCAGTTTCTTGAATGCAGTTTTTACACAATATCATACAAACATGGACTCCAAATCTTGTCCTTATTTTAGTATGCAACAGCGGAAGCTCTTAGTATTCACCTGAGAATAAACATGCTTTAAACGTCAACAAAAATGTTGGTGAGTTATAGGTTTAACCTATATATATCAAATCGTAACAATAGACCACAAGATTTCATATTTCAATACACATCCCATACATAGAGATAAAAATCATTCATATGGTGAACACCTGGTAACCGACAATAACAAGATGCATATATAAGAATATCCCCATCATTCGGGGACACCCTTCGGATATGATATAAATTTTGAAGTACTAAAGCATCCGGTACTTTGGATGGGGTTTGTTAGGCCCAATAGATCTATCTTTAGGATTCGCGTCAATTAGGGTGTCTGTTCCCTAGTTCTTAGATTACCAGACTTAATAAAAAGGGGCATATTCGATTTCGATAATTCAACCATAGAATGTAGTTTCACGTACTTGTGTCTATTTTGTAAATCATTTATAAAACCTGCATGTATTCTCATCCCAAAAATATTAGATTTTAAAAGTGGGACTATAACTCACTTTCACAGATTTTTACTTCGTCGGGAAGTAAGACTTGGCCACTGGTTGATTCACGAACCTATAACAATATATACATATATATATCAAAGTATGTTCAAAATATATTTACAACACTTTTAATATATTTTGATGTTTTAAGTTTATTAAGTCAGCTGTCCTCGTTAGTAACCTACAACTAGTTATCCACAGTTAGATGTACAGAAATAAATCGATAAATATTATCTTGAATCAATCCACAACCCAGTGTATACGTATCTCAGTATTGATCACAACTCAAACTATATATATTTTGGAATCAACCTCAACCCTGTATAGCTAACTCCAACATTCACATATAGAGTGTCTATGGTTGTTCCGAAATATATATAGATGTGTCGATATGATAGGTCGAAATATTGTATACGTGTCTATGGTATCTCAAGATTACATAATATACAATACAAGTTGATTAAGTTATGGTTGGAATAGATTTGTTACCAATTTTCACGTAGCTAAAATGAGAAAAATTTTCCAATCTTGTTTTACCCATAACTTCTTCATTTTAAATCCGTTTTGAGTGAATCAAATTGCTATGGTTTCATATTGAACTCCATTTTATGAATCTAAACAGAAAAAGTATAGGTTTATAGTCGGAAAAATAAGTTACAAGTCGTTTTTGTAAAGGTAGTCATTTCAGTCGAAAGAACGACGTCTAGATGACCATTTTAGAAAACATGCTTCCACTTTGAGTTTAACCATAATTTTTGGATATAGTTTCATGTTCATAATAAAAATCATTTTCTCAGAATAACAACTTTTAAATCAAAGTTTATCATAGTTTTTAATTAACTAACCCAAAACAGCCCGCGGTGTTACTACGACGGCGTAAATCCGGTTTTACGGTGTTTTTCGTGTTTCCAGGTTTTAAATCATTAAGTTAGCATATCATATAGATATAGAACATGTGTTTAGTTGATTTTAAAAGTCAAGTTAGAAGGATTAACTTTTGTTTGCGAACAAGTTTAGAATTAACTAAACTATGTTCTAGTGATTACAAGTTTAAACCTTCGAATAAGATAACTTTATATGTATGAATCGAATGATGTTATGAACATAATTACTACCTTAATTTCCTTGGATAAACCTACTGGAAAAGAAAAAAATGGATCTAGCTTCAATGGATCCTTGGATGGCTCGAAGTTCTTGAAGCAGAATCATGACACGAAAACAAGTTCAAGTAAGATCATCACTTGAAATAAGATTGTTATAGTTATAGAAATTGAACCAAAGTTTGAATATGATTATTACCTTGTATTAGAATGATAACCTACTGTAAGAAACAAAGATTTCTTGAGGTTGGATGATCACCTTACAAGATTGGAAGTGAGCTAGCAAACTTGAAAGTATTCTTGATTTTATGAAACTAGAACTTTTGGAATTTATGAAGAACACTTAGAACTTGAAGATAGAACTTGAGAGAGATCAATTAGATGAAGAAAATTGAAGAATGAAAGTGTTTGTAGGTGTTTTTGGTTGTTGGTGTATGGATTAGATATAAAGGATATGTAATTTTGTTTTCATGTAAATAAGTCATGAATGATTACTCATATTTTTGTAATTTTATGAGATATTTCATGCTAGTTGCCAAATGATGGTTCCCACATGTGTTAGGTGACTCACATGGGCTGCTAAGAGCTGATCATTGGAGTGTATATACCAATAGTACATACATCTAAAAGCTGTGTATTGTACGAGTACGAATACGGGTGCATACGAGTAGAATTGTTGATGAAACTGAACGAGGATGTAATTGTAAGCATTTTTGTTAAGTAGAAGTATTTTGATAAGTGTATTGAAGTCTTTCAAAAGTGTATAAATACATATTAAAACACTACATGTATATACATTTTAACTGACTCGTTAAGTCATCGTTAGTCGTTACATGTAAATGTTGTTTTGAAACCTTTAGGTTAACGATCTTGTTAAATGTTGTTAACCCAATGTTTATAATATCAAAAGAGATTTTAAATTATTATATTATCATGATATTATGATGTACGAATATCTCTTAATATGATATATATACATTAAATGTCGTTACAACGATAATCGTTACATATATGTCTCGTTTCAAAAATCATTAAGTTAGTAGTCTTGTTTTTACATATGTAGTTCATTGTTAATATACTTAATGATATGTTTAATTATCATAATATAATGTTAACTATATATATAACCATATATATGTCATCATATAGTTTTTACAAGTTTTAACGTTCGTGAATCACCGGTCAACTTGGGTGGTCAATTGTCTATATGAAACCTATTTCAATTAATCAAGTCTTAACAAGTTTGATTGCTTAACATGTTGGAAACATTTAATCATGTAAATATCAATCTCAATTAATATATATAAACATGGAAAAGTTCGGGTCACTACAGTACCTACCCGTTAAATAAATTTCGTCCCGAAATTTTAAGCTGTTGAAGGTGTTGACGAATCTTCGGGAAATAGATGCGGGTATTTCTTCTTCATCTGATCTTCACGCTCCCAGGTGAACTCGGGTCCTCTACGAGCATTCCATCGAACCTTAACAATTGGTATCTTGTTTTGCTTAAGTCTTTTAACCTCACGATCCATTATTTCGACGGGTTCTTCGATGAATTGGAGTTTTTCGTTGATTTGGATTTCATCTAACGGAATAGTGAGATCTTCTTTAGCAAAACATTTCTTTAAATTCGAGACGTGGAAAGTGTTATGTACAGCCGCGAGTTGTTGAGGTAACTCAAGTCGGTAAGCTACTGGTCCGACACGATCAATAATCTTGAATGGTCCAATATACCTTGGATTTAATTTCCCTCGTTTACCAAATCGAACAACGCCTTTCCAAGGTGCAACTTTAAGCATGACCATCTCTCCAATTTCAAATTCTATATCTTTTCTTTTAATGTCAGCGTAGCTCTTTTGTCGACTTTGGGCGGTTTTCAACCGTTGTTGAATTTGGATGATCTTCTCGGTAGTTTCTTGTATAATCTCCGGACCCGTAATCTGTCTATCCCCCACTTCAATCCAACAAATTGGAGACCTGCACTTTCTACCATAAAGTGCTTCAAACGGTGCCATCTCAATGCTTGAATGGTAGCTGTTGTTGTAGGAAAATTCTGCTAATGGTAGATGTCGATCCCAACTGTTTCCGAAATCAATAACACATGCTCGTAGCATGTCTTCAAGCGTTTGTATCGTCCTTTCACTCTGCCCATCAGTTTGTGGATGATAGGCAGTACTCATGTCTAGACGAGTTCCTAATGCTTGCTGTAATGTCTGCCAGAATCTTGAAATAAATCTGCCATCCCTATCAGAGATAATAGAGATTGGTATTCCATGTCTGGAGACGACTTCCTTCAAATACAGTCGTGCTAACTTCTCCATCTTGTCATCTTCTCTTATTGGCAGGAAGTGTGCTGATTTGGTGAGACGATCAACTATTACCCAAATAGTATCAAAACCACTTGCAGTCCTTGGCAATTTAGTGATGAAATCCATGGTAATGTTTTCCCATTTCCATTCCGGGATTTCGGGTTGTTGAAGTAGACCTGATGGTTTCTGATGCTCAGTTTTGACCTTAGAACACGTCAAACATTCTCCCACGTATTTAGCAACATCGGCTTTCATACCCGGCCACCAAAAATGTTTCTTGAGATCCTTGTACATCTTCCCCGTTCCAGGATGTATTGAGTATCTGGTTTTATGAGCTTCTCTAAGTACCATTTCTCTCATATCTCTAAATTTTGGTACCCAAATCCTTTCAGCTCTATACCGGGTTCCGTCTTCCCGAATATTAAGATGCTTCTCCGATCCTTTGGGTATTTCATCCTTTAAATTTCCCTCTTTTAAAACTCCTTGTTGCGCCTCCTTTATTTGAGTAGTAAGGTTATTATGAATCATTATATTCATAGATTTTACTCGAATGGGTTCTCTGTCCTTCCTGCTCAAGGCATCGGCTACCACATTTGCCTTCCCCGGGTGGTAACGAATCTCAAAGTCGTAATCATTCAATAATTCAATCTACCTACGCTGCCTCATATTCAGTTGTTTCTGATTAAATATGTGTTGAAGACTTTTGTGGTCGGTATATATAATACTTTTGACCCCATATAAGTAGTGCCTCCAAGTCTTTAATGCAAAAACAACCGCGCCTAATTCCAAATCATGCGTCGTATAATTTTGTTCATGAATCTTCAATTGTCTAGACGCATAAGCAATCACCTTCGTCCGTTGCATTAATACACAACCGAGACCTTGCTTTGATGCGTCACAATAAATCACAAAATCATCATTCCCTTCAGGCAATGACAATATAGGTGCCGTAGTTAGCTTTTTCTTCAATAACTGAAATGCTTTCTCTTGTTCATCATTCCATTCAAATTTCTTCCCTTTATGCGTTAATGCAGTCAAGGGTTTTGCTATTCTGGAAAAGTCTTGGATGAACCTTCTGTAGTAACCAGCAAGTCCTAAAAACTGGCGTATGTGTTTCGGAGTTTTCGGGGTTTCCCACTTTTCAACAGTTTCTATCTTTGCCGGATCCACCTTAATACCTTCTTTGTTCACTATGTGACCGAGGAATTGAACTTCTTCCAACCAAAATGCACACTTTGAAAACTTAGCGTACAATTCTTCCTTCCTCAATACTTCTAACACCTTTCTCAAATGTTCACCGTGTTCTTGGTCATTCTTTGAGTAAATAAGTATGTCATCAATGAAAACATTGACAAACTTGTCAAGGTATGGTCCACACACTCGGTTCATAAGGTCCATGAACACAGCTGGTGCATTAGTTAAACCAAACGGCATGACCATAAACTCGTAATGACCGTAACGTGTTCTAAAAGCAGTCTTTGGAATATCATCTTCTTTCACCCGCATTTGATGATACCCGGAACGTAAGTCAATCTTTGAATAAACAGACGAGCCTTGTAGTTGATCAAATAAGTCGTTGATTCTCGGTAGTGGGTAGCGGTTCTTGATGGTAAGTTTGTTCAACTCTCGGTAGTCGATACACAACCTGAATGTACCATCTTTCTTCTTGACAAACAAAACAGGAGCTCCCCACGGTGATGTGCTTGGTCGAATGAAACCACGCTGTAAAAGTTCTTGTAATTGGCTTTGCAGTTCTTTCATCCCGCTGGGTGCGAGTCTGTAAGGAGCATGAGCTATTGGTGCAGCTCCTGGTACAAGATCTATTTGAAATTCAACGGATCGATGTGGGGGTAATCCCGGTAATTCTTTCGGAAATACATCGGGAAATTCTTTTGCAATGGGAACATCATTGATGCTCTTTTCTTCAGTTTGTACTTTCTCGACGTGTGCTAGAACAGCATAGCAACCTTTTCTTATTAGTTTTTGTGCCTTCAAATTACTAATAATATGTAGCTTCGTGTTGCCCTTTTCTCCGTACACCATTAAGGGTTTTCCTTTTTCTCGTATAATGCGAATTGCATTTTTGTAACAAACGATCTCCGCTTTCACTTCTTTCAACCAGTCCATACCGATTATCACATCAAAACTCCCTAACTCTACTGGTATCAAATCAATCTTAAATGTTTCGCTAACCAGTTTAATTTCTCGATTCCGACATATATTATCTGCTGAAATTAATTTACCATTTGCTAATTCGAGTAAAAATTTACTATCCAAAGGCGTCAATGGACAACTTAATTTAGCACAAAAATCTCTACTCATATAGCTTCTATCCGCACCCGAATCAAATAAAACGTAAGCAGATTTATTGTCAATAAGAAACGTACCCGTAACAAGCTCCGGGTCTTCCTGTGCCTCTGCCACATTAATATTGAAAACTCTTCCGCGGCCTTGTCCATTCGTGTTCTCCTGGTTCGGGCAATTTCTAATAATGTGGCCCAGTTTTCCACATTTATAACAAACTACATTGGCATAACTTGCTCCGACACTACTTGCTCCGCCATTACTCGTTCCGACACCATTTGTTCCTTTCATTCTATTAACCCCTGGTCCGTAGACCTCACACTTCGCCGCGCTATGACCATTTCTTTTACACTTGTTGCAAAATTTGGTGCAGAACCCCGAGTGATACTTTTCACACCTTTGGCATAGCTGCTTCTGATTGTTGTTGTTGTTGCGGTTATTATTGTTGTTGGGATGATTGTTGTAGTTGCTGTTGTTGTTGTTGTTGTTGTTGTTGTTGGGCCGTTTGTTGTAGTTGCGATTGATGTTGCGATTGTTGGGATAATTGTTGCGATTATTGTTGTAATTGCTGTTGTTGTTGTATTGGTGATTCTTATCACCGTTTTCCTCCCACTTTCTTTTGACTTGCTTCACATTGGCCTCTTCAGCAGTCTGTTCTTTAATTCTTTCTTCAATCTGGTTCACTAGTTTGTGAGCCATTCTACATGCCTGTTGTATGGAGGCGGGCTCGTGTGAACTTATATCTTCTTGGATTCTTTCCGGTAATCCTTTCACAAACGCGTCGATCTTCTCTTCCTCATCTTCGAATGCTCCCGGACACAATAGGCACAATTCTGTGAATCGTCTTTCGTACGTGGTAATATCAAATCCTTGGGTTCGTAACCCTCTAAGTTCTGTCTTGAGCTTATTGACCTCGGTTCTGGGACGGTACTTCTCGTTCATCAAGTGCTTGAATGCTGACCACGGTAGTGCGTACGCATCATCTTGTCCCACATGCTCTAGATAGGTATTCCACCATGTTAACGCAGAACCTGTGAAGGTATGCGTAGCGTACTTCACTTTGTCCTCTTCAGTACACTTACTTATGGCAAACACCGATTCGACCTTCTCGGTCCACCGTTTCAATCCGATCGGTCCTTCGGTTCCATCAAATTCCAAAGGTTTGCAGGCAGTGAATTCTTTGTAGGTGCATCCTACACGATTTCCTGTACTGCCAGATCCAAGGTTATTGTTGGTATGTAGCGCAGCCTGTACTGCGGCTATGTTTGAAGCTAGAAAAGTACGGAATTCCTCTTCATTCATATTCACGGTGTGTCGAGTAGTCGGTGCCATTTCCTTCAAAATAGTCAAATGGAACAAGTTAATCATACAGAATATTAAGAGTAGTTAATAGTATTTCGTAGCATAATATGAACTCATTTATAAAAGCTTTTTCTTCATATTAGCATTTTATAAGTTTAAATTCGGGTAGTACCTACCCGTTAAGTTCATACTTAGTAGCTAATATACAATTCAACTACTACAATTCTATATGAAAAACTGATTGTAATAATATTTCGCGTTCAAACTTTTATACAATATTTTACAAACTTACAATACCGCTTATTTTACATAAAGCATGAAATATAGCACACAATAACTTTGATACAAGATAGTTGTGAAGATAATTCTAGCTAGTACACAAGTCGTTCAGCAAAGGCAATAAAGACACGTAATTCATACGTCCAGAAACAAGTCATGCATTCTGGTTTTACTAGGACTACTTCCCATCCTTGGTCTTGTGGAACATAACCGTTATGGCCGTTGATAAGACAGCGTGTTGTAACGTCATCAAAGGGACGAGGGTTACGTAATGACCAACAGTCTCGTAATAACCTAAAAACCTCATTTCTTACCCCAATTACCGACTCCGTCACTTATGGGAACGTTTTGTTTAATAGTTGTAGCCCGATGTTCTTGTTCTCACTTTGGTGAGAAGCGAACATTACTAACCCGTAAGCATAACATGCTTCTTTATGTTGCATGTTAGCCGCTTTTTCTAAATCACGAAGTCCTATATTCGGATATACTGAGTCAAAATAATTTCTTAACCCGTTGCGTAAAATAGCATTTGGGTTCCCCGCAATATATGCGTCAAAGTAAACACATCGTAACTTATGGATTTCCCAATGTGATATTCCCCATCTTCCGAACGAAAGCCTTTTATAAACCAAGGCATTCTTGGAACGTTCTTCGAATGTCTTACAAACTGATCTCGCCTTAAATAGTTGTGCCGAGGAATTCTGACCGACTCTAGACAAGATTTCATCAATCATGTCTCCGGGTAGGTCTCTTAAAATATTGGGTTGTCTATCCATTTTGTGTTTTTATACTGTAAAATAGACAAGAGTTAGATTCATAAAAAAAATATTTATTAATACAAGCAATTTTTACATATATCATAAAGCATAAGCACACTATATTACATATATTACACCACACGAATATAACTATCTTATTCCGACTCGCTCGTTTCTTCTTGTTCGGTTTTGGTTCGTTTTCCAAGTTTCTAGGGATATATGATGTTCCCCTAATACGAGCCGTCGTTATCCACATTGGTTTAGAAAAACCTGGTGGTTTAGAGGTTCCCGGGTCATTGTTACAACTTAAGGACTTCGGGGGTTGACGATACATATAAAGTTCATCGAGGTTGGAATTAGATTTCTCTATTTTTATGCCCTTTACCTTATTATTTTCTTTTGCCTTTTTAAATTCAGTTGGGGTAATTTCTATAACATCATCGGAATTCTCGTCGGAATCCGATTCATCGGAGAATTGGTAATCCTCCCAATATTTTGCTTCCTTGGCGGAAACACCATTGACCATAATTAACCTTGGTCAGTTGGTTGAGGATTCTCTTTTACTTAACCGTTTTATTATTTCCCCCACCGGTTCTATTTCTTCTTCCGGTTCCGATTCTTCTTCCGGTTCTGATTCTTCTTCCGGTTCCGACTCTTCTTCCGGTTCCTCTTCGGGAACTTGTGAATCAGTCCACGAATCATTCCAATTTACATTTGACTCTTCATTATTATTAGGTGAGTCAATGGGACTTGTTCTAGAGGTAGACATCTATCACATAATATCAAACACGATAAAAGATTAATATATCACATAATATTCATATGTTAAAAATATATAGTTTCCAACAAAAATGTTAAGCAATCATTTTTAAAGAAAACACGGTCGAAGTCCAGACTCACTAATGCATCCTAACAAACTCGATAAGACACACTAATGCAAATTTTCTGGTTCTCTAAGACCAACGCTCGGATACCAACTGAAATGTCCCGTTCTTATTGATTAAAAACGTTCCATATTAATTGATTTCGTTGCGAGGTTTTGACCTCTATATGAGACGTTTTTCAAAGACTGCATTCATTTTTAAAACAAACCATAACCTTTATTTCATAAATAAAGGTTTAAAAAGCTTTACGTAGATTATCAAATAATGATAATCTAAAATATCCTGTTTACACACGACCATTACATAATGGTTTACAATACAAATATGTTACATCGAAATCAATTTCTTGAATGCAGTTTTTACACAATATCATACAAACATGGACTCCAAATCTTGTCCTTATTTTAGTATGCAACAGCGGAAGCTCTTAGTATTCACCTGAGAATAAACATGCTTTAAACGTCAATAAAAATGTTGGTGAGTTATAGGTTTAACCTATATATATCAAATCGTAACAATAGACCACAAGATTTCATATTTCAATACACATCCCATACATAGAGATAAAAATCATTCATATGGTGAACACCTGGTAACCGACAATAACAAGATGCATATATAAGAATATCCCCATCATTCCGGGACACCCTTCGGATATGATATAAATTTCGAAGTACTAAAGCATCCGGTACTTTGGATGGGGTTTGTTAGGCCCAATAGATCTATCTTTAGGATTCGCGTCAATTAGGGTGTCTGTTCCCTAGTTCTTAGATTACCAGACTTAATAAAAAGGGGCATATTCGATTTCGATAATTCAACCATAGAATGTAGTTTCACGTACTTGTGTCTATTTTGTAAATCATTTATAAAACCTGCATGTATTCTCATCCCAAAAATATTAGATTTTAAAAGTGGGACTATAACTCACTTTCACAGATTTTTACTTCGTCAGGAAGTAAGACTTGGCCACTGGTTGATTCACGAACCTATAACCATATATACATATATATCAAAGTATGTTCAAAATATATTTACAACACTTTTAATATATTTTGATGTTTTAAGTTTATTAAGTCAGCTGTCCTCGTTAGTAACCTACAACTAGTTGTCCACAGTTAGATGTACAGAAATAAATCGATAAATATTATCTTGAATCAATCCACGACCCAGTGTATACGTATCTCAGTATTGATCACAACTCAAACTATATATATTTTGGAATCAACCTCAACCCTGTATAACTAACTCCAACATTCACATATAGAGTGTCTATGGTTGTTCCGAAATATATATAGATGTGTCGACATGATAGGTCGAAAAATTGTATACGTGTCTATGGTATCTCAAGATTACATAATATACAATACAAGTTGATTAAGTTATGGTTGGAATAGATTTGTTACCAATTTTCACGTAGCTAAAATGAGAAAAATTATCCAATCTTGTTTTACCCATAACTTCTTCATTTTAAATCCGTTTTGAGTGAATCAAATTGCTATGGTTTCATATTGAACTCTATTTTATGAATCTAAACAGAAAAAGTATAGGTTTATAGTCGGAAAAATAAGTTACAAGTCGTTTTTGTAAAGGTAGTCATTTCAGTCGAAAGAACGACGTCTAGATGACCATTTTAGAAAACATGCTTCCACTTTGAGTTTAACCATAATTTTTGGATATAGTTTCATGTTCATAATAAAAATAATTTTCTCAGAATAACAACTTTTAAATCAAAGTTTATCATAGTTTTTAATTAACTAACCCAAAACAGCCCGCGGTGTTACTACGACGGCGTAAATCTGGTTTTACGTTGTTTTTCGTGTTTCCAGGTTTTAAATCATTAAGTTAGCATATCATATAGATATAGAACATGTGTTTAGTTGATTTTAAAAGTCAAGTTAGAAGGATTAACTTTTGTTTGCGAACAAGTTTAGAATTAACTAAATTATGTTCTAGTGATTACAAGTTTAAACCTTCGAATAAGATAACTTTATATGTATGAATCGAATGATGTTATGAACATCATTACTACCTTAATTTCCTTGGATAAACCTACTGGAAAAGAGAAAAATGGATCTAGCTTCAATGGATCCTTGGATGGCTCGAAGTTCTTGAAGCAGAATCATGACACGAAAACAAGTTCATGTAAGATCATCACTTGAAATAAGATTGTTATAGTTATAGAAATTGAACCAAAGTTTGAATATGATTATTACCTTGTATTAGAATGATAACCTACTGTAAGAAACAAAGATTTCTTGAGGTTGGATGATCACCTTACAAGATTGGAAGTGAGCTAGCAAACTTGAAAGTATTCTTGATTTTATGAAACTAGAACTTTTGGAATTTATGAAGAACACTTAGAACTTGAAGATAGAACTTGAGAGAGATCAATTAGATGAAGAAAATTGAAGAATGAAAGTGTTTGTAGGTGTTTTTGGTTGTTGGTGTATGGATTAGATATAAAGGATATGTAATTTTGTTTTCATGTAAATAAGTCATGAATGATTACTCATATTTTTGTAATTTTATGAGATATTTCATGCTAGTTGCCAAATGATGGTTCCCACATGTGTTAGGTGACTCACATGGGCTACTAAGAGCTGATCATTGGAGTGTATATACCAATAGTACATACATCTAAAAGCTGTGTATTGTACGAGTACGAATACGGGTGCATACGAGTAGAATTGTTGATGAAACTGAACGAGGATGTAATTGTAAGCATTTTTGTTAAGTAGAAGTATTTTGATAAGTGTATTGAAGTCTTTCAAAAGTGTATAAATACATATTAAAACACTACATGTATATACATTTTAACTGAGTCGTTAAGTCATCGTTAGTCGTTACATGTAAATGTTGTTTTGAAACCTTTAGGTTAACGATCTTGTTAAATGTTGTTAACCCAATGTTTATAATATCAAAAGAGATTTTAAATTATTATATTATCATGATATTATGATGTACGAATATCTCTTAATATGATATATATACATTAAATGTCGTTACAACGATAATCGTTACATATATGTCTCGTTTCAAAAATCAATAAGTTAGTAGTCTTGTTTTTACATATGTAGTTCATTGTTAATATACTTAATGATATGTTTAATTATCATAATATAATGTTAACTATATATATAACCATATATATGTCATCATATAGTTTTTACAAGTTTTAACGTTCGTGAATCACCGGTCAACTTGGATGGTCAATTGTCTATATGAAACCTATTTCAATTAATCAAGTCTTAACAAGTTTGATTGCTTAACATGTTGGAAACATTTAATCATGTAAATATCAATCTCAATTAATATATATAAACATGGAAAAGTTCGGGTCACTACAGCCTGTACACCAGCTTCAGTATGAGCGTTGCTGGGCTTAGTACCAGTACCATCACCACCATCATCACCATCATCACCATCTCTCCTTTGCTGTTTAGGAGTCTTTTCATGCTCATGCTCCCCTTCAGATTGTTTTCTCTTTTTGGACTTCTTTCTAAACTTCTTCTCTCCCTTTTTGTCATCAGCAGGGGCAGAAGGGTGAGCAGGGGAGACCTGTGCATCAAGGTCACTATCTGACTGAGGATCAGAGAAAGTAAAATTGTTCTAGTCAGCATCAGTAGGAGAAAGATGGGCACCAGGATCTTTGCCATATTGTCTTAGGCAGAGGATGGAAGTTCGAACTTCATTTCTAGCAATATCCATGGCCATTTGTTGGACATCAGCCCTAACATCAGCTTGAAGAGTAGCCATTCGTTACATTACCTCCACCATTTGAACATAAGCTGAGGCAGGAATCATAGTAGCCATTTGCTGTTCCTGCGAATCCAATCTCTCTGACAATACCCTATTCTCCTCATCAAGAAAGAGAATTCTGCGATTAGCAGCATCCAAATCAGCTTGAAGACTGGCAATATACTCATTATACTCATTGTGAGAGATGATTCGCTTCTTTAAATTCTCCTCCTCTTCATGTTGTTTGACAATGGCTTCCACCGCAAGATTTGCAAAGGCACATACTTGTTTGAGCTGGGCTTCAATGGATAAAGTTGTGACTTTCCCAGCTGTTTGTATGGCTTCAGTCATTCTATCAACAATGGCAGAGTGGATGGTGTTTTGTAGATCTGGTGTAACTTCAGCTAATGTCTTATAGACAGCCAAAGTGGAGATGGCAGCCACCTCATAAGCATTAAACTTAGTATAGCTGGTGGAGGGGCGATCACTAGTAGCTAACACAGGAGTACCTTCATGGGGGTGGTGGAGGTGAAAGGTCATAGTCTGACTCGTCACCATGATCACCATTATTTTTACCTTCACCCAAAGGTTTAGAACCACTGGTATCCTTGTCAGCATCATTATCAGCATCATCAGTGAGATCCACTGTTTTTTCTTTTAAGCCAGTCACATTATCATGAATGACTGTCTCTTCCTTACCAATACCTTTATCAGCATCACCATCAGATGAAGAAGATGATGAGGAAGAAGCTGATGACTCAGAAGGTACTGGCGAATCAGGAAGTTTTTGCATGATAAATTTACCAGTAGTGGGATCTCTGATGAACTTGAGAGGCCTCCATGTACCAGGCCATGGAGAAGCAGCTGGAGCCATACAAAAATAGTGATAGTATGGCTGTTCATTGATCTGTTCTAAAGTGGCTAGCCTCTCATATACCTCTTCTCTTGCTGGTCGATCAAGCTAAGACAGCATTTCAGTCAGCTCTTCTCTAGGTAGTTTACTAGCTGACACCAGAGCACTTTGGGGATCAATAGTCAGCTGATCCACCAGCAAGGCAACTCTGGGAGTGATGGATGCTCCCCTATAGATGAAGTTAGGTACAACTTCATTAGGATCTGGTACCTAGCACACATATGGCTACTTCTCAGCAGAAGCAGTAGCCTGAGACGAATCAGTAGTGGCAGTAGGAGAGGTACCAGCATCCATAATGGGTTCCGTAGAACCAGTAGCAGCAGTAGGTGACTGTGCAGTAGGTGAAGAAGCAGAATCTGCAGCACCTTTAAAGAAAGTATCTGGTGTTGAATTAGAAACCTTTAGATTACCAGCGGGATCCATAGTAATAAATTGTCTCGATTGAAGATCAGAAACATCCGAAATACTAATAGAGCCAGTGACATGTGCAGAATAGGCAGCATTTACTACAATAAGCTCATCAATAATCACCACGTCATCCTGGTCACCACCAGTAGTAATTTCCTCAGTAACAGCTGTTGGAGGAGTAACGGTGGTAGAACCAGTAACATCAATATCAAGAACCTCCTTAACAATATTACCAATGATCTTTTCAAGTGCAGGAGGAGGTTCCATTATCATCTCCTCAACGACTACAGAATCAGTGGTTGAAGCAGCAATACCAGAGACAGTAGGAGGAGTAGCAGAAATATCAGCAGTAGCTAACTCCTCATTATCAGTAAGAACAGTGAAACCGGCAGCCACATTGTCTCCAGTAGAGCCAGCAGCAGTAGAGACAACAGTACTAGTATCAGCACCACCAATAGGCAAATCAGTAGCACCAACATCAGTAGCAGAAGCAGAGATCTCATCAGTAGAAACATTAACATCCTTTTCTTGCTCCCCCTCTGCCTGTTCATCTACCCTGCTAAGAACTGAAACAAAAGAACACTTTATGTTAACAACTGTAGAACCAAATAAATTTGACTCAACAATTGCATCTGTTGTTGGTCTCTGAGGACAGACTGGTGGTTTAGTCAGCCCTTTGATTAAGACAGAGTTAGGTGTCTGTAAGTGCAGCTATGACTCTGCTGACTCATTAGCAACACATGTTGACCCAGATAGTGTAAGAGTTCTGGCTGGTAATGATGTAGGAGTGAGACTCTGATCATGATCCAAGTAACGTATTGGCTGTGCAGTATCCTGAGCTGGTTTAACACGATGAGGACCCAGCTCAAGTCTACTTTGGGGGTCAAATATGTGCTCTACTGGTTGTACTATCAGCAGAGGATATAGCATTAAGTTCAATTTAGAAAAATGTAGAAGTGTCTGGTTAGAAGAGTATGGGTTGCTACTCTTCTTAACACTAGTTTTAAAACCAGTCAGCTTGGGAGCCAAGGTTATACCTTTAACTCCAGTTACATTTTTCAAGTCAGCAGTTAAAATGTTTTCAATTAAGTTAGAATTTTCTGCTGTTTGGTCTAGAAACGCACCAGGTTCCATAGCCACATCCTTTGTAGGAGCAACAGTTGAGACTGGTGCAATCTCCCCTGTGGTTTGCTTGGAGCCAGCCTTTGCATGTTTGAATTTGCCTGTTACCAAGAAATAGATGAGCAACGGATTTCAATACTAGAATTGGGTAGTCAATATATAAGACTAGGGCTGTTCTTTATTATCAGAGAGCACTAGATTCTATTACAACTACTGCTTTACCAGTATGTGAGATGGCAGCTGTTCTAGTTAAGGTAGGTGGCTGCTTCCTACGCGTAGCTGGCTTACGCTGAGGAACCTCCCCCTCAGCTAGTGCAACACCAGAGGCAGTCGATTGGTGAGCTCCACCCCGAGCAGCAAGATACTCGAGCATGCCTGGTGTTAAACCAGTATATGGAGCAGCATGCGCATCTTTTGGCATATCCCTTGTTTTAGAGGCAGGTCGTATGATTGATCAGCAATCTACTGGTAAGCTTCACCCAGCTCATTTTCAAAAACCAGGCTTAAAAACCTTGGAAATGGGATTAAATGTGTGTCTTTTAGGTGCTTGCACCATCTCCCTTAGCCTCAAATAAATTTCCCCAACAAAATTAATATTTCTGTTGAACAACAAACCATGACCAATTTTAAGCTTAAAATCTGAGCACTGGTCAAAACTTCCTGATTTCTGGCTGATGCACTGGGTCAGCAGCCCAAAGAAGTAGTACCAAAGACGTGGCATATGCTTCCTCAAAGGTGTATGAGCTATTGGTTGAGAAATCCCAATGATTTCTAGCACCTCTCATCTGAATACATCGCTGGTTGGTGAATCGACAAACGGTCCATCTGGTAATAGAAGGGCACGACGGATGGCCTCAACTATGACGGAGCAAGTCAGGGTTTCGGTTACCATGCCGCGAATACATGGAACATTCTGGGGAGTGGTAGCAGTGGTGGCAGTATACCAAAATCGTGCCAAGCAGGCAGCATATAAGTGTGAAGGTACACCGGTGATAGCTCTAGCCAGAGGGGATTTTCAATTGTAGTCGATTAGCGTTTCATAACCCATATTGGCTTTTGATTTTGGAATGGAGAGTGTATGAGTAGCATTGCCTCTAGATAGGCGAATAGTCGTGTGTTCAGGTGTATTAGTAGCCCTAACCAGAGTTGGGTGGAGATTGAACAGTGGTCCTTAAACAACTTGTGCCTCCGGTGCCGGTTGTGGTTGTTGATCAGGTTGTTGTACCCGTTGTTATTGATGTTGTTGTTCCTTGGGCTGGTTTTCAACATGTGGTGATTGTGGTTGGTCTGCCATTGATGATAGGTAAAGATGAAGATATGAAGTTGTGAAAGTTGGAAGATTGGAAGATTTTGAGAGAAAATAGTGTGTGATTTTGAATAATGAATAACCGAAGGTTATTATGGAAGATAAAACACTCTTTTATCCATTCTGATTGGGTGAAAAAGTGTAGGAGAGAGAAATGGCAACTGTCATCTGTAGGAGTGTGGGCAGATGTGACAGACTGGCACATTTTCGAAGGGACACAGACTGTTGACATGACGTATATACGGCTTGAACACTCATACCTCCCATTCAGCATTAAATGCAGCAGATTTTAATTCAAAATTGATTTAAAGACCACAAAATAAGTTTTGTATTAAATACAAATACTTTGTTACATTTAATATGTCATGAAATTAATTTAAATCATTGGGAGTAAATGAGTTTCAGTTTTAAGAATCATTTAATTTTGTGAGCTATTTATTATTTCATTTAAAACATTTTGAGTAACCAAAGTATAAAAGACCTTGTTGTGCTGAGTGTTTGACATGTAGGCAGTAAGTTAATAAATGTGACTTACTGGTTTGCCCTACATGTCGTAGAGCCAGCACACCAACAAAATTGTCTTTTATTTAAAGTTCAAGCATACCCAGCTCAGAGATGAGATAGTTAAAACGTTTCTTATCTAAGGACTTTGTGAATAAATCTGCAAACTGGTGGTCTGTTGAAATAAAATGTAGCTCCACATCTCTTTTTTGAACATGATCCCTTATGAAATGATATCGAATGTCAATGTGCTTCGTCCTTGAATGCATCACAGGATTGTTGGTGATAGTAATTGCACTTGTGTTGTCACAGTAGATTGGATTCTTTGTAACATGAAAACCATAGTCCTTCAGCTGGCTTTGCATCCATAGTACTTGAGCAGTACAACTACCAGCAGAAACGTATTCTGCCTCAGTAGTAGATGTGGACACAGTATTTTGCTTTTTGCTCGTCCAACTGACTAGCCTACGGAAGCGACCCGTCCTAATCCATCTAGACGAAGTCCATATCGATTATAAACGATTCACAACAGTTGATTACATCGCGAGGTATTAGACCTATATATGATACATTTTACAAACATTGCATTCGTTTTTGAAAAGACCATCTTTCATTACATCGAAAGTTGACAACATGCATACCATTTCGTAATATATCTTACTATAATAGACTTAATAATAATCTTGATGAACTCAACGACTCGAATGCAACGTCTTTTGAAATATGTCATGAATGACTCCAAGTAATATCTCTAAGATGAGCAAATGCACAGCAGAAGATTTCTTTCGTACCTGAGAATAAACATGCTTTAAAGTGTCAACCAAAAGGTTGGTGAGTTCATTAGTTTAACATAAATAATCATTTCATAATTTTAAAAGACCACAAGATTTCATACTTCCATTTCTCATAATCATACGTCCCATGCATAGAGACAAAAATATCATTCATATGGATTGAACACCTGGTAACCGACATTCACAATATGTATATAAGAATATCCCCATCATTCTGGGATCCTCCATCGGACATGATATAAATTCCGAAGTACTAAAGCATCCGGTACTTTGGATGGGGCTTGTTGGGCCCGATAGATCTATCTTTAGAGTTCGCGTCAATTAGGGTGTCTGTTCCCTAATTCTTAGATTACCAGACTTAATAAAAGGGGCATATTCGGTTTAATAATCCAGCCATAGAATGTAGTTTTAAATACTTGTGCCAATTTCGTAAAACAATTATAAAAGCAGCGCATGTATTCTCAGCCCAAAAAAATATAAAAGGTTAAAAAGGTAAATAAAACTCACCATACTGTATTTTGTAGTAAAAATACATATGACGACATTGAACAAGTGTAGGGTTGACCTTGGATTCACGAACCTATATCATTTATATATCTATTAACACATATAATGGAAATCACATAATTTCATTTATTACTATATATTATTTATGTATTTGTAGTTATATAGAATTTATACTAAATTCCATTTAAAAACGTATACTTATATTATATCTTAAATTATGTGTTATATATATTTATTTTGTATATATATATATATATTTAAAAATGATTTTAATAATACTAATAAGTACATAATGATGCTAATACTAATATTAATAATAATAATAATAGTTTCTGTTATTTTGATAATAATAATCCTAATCATAATAATAGTAATAATACATATATTAGTAATAATGATAATGATAAAAATTATAATTTTAGTAACAATAACAATAATAATAATAATAATAATAATAATAATAATAATAATAATTTTGGTAATGAAATCTACCTTAAAAAGCCTTTCTAAAAAAATGTCCCGAACCGGATTTGAACCCGAGACCTCTCGCTCACCCACAAACACCTTTAACCATTCTGCCACTCATGTCTTTCTTAGTTAGTATGCAACCCAAATATATATATATCTATTATCTATTTCAACTTGACTCATCTTCTACCTTAAATCCATTCAACCATGGAACTTCAAAAATCAAAATAACGAATTCGGGTTTTTATTTATGACTTGTAAACAACATGAAACAAAAAAAATGTGTTCATGATATAAAAAAAAATGAGAAAAAAAACAAAAGAAAATCCTACTGCTTGATCGTAGCCAAGAAAAAAAAATTTTGTTTTCAATTTTGAGTTCGTTTTGGACAATCTTTACAACATGAAACATGTTTCAAATCATTCCTAAAAACTATTGGAATCGTCAATTGAACCTAAAACATCAAAACAAGCTCTAATTTCTCGTTGAACAAATTAGTTGACTTTTGACAAAATAACTTTGACTCGCAAATTCGAATTCGTTATTAAGAATTGGAACTTGAGATTTTACAGAAAGTTTAAGTAAATGATTCCTAACAACTCTGCATTTTTAGTTTTTGAAATTTGTTTCGAGTTCAAGTTTTTGTATATCACTGTCAAGAACCCATGAACTCAAAAGTTGATTTTTAGATTAAGACTGTTATAGATTATGATTACAACATGAATTGTATTGCAAATCATCCCTATAATCTTTATGGATTATCAAATTAACTGGAAACATCAAAACAAATTCGAATTTGATTCAAGAACACCTAGTTGACTTTTAAAACCAAAATTTTGACTCCAAAATTAGAATTCGATAGAAAGAATTGAGGATTGAAAACTTACAGATAGTTTAGATAGACGATTCCTAACAAGACTGTATTATTACATTTTGAAAATTTGTTCATTTTTGAAATATGGTAAAAATTATCAAGAATAGAGGGACGACACCCATTTTCCTTATATTCTTTGTTTTCAAATCCAATTGCAGTTTGTCAAATATATAAAGTGATTAAGGACATAAATTAACAGTTAGTTTGACTCTATTTAATTGATGAAATCGACTGGTAACCATTTGGACAAAAAATTCAATTTGTTGCAGTAAATGGAAGAAAAGTTAAACAGATAAAAATAAAAATTGAAATTTGATTTGTACTAGTTTTTGCTATATCCTGGATTTAATTTCAACTGGTGGAGACAAGAAACAAAGTTCCACAAAGTGATGGATACCCCTAACAGATTCGTACTATATCCATTTTATATAATTTAAATAATTAATATTAATAATTAATAATTATATTAATAATATTAATTATTATATTACTAAAAAAAATAACTAGTAAAGATATAAAAATGATAATAATTATATTTATTAATGATTTTAGTAATAGATGGTATTATTTTTCAATAATTATAATAAAAATGATAATATTACTAATATTAGTAATAATAATATTATTAACAATATTAATAAGAGTAATAATAATGATATCAAAATAATAAGTTTGATAATAACACTACAACAAAACCATTGTATCAATTTTCCTATTTATGTATGTTTTCTTAATACTAAAACACTGATATTTATACTCTATGCACATATTATAAAAATCAAATATATTTATATATAACTTCTTTTTAAAATACTAAATAATTATTTTATAACTTATCTTACCTTTTTAATTCAAATGTTTAAATACTATTTTTATTATTTTTAACTATCATATATACTTAGAGTTATATATGTATATATATTTAATTGCATATTTATTTACAACTAAATTGTTCGTGAATCGTCGAGAATGGTCAAAGGGTAATTGGTTACGTGAATGTAGATTTCAAAACTTTCGAGACTCAACACTACATACTTTGCTTATCGTGTTGAAATTATATAAAGATCAAGTTTAAATTTGATCGGAAATTTCTGGGTCACTACACCTACCACCCAGTAACTGGAAACCACCAGTAGTACTTTTCTTGTCTATTTTACATCCTATGAAGTCAGCATCTGAATACTCCATTAGCTCAAAATCCTGGTCTTTGGGATACTAAAGACCACATTTAGCAGTACCTTTCAGATACCTAAATATCCTTTTTACTGCTAGCAAGTGTGACTCTTTAGGATCAGCTTGATATCTGGCACAGATACATGTAGCAAACATAATATCTGGTCTGCTGGCTGTAAGATAAAGTAGGGATCCAATCATACCTCTATATTCAGTGATATTGACTGGTTCACCATTAGGATCGGCATCTATTTTAATAGATGCTGCCATTGGGGTCCCTATATCCTTTAAACAGGTCAGAACAAATTTCTTTAACATATCTTTGATATATTTATCCTGACTTATAAAAATTCCATCATCAAGTTGTTTAATTTGCAATCCCAAAAAGTATTGCAAATCTCTTTGTAAGCTCATTTCATATTTCTTTGACATAAGTTTTGAAAAATCTTGACAATGTTTCTCATTTTTAGATCCATAAATAATATCATCCACATATATCTGTACCAGTAAGAGATCACCATCTGTCTCTTTTGAGAACAGAGTGGTATCAATTGTTCCAACTTTAAAACCTATATCAGTGAGATACACATGAAGTGTCTCATACCATGCTCTTGGTGCCTGTTTGAGGCCATAAAGAGCTTTGTCTACCTTGTAGACATGGTTTGGATATTTACTACTTACAAAACTAGGAGGCTGTTTGACATAAACTTCTTCTTGCAGCTTTCCATTTAGAAATGCAGATTTAACATCCATTTGGAATACCCTAAAGCTCATTTTAGCAGCATATGCCAAGAACAATCTGATAGCTTCCATCCTAGCCACTGGAGCATATGTCTCTCCATAATCCAATCCTTCTTCCTGTTTGAATCCTTGAGCTACCAATCTAGCTTTGTTTCTGATTACAATCCCATCTTCATCCATCTTGTTCTTGAAAACCCACTTGGTACCAATGATCTTCTTAGTTTCATCATCAAGTTTAGGTACCAATGCCCAGCTTGGATCTTTGATTGCTTCATCATGACATGTAGGTTCAATGGTAGACACAAAATTTACATGCATACAAAAGTTGATGGTTGCATGTCTTCTTGTTTTAACACCACTAGCTATATTACCAATAACTTGCTCAATTGGATGCTCTTTTATCCATCTAGTGTTATGAATAGGTGAGCTTGTTGTGGAACACACAACATCTTGATCATCAGCTGGTTCAAAGGTATGAGCAGCAGTTGGAGATAGCTGTTCATTATTAATGTAACCAGTACTAGCTTGTGATCCTTCAGAACCAGCAGACCTATGCTCAAGTTGTAGGACTTCAGTAGAGCCAGTAGGTCCACTTGGTTTAGACACAGATGGAACAGAGTGTTCCATCTCATTATCAGAGAACCCATCAACATGGATTGGTGAGGGATTTGCAGCTGGTTCTTCTTCATCATCAAGAGCTTACTGAGTAGGCTCTTCAAACAATAACTCTTCATCTTCTTGACTGGAAGATGAAGCTGGGGCAGTTTCATCAAATAAAACATTAATTGATTCTTCAAAACAACCCTCCTTTTATTAAAAACCCTATATGCCTTTGACATTTTGGAATATCCCAAGAATATACCTTCATCAGCCTTAGCATCAAACTTGCCTAGCTGATCCCTATTGTTTAGAATGAAACAGAGAGTGCTAAATACATGAAGAAATGAAATTGAGGGTCTTTTTACTTTGAGAACTTTATAAGCAGTTTTCTGATGTCTTTTCACTATTAAAGATCTATTCTGGGTAAAACATGCAGTGTTCACAGCTTCTGCCCAATATGAATTTTTTAGCCCAGACTCAGCTAGCATAGATCTTGCTACTTCAATGAGAGTTCTATTTCTTCTTTCTGCAACACCATTCGGTTGAGGTGTTTTTACAGCAGAAAAGTTCTGTGAAATACCTTTGTCAGCACAAAATTCTTCTAATGTAGCATTTCTGAATTCTGTACCATGATCACTTCTTAGCTGTTTCACCAGTTGCCTATTTAAAAGCTCCATTATTTTGATAAAATTGATAATTTCATCAGCAGCTTCACTCTTTTGCTTCAAAAAGAATACCCAGGTATATCTGGAATATTCATCAACAATAACCAGTGTATACTTCTTCCCACAACAGTTGGCCACATTAACAGGACCAAATCGATCCATATGAAGTAAATGAAATGGTTTCTCAACAGATGAGATTTGCTTTGATTTAAATGAGGCATGATGATGTTTTCTCTTTTCACAGCCAGGACACAGTCTGTCCTTTACATAAGACATAGTTGGTAGCCCAGACACCAAACTTCTACTGGATAATTTGTGACTGTCTTTGAAGTTGAGATGTGAGAGTCTCTTGTGCCATAACCACTTCAGGTTGTCTGATGCCTTTGAATAGAAACAAGTATCAGTTGTTGTGACTGCTGTGTTCATGTCAATTTGATACATGTTTTCATGACGTTTTGAAGTCAGCAGTGGCTTCCCTGTCTTATCAAAAATAGTGCCAATTTTCCTTTTGAATTAGACTATCTTATTCTTACATGTCAGTTGGCTTATGCTGAGTAAATTATGTTTAAGCCCAACGACATATGCAACATTTGAGAACGTAACATTCCCATTTATCAAAGTACCAAAACCCTTTGTGTAATCCAACGAATTATCTACATACGAAACAACTGGACCATCCTTTTCTTGATAGTCCATCAGCAGGGACTTACATCCGGTCATATGTCTCGACTAACCACTATCGAGATACCAGATTTGCTTGTTATGAATGCCCTGTACAGTAGCTAAGAGATTAGTTCTTTTTGAGAACCCATCCAAGGATGGGTTCTGGAAGGGTCATCTTTGATGATCTCTTCCTGTCTCTGCTGGTTTGCTTGAAGTAGGGTTAGAGTACACCGGTTGGCTAAGTGAAACTTGCTGCCACATTTGTAGCATTTTCTCACATTTGGTATTGATGACTGATCATACACTGAGTAAATGGGTGCAGTAAGATCGGGTCAACATTTGGTTACTGCCTCAATTAGCTGGTCAAGCTTGACTGTCATAATCTCAGTGATAGGCAGCTCATCATTCGAGTCCACCTTTGCTTTTCCCTTAAGGGCAGCTTTCTTCTTAGAAGAAGTACTATAGTCATGGCGTATTGCTTAGCCTTTATCACTTGACGAGCCAGCGTGGGAAGTTACTGGCTTGTCTACTGAAGCTGATGAGCTAGAAGAAGTTTTACCTGCTGCCTTGGACTTGCCAGTATTTCGTTTGACTGGATTGTCTACAGCTACTGGTTGACCAGTAAGTTTGTCATCAGCTGGCTCAGCACAATTGGAACTCGAACACGAAGGGGAATCAGTTGGTTTAATTTTTCTTAGATTATTTTCAGTGATTTCCCTTTTAATACATCTTTCTTTTGGAGTCATGTAGTAGATGCTTGAGGGGTCAGTAGTCTCATCAATTGAGGTACTGGCTTCTCTAGCTCTAACTTCATTCTCCAAAATCTCTTTCATGACAGGTGGTGGGGACACAGCAGATCTAACAAACTTATTTGTCAAGACCTTTTTACCCTTAACTATCTTGGCAAAAGTATTTGGCAAGACAGCTTCAGGATCAGTTTCAAGAATTGGGTCCATGAAAGTAACTTCTACAATAGCAGCAGCAGTAGCATAGTTACCAGCAAAAAAAGCTTCAACTTGGGTAGGCACCTGCTCGTTAACACACTTGGCTGTACGTAGAGCAGATGTACACAACGAAGCGACAACCTTTTTAAGATTATCCAGCTGGTTCTTGACTTCTGCTGCCTCAACGTGAAGAGACTTTAAAGCAAAGTTTTGTTTTTCAAGTTTGGAAATATCATCTTTCAAGATTTTAATTTCATCATTTTTGCTTTTAAGTTTCTCATTTAAAGATTTGTAGTCAGTTTTCAAAACTTCTTCACGTTTGCTGCCTCTACGTAAGTCAACTCTTAGGTAGTCAAACATTTCGGCTTTTTCATCATCAGTATAAGTTCTAAAATTATCAACCTTATACATCATTTCAGTTTTCCATTGAGGTGAATCTCTTTTCTGATCAGCTTCTCTCATATCAGCCAAAAACTTACTACCACTATCATCATCATCAGACTCCTTAACCTCCTTGGCCATTAAACACAGCTTTTTATCAGAAGCATAACCATCACCATCATCATCAGTATCACTATCAGAGGATGACGACGAGATGGTTTCATCCCAATCATGATGCTCAGCCACTAGAACCTTTTCTGGATTTTTACCCTTCTTATCAGTCTTAGCACCTTCCTTCATCTGAGCTTTCATAGCTTTGTACTTGTTCTTGTACTTATCAGCTTTTGAGAAAGAGTTAGCATGTGAAGTTAAAGGTTTCCTGGACATGCATTCAGTAGCAAAATGTCCAACCTTCCCACAATTATAGCACTCAGATTTAGGACCCTAGACTGACTTGCTGCTATACCTACCACTCGGTTTCTTACTCCCTTTGTATGACTTGCCGGTTCTATTATGATTGAACCTTTTGAACTGCCTAGCCAGCAAAGCCATACCTTCACCAAACCCTTCTACATCACTTTCATCATCACTGCTTTCTTCAGACCCAGTACCACTATCCACATCACTCTCAGCTGTCTCTTCTTCTGCCAACAACTTTTGAACCAGTAAAGCCTTTTGAGCTTTCTTTTTAGCAGCATCAATAAGAGCAGTATCATCTGTCTTAGAAGATTTTGAAGTGGTGGGGGCAGACCTAAAGTTTTCTTTCAAGTTAAGTTCAAATTTATCCTCTGCTTTCTCATGGTTCCAAAGTGAACTGTAGAGAGAAGACATGTTAAAGTTCTTTAAGGTCTGAGTGGTTCCTAAGGGGTCAGTAACAGATTTCCATTTAGTAGGAAGTGAATCAATGAATTTGTTTACTTGTTCAAATTCAGTATAGGTGACATTCAAATTGATCAGGTCTGCAATCAAGGAGTTAAACCTAATAAAGATTTGCTAAAGGGTTTCATTCTTGTAGGCAAAGAACATTTCATATTCTCTTTTCAAAGTAATCATTCTGTTCTTCCTTACTTCTCCCATACCCTCATAGGTGACATCTAGATAGTCCAACATAAGCTTGACATTTGCTTTTCCCCTAATCAGTTTGAACAGTAGGTTAGGCAAAGTTATAGCTAACAGGGTTCTGATTTTAGGGTCAAGTCTAACACGACATTTATCCTCAGCATCCCATCTAGAAGGAGTGAGAATAACCTCTCTGCCAAGAACAACAGGAGTGTCAGCTGTAGCTAGAGCACTACCAATAGTATCAGTAGAAACAAATGGACCATCTGTAGTAATACCAGGCATGAGTGGGTCAATAGACTTAAGGTGAAGCATGAATCTTGCCTTCCAAGTTTCATACTCATCTTCATCAAATTTGGGTGGTCTATTGGATGAGCCATTTTCAAGGTAAGCTATATTTGAATATGCAGCCATGAGAGAATTCAGATCCAAGATATTAATTATCAAGACTGAAGCTCTGATACCAGTTGTTAGTCCCTTGATAACAACAGGAGTATTGTAAAGGGGGGGGGGTGAATACAATTTCTTTTAATTAACTTAACAGTTAAACAGGATTAGTATTCAAGCATGTAAATTAAATAGAGTCACAGGTAATTTTAAACGGTTATTCTTTATTGATTAAATCACAAAGAATCACAACTATCCTTGGTGGAATGATAGTTAGTTGATACAGATTACCTAGAATATAGCTAAGAGGTAAACTAAAAGCTATTACACGTTTTTGACTATAAATAAATAAACCCACACCACTAGTTGTTACAATAGTGGATACAACAATTTATAGTAGTCCTATTAACCGTGTAATGGTTCTATTGTCCACTGGTACATAGGATGTCTGTACTTGTGGAGACAACTGCATCAGAGAGCATGCTCTCCTCTTTCCTCTTTGGTAGCTATTTGCAGGAACACCCCAAATCGGTTTGGCACCACTATTTGATTAAACAAATAGAATGTTGTGTTCCTTAGGTGTTGACAAAGTATAACCCATGTCTGCACATGCGTTAAACTTCTGCATTCCCACATGGTCTTGTAAGGTCACTTGTTAGCAGCCGACGCGTGTCCTTTTTTGTTCAACTTTGTCTTTGACTTCTGTTGAATAGTACAATTGATGTAGACCACTCAGAAAACTACTATGCTTATAATGGAGCATAGCTGTCTTGTATAATAAGCTGCATTCCAGCTGTGCTGGTTCTTCATTGCTGAGACACTTGATATTCTTGAACTGCTGAGTACACATCCTGTGCTGATTGTAGAACACTGTCTACCTTGTGCTGGTAGACTGAGCAGCAAACTACACTCGACACAGCAATATCTGCTGTCTATATATAAACAAACTTGTGCTGGCTGCACATAACATTTTAGTGCAAATAAATTACAATTTTGTCATAATTAAATCCTTAATTATTTTGGGGACTTAACACTCTTAAATATAAAGGAAAATATAAAGCCTGACAGTAACACATAAATTACAAACCATGCATATCAATACGTATTGCAATGTAAAGGCACGAGAGAATTAAGAACAATATAACCCCAAGGTAATAGTAGAAGAAAATAAATTCCTTCGGTGGAAGATGAAAGAAGAATGAAAGATACGATAGCCAGGAAAATATCAAGGATCAGAACTGGATTAAGCATTTTCACAATCTTTTGGAAGTGTGAATTGAAGAAGAAGATTGACGGGTGGTGAAAATAATGGAACGGGAGAGGTAAATTTATAGTGAAATATCAGACAGAGCAATCGTGACAGATTATCGCATTTAACCAAAGAGGATCCTAATTTCCTTAATTACCAAAAAATCAAATCTTATTACAAAGATTTTCTCTATATCCCTTGAACTTCGGAAATCAACTCTATCTACATCGAAAGATATGACGAAACTTTATTTTCTCATTTCACTCTTTTGCGGTAGCTTCACTCATACTCTTCACATAATCGAGTTGTTTTATCCATATTAGTTAATAACGATAAAACTCTAATTTCCAACTCATATGAGTCATGAAAACATACTTATTGTCAGCCATGACGATCCCAATCAAATTTCGGGACGAAATTTCTTTAACGGGTAGGTACTGTGACGACCTGAAAATTTCCGATGAAATTTAAGCATGATCTTTATATGTTTCCGACACGATAAGCAAGTCTGTAATGTTGAATCTCAAAAATTTTTGAACTACTTTTATATATTCAATTACCCTTCGACTGTTCTCGACGATTCATGAACATTTCTGTGTAAATAGATATGTATATATATATATATATATATATATATATATATATATATATATATATATGTGTGTGTGTGTGTGTGTGTGTGCATTAAATTGTGAAATATTAATAAAACATTAAACGGTTTGGTTGATATGAAAATATGTTATGAAATCTATTATTTGACTTGAAAACATTAATAAAGTATTAAACGTATAACGTTATACTTATTTGTTTTAGATAAACATCTACGTAATAAAAAATGTTATGTGAAACATATATATATATATATATATATATATATATATATATATATATATATATATATATATATATATATATATATATATATATATATATATATATATATATATATATATATATATATATATAGACAAAGTATATTGAACATGTATATAGGTGGTTTCGAATACAATTAATAGATATAGTAACACTTGATCATTATTAAACAAGTTAATACAAACTTATAAGGATTTAAAATAAACATAAGTTCTAGTAATAGATTATGTGATCTGAATATAATTAGTTTTAGAAGAATAAATTTTATAATAGTTATTTTATTTAATTTCAAACGTACGAAAATGTTTACAGTCTATAAGAATTCTATTACTAAAACGTCTTATAATGTAATTTGAATATGTATATAAAACCTAATTAAAGTTGTATGCTATACATATTAAATCGCAAATACATTTTTAAACATGTCAAGAAGTAGATTATTAAAGTTATTATCATTAACTGTTATTGTTATAAATTTTGGAAATTATATAAAATGAGTTGAGTGTCACGTCTTCTTTAAAAAGAATATAACTTTATAAATATCTGGAATCACTTTTGACAAATTGTTATCGAGTCATTTTAATAAGGATAAAGGTTTTAACATTATCTTAAAATTTAGAATATTTCTACAAACCTTTTGACAAGTTATAAATGATAACGGTCCGTGATTTAATTAAATATAAATATATAAATAACGTGCAACGTGTAATTAAAAATGTGTTTATATATATTTTGAATTATTTAATAAATGATATTAGTATTCGATTTTTGAATCGATTGATATTTAGATAAGTTAACTTATAAGAATTTGATACAGGAATAAATTATATCAATTATAAGTTTCAAAATATAAATGTTATATGATATAATAACTTCTATCAATTAAACGATTCTAAAATGAACTTTAAAATATAATTAGTATTTGAAAAACTAAATATTATATTATTAAATAAATATTTCTAATATATATAAATTATATTTCTAAATGAATATAATATATATATATATATATACATATAATAGTATTATTTCAAATCAAAACATTTTATATCAAAGTTAATATTTTATCATTTTGTAATATATATATATATATATATATATATATATATATATATATACATATAATAGTATTATTTCAAATCAAAACATTTTATATCAAAGTTAATATTTTATCATTTTGTAATATATATATATATATATATATATATATATATATATATATATATATATATATATATATATATATATATATATATATATATCGAAAGGATGATTTAAAGAAGCAAATGACCAAAATACTCAAATGAATAATTTACACTTTGAGTGGGATAGTTTTTCATTGATTTGAGTGTTGTTATTGATAAAGGTACATTACACGAAACGTAAAGTACCAGTTTTCTAAGCGTACGAAAATACGTTCGAGAAACCGAAACTGAGACTTTAGTCGGGCATCAACGTACGAGTCATTGGAACTAAAATTAAATACCAACTATACACGTGAATATAATATAATATATAATTAATTATATAGATTATATATATATTTATATATAATATTAGTGTAAGGTGTCGGCAAGAAAATGAATTCGATTATGAGCTGTAAACATAAACCATGCGATCGCATGGCATATTGCCTAAGACCCCATGCGATCGCATGGGGGTTAGGTGAGTGTTACATCCTTAAAAATCGAACGAATTTTTATTCTGGTAACTCATTTCATCTTACACATTCGCAGAAGAATAAGAATATATATTATTAATATTATTATTATTAATATTAAGATTATTAATATTAATCTTATTATTATTGGTATTAGTATTATTAGGTAGCGTTATTATTAGTATTATACATAAAATACTACGACGAGATCATGAGCGAGTTATTTCAAAACGTGTTTTTCGAGCAGGATAGAGCTAAGGAAATTATGGGTTATAGCTATGGAGGTTATGGGTATGGTTCATGGGTTTTGCTCGTAAGGTCAACCTAGTGTTTATCATCTCCGTTGCGTCTACGTACTTTCCTGCAATATTGAATCACAATATTGATACGTGAGCATTCATATCTTATCTTTTATATATTAATAGTGTATCCCTGACTAGTTGCTCGAGTATATATGTTTATGCATGCTTGTATGTTTAATTTTATCATTAAAAAGTTTATGATAAATCACGGATTTGATACATATGCTACTGAGATAAGGTATATGATATATATGTCGTTGGAAAGCTGGCGAAAAATTAATAACTTTTCATTTAGATATCGTATGGCTTCAATGAACGGATTAAAAGTTATGGTCAACTGAATAATCATTAATTCTATTATTATTATTATTATTATTATTATTATTATTATTATTATTATTATTATTATTATTATTATTATTATTATTATTATTATTATTATTATTATTATTATTATTAATATCGTCGTTATTGTTATCGTCATTATTATTATTATATAATAATAATAATTATTATCAATATCATTATCAATATAAATATTATCATTACAATTGTTATTGTTATTATTAATACTATCGTTATTATCACTAAGGTTACTATTAATATTATTATTATCATTATTATTATCATTATAATAATTATTAGTATTAGTATTATCATTAGTATTATTATTTTATTATTAGTATCATTATCATTAAAACTAATATTAGTATCATCTAATTATTATGATTACTATTATTATCATTATTATGAATGCGATATAAAAGAGGACTAAAAGCTATTAAACAAATCGATTAGGAAATAATGAGTATAAGTATCATGATGAAATTAAAATATTGAAAGATATTGATTTAGATAAAAATATCGTTTTATTATTTTTGTCATTACTATTATTATTAAAAGTATCATTAATATTAAAACTATCATTTTTATTAAAATTATCATTTTTATTAAAATTATCATTTTTATTAGAAATATCATTGTTATTATAAAATATCATTATTATTATCATTTTAGGATTATTATTATTAAAAATTATCATTTTGATTAGAATTATTATTTTTATATAAAATATTATTATTATTACAGTTAATATTAAAAAGAATCGTTATTATTAAAATTATCATGATTAGAATTATCATTTTATTATAATTAATATCATTATTAGTAAATAAATATTGTTATTATTATTATTAGTAGAATAATAATAATAATAATTATTATTATAAAATAATACAACTTTACTCATTATTATTATTATCAATATTATTTTATCAAATAAATATGTGATACAAAGATATTTTTACCACACGTAATATAATTACATTAATAATACATACCACTATATTTTTATAATATTGAGTGAACTCTATATATTTTATTACTTGAGATATATAAAAGTATATTTTTATCATATATATAAATTTTAATATAAATTTTTACTTATAAATGACTTGTATTATTTACTATAATAAAATATGATAAATATATTTAAATATATAAAATGACTATATTTAAGTTATATAATAAACATGTATATATTTTGGAAGTTATTTAGGGTCAAGTTGACTTTTGTTGACTTTTGCATATCGGTCTCGAGCATTAGGATTGTGATACACTACGACTTGACCTAAATTGTTAGACAGATAGTGACCAACATATAAATATATATTTTTCCTTAATATAGGTTCGTGAATCTGAGGCCAACCTTGCACTTGATTAGTGTCGTCATATGCGTAATTACTACGAAATACGGTATTGTGAGTTTGTTTGCTCCCCTTTTACTAAATGCTATTGCAATATATATTTCGGGACTGAGAATACATGCGCTTTTATAAATTTTTTACAAAATAGACACAAGTACTTAAAACTACATTCTATGTTGGATTATTAAATCGAATATCACACATTTTAGCTTGGTAACCTAAGAATTAGGAAACAGACGAGAGGTTCTGTTCCTAATTGACGCGAATCTTAAAGATAGATCTATTGGGCCTAACAACCCCCATCCAGGTTATGGATGCTTTAGTACTTCGAGGTTTATATTATACAGACGAGAGGTTCTGTTTGGGGATATTCTATGCATTAAAGTTAATGTCGGTTACCAGGTGTTCATCATATGAATGATTTTATCTTTATACAGACGAGTAGTTCTGTTTATAAATATGAAAATCTTGTGGTCTATTAAAATTATGAAAATGATTGTTTATGATACACTAATGAAATCACCAACCTTTTCTTTGACACTTTTAAGCATGTTTATTCTCAGGTATTAAAGAAATCTTCTGCTGTGCATTTGGTCATTTTAAAGATATTACTTGGAGTCATTCATGGCATATTTCAAAAGACGTTGCATTCGAGTCGTTGAGTTCAACAAGATTATTATTAAGTAGATGACAGATTAAGTCATTTATAGTTTGGATATATTATGAAATGGTATGCATGCTGTGACGACCCGGAAATTTTCGACCAAATTTAAACTTAATCTTTATATATTTTCGACACGATAAGAAAAGTCTGTAACGTGAGTCTCAAAATTTTGGAATTATATTCATGTAATCAATTACCCTTTGACTGTGCTCGACGATTCACGAACAATTATATTTAACTTGATGTGCATATATATATATATATATATATATATATATATATATATATATATATATATATATATATATATATATATATATATATATATATATATATATTAATTGAAAACGTTAACAAAGTATTAGATGTATAATATATTACATGAACATATTGTTTCAATATATGTTTAATATATTTATTGACAGAAATAAACTCAAATGATTGACAGATACATTATGATATTGTTACGGGTCTCTGTTACGAGGTCCACATTGATTTGAGAAATCGTTCCTTCTTAACGGTATTCGGAATAAATGGTTAAGTGATTTACAAATAAGAACAAATATTTTAATTAACGAAAGTTATACAAAAGTTAGTGGAGAATTGAATAATCTTCGATTGATCTATTTTCAAACGTGCGGAAGCGCTTTTCGATTCAATAGAAGTTGATTATTAGAATGTTTTGTCTAAATAACATAATTTGAATAAATAAATAGGATATCAATTATTAGAATTAAATATATAAATAACTCACAACGTGTATTTAAAACGTGTTTATGAATATTGAAAATATATATATGATTTCAAATTAGTTAAGTAAACGATAGTAACATTGGTTATTTATATTTAGATATGTTTCTTTTACATAAATTCTGGTGCGTAAGTGGGTTACATCAACTTTCGAGTTACTAATTATATTTTGCTTAGCTTAGGATTTAGTTTTCTTCACGAAATTAATAACGAATATATATATTAATAATTGTGGGTTAATATATATGTAATACATAAATTTCTATGCATAATTATGAATATTGTAACATAAATAATATATAAATATTATATATATATATATATATATATATATATATATATATATATATATATATATATATATATATATAGATTTATAATATTTCATGTTATGTAAATAATTATGTATTTGTTAACACTATTATTAATAATTGTTATTATCATTATTATTATTATTATTATTATTATTATTATTATTATTATTATTATTATTATTATTATTATTATTATTATTATTATTATTATTATTATTACTACTACTACTACTATTATTGTTTTTATTTTTAATATTAATAATTTATTATAATTAAGATATTTATTAATTATTAATATTAAAAAGAATATATAAAAAACAGATATTAGGCGTTATAATTCTATCCCTATCTGCTTTATTTATTTTCTTCTTTCTTTTTCATTTTTCCTCCCACTCGTGAGATGTTGTCGACCACAATCTAAGCTACAAAACAACCGTGATCAACTCTTGTCACTGCATAATCATTCAATTGCGGCTATAAATTCCCTACTGCTATTTGAGAAATAAAACAGAAATCCAATAAAGAAAAACCGTCCTCTATTCGCGATAGCTTTTAGCCAATAGCTTGAATTCGAACGAGTTTTCAAAATCTAATAATGAAGAAGTGTTAAGAATCCCCTAGTCGAACTTTCTGCAAAATTTCAGCTTCTAGTTCCTCCAATTGATTTCGAATTTCGAAGTCAAAGTTTAAAAATAAAAAGTCAACTGATGTGTTCTTCATGAAATTCGAATTCATGTTGTTGTTTCTAGATCAATTAATGGATTTCGAGTGTTCGGAAGGTTATTTCTAACATTGTTCATTAAGTGATTAGGATCTAAAAAAAACTAGAAAACGTTTATGAATTTAGAGTTCATCATCTTCATCGTGAGGCTATTGCTGCTATCGTTTATTCCTACTTTTGCTCATCTGTTTTTCGTTTTAAACCAAACCTAGAAACCACTCAAAGCTATCTGTTTTAGTAGCTTCACTGCTACTGCTATTCTTTTCTGTTTTGAGTGAACAAACACCGCCACCACCATGTGTTTTCCTGCTACTGCTATAATGGTATTTCTACTGCTACGCGTGTTTTTCTTTTTCTTTTTGTTGTTATTGCAACGTTGAAGATGATTGTATTAATCGAATGGTGATTTGATATGATGACGGGTATGATTTGATACACACGATAATATGATAGATAATGTTAATTACGCGATGATGATGTATGATAACGATGATTAAGATTGATGATGATGATCATAGAATTATGATTATGATTATGATAATTATGATAACGTAAATGACCTGATTCGAATGATGATGATTATGATCGTGAAACATATGTGGTTAATGATAAGATGATAATGATCATAATGATCATTAAGACGATGTCGATATAATAATGATGAAGATGATACTCTTAAAATGAAAGGATGATTATGACTAACATAAAGTTCAATGATGAAAAATGTTTAGATAATTACAATTGCACATTGTTTTCCTGTTTCCACTCCACTACCGTTCGAAAACTACCAAATCAAATCACTATACCTACTTTTGGACCGAATTAATCTTTGGGCTTGATTAATTTGTTATCGGGCCGTCCGAATAAGGCCCAGTCCAACAGAGGTTCGAATGGACCTTGTCAGAACAACATGGGCCGTACATGGTATGAATAATGGCTAACCGCCTTCTATTTCTATTTCGGTCATGACCCAGAATCTCACACACGCTTGGTTGCTCGTTTTCTCGATTACACATCCTCTCATTAAGGGTATGAATTATTAGAACTTGGATTATGGTTACTTATATATATATATATATATATATATATATATATATATATATATATATATATATATATATATATATATATATATATATATATATATATATATAATTATATTTATAAATATATTATGCAAATGTTTATGATCATAATCATGAATATGGTTAAGTATGAAGTTGATAATGAAATAAATACAATAGAAATATGATTAAGAATGATGATTATGAAAACGATTAAAATATGAAATTGATGATGATATATATATTTTAACATTATTACCATTTTTATTATTATTAGTATTAAATTTAGTAAGATTATTATTACTATTTTTATCATTATTATTATTATTAACATAACTTTTATTATCGTTATTATTATTATTAACATTATTATTATTATGATTACAAATATAAAGATTTTAGATACAAATAGTATTAGGAAAATGATTAAAATTACAAATTAATGAATTACTAATATTATTATTATCATTACTATATTATTATTATTAATAAATAATACAACTTTTTAATTATTATTTTTTAAATATTATTTTTACCAAATAACAATTAGTTACATAAAACTATATTTAATACATATAACATATAATTTATTATAATAACAAGTATATCACTAATAATATATAAATTGTTCGATTACAATTATATGTGTTAATATATATATAAATGATATAGGTTCGTGAATTCGAGGGCAACCCTGCATTGTTCAGTTCCGTCGTATGCATATTTTTACTACAAAATATCGTATTGTGAGTTTCATTTGCTCCCTTTTTAAATGCTTTTGCAATATATATTTTTGGACTGAGAATACATGCGTTGTTTTATAAATGTTTTACGAAATAGACACAAGTAATCGAAACTACATTCTATGGTTGGATTATCGAAATCGAATATGCCCCTTTTTAGTCTGGTAATCTAAGAATTAGGGAATAGACACCCTAATTGACGCGAATCCTAAAGATAGATCTATTGGGCCCAACAAGCCCCATCCAAAGTACCGGATGCTTTAGTACTTCGAATTTATCATGTCCGAAGGGAGTCCCGGAATAATGGGGATATCCTATATGCATCTTGTTAAGGTCGGTTACTAGGTGTTCAATCCATATGAATGATTTTTATCTCTATGCAGTGCGAAATGCCTGATATGAGTTGATGTTTATGAGAAATGGAAATTAAAATCTTGTGGTCTATTAAATTAATGGAAATGATTGATTATGATAAACTAATGAACTCACCAACCTTTTGGTTGACACTTGAAAGCATGTTTATTCTCAGGTATTAAAGAAATCTTCCGCTATGCATTTGCTCGTTTTAAAGATATTACTTGGAGTGATTCATGGCATATTTCAAAAGACGTTGCATTCAAGTCGTTGAGTCCAATAAAGATTAGTATTAAGTAAATGACAGATTAGGTCATTTATTGTTGGATATTATGAAATGATATGCATGCCTATCAACTTTCGTTGTAATGAAAGTTTGTCTTTTAAAAAAACGAATGCAATGTTTGTAAAATGTATCATATAGAGGTCAAATACCTCGCAATGTAACCATATGTTATTGTATTCGTCCTTATGGATTAGGACGGGTCGTCTCATGTGGTATCAGAGCGGTGGTCTTAGCGAACCAGGTCTTGCATTAGTGTGTCTAATTGATAGATATTAAGACGCATTAATGAGTCTGGACTTCGACCGTGTCTGCATATCAAAAGTTTTGCTTATCATTTTTGTCGGAAATTACATGCTTATCATCCTTAGTCTAGACACATCTTACTGCATTGATTGCATTAATAGTGTATATACAAAATTCATATCTTAGCGTATCTGCTAATTCATATCTTAGCATATCTGTCACTGTAAACTTTGCCTGACATATTCCGTAAATTCCCTGTAATCTACGAAATCTCTTGTTCTATATACATGGATATTCTATGTAATTAGAATACCTTCCGATAGGCGGAAATCATTTCATATCGAAAAAATCCTTTATTCAATCGTACAAAATGGAACTCGCCACTAGTTCAAGTCCCTCGAATTCCGATATGGAATTTCACTCAAGCTCCGAAAGCAGTGTAACCGGAATGGATCAACCAATCATCCATAACATATTCTGGATGAATTGGGGATGTGTTCGTAGCCTACTTAATCATTGGAGATAAGAAGAAGGTGATCCCTTCCATCCACCACATTCCCCTCTTGGCGACGAACCTGAAGCACTTACCGGTAACCCGGTCTGAAACACCATCTTCTCTCTCATCTCCAGAGTATCTCGTCACGATTATATACTATCTCAAATTCTATATCTCATTCATCCGCTTGTCCGAACCGCCAACCATCCCAGTGTAATAGAAGAAGTCAATGAGCTTCACGCTCAGGTAGTGGCTTTAGAGAATATAGTGCAAAGGTTACAAGCACCATCAGCATCACCGGCATCAACTGTACCACCATCATCAACATCAATAGTACTATTACCACCACTAACAACATCTGCATCACACACCTCAACATCACAATCGGTAATTCGAGCATCAACGTCATACGCACCATAGATATCAAGGAATATCAACTACAATAAACGATAAAGTATTGATTCATAACTTCATCGGAGAAATACTCTACGGTGATTATGTAATCTCTAAAGTTTTAGAGATTATCTTAACCGTAAATCAAAATGAGTGGATAGATAAGGATGATAGAGAGGAGAATAGAAACCCTGACAGAAATGGTGCGTGCATTACAAAATAAACTTGTCATACAAAGCAATACCATTAGTACCGTCAGCATCACCAGCACCATCAATACCGACAGCATCACTAGCACCAGCAGCATCTACAACATCACAAGCTCCGTCAGTTCCATAATCACTGACACCATCACAAATCAACAACGAGTATATCGTATCAACGAGTTATGAAGTATTAACTCATTCCCTCTGAACAATTTATATGTATATTTTATATATATGAATTTGTTAAGCCACAATATATCTTTTCGTACTAAGCTATTACGTGTGAATGTTAAAGGGTAGATACTACTCTGTTAATTCATATTACTAATATGCTATGATGTACATCCTTCGTTAATAACTTAACCATCGCTAATCTCTGCTTCAACTCAATAGATTCCATTTCATAATAAACCAAGTGTATTGTTCGAATACATGTTAGATTTCACACTTTCATTTTCGATGTACTCGAAACTTTCTAGAAAACATCATTCGTGTCTTGCGAAGTTCACAAGAATTCCATAAGCATCAACATCATTCACCGAGATATATCATTTACGTTGATGAATTACTCCGCAAGATTATATAATTTCTAAAGTCTTAGGAATTATTCATTTCTAATCCAACTATAAATCAAATGAGTTTAACATTAAATCAATTAAATTCATGATTACATCTGAAGAAAATATACATATATATATATATATACATATATATATATATATATACATATATATATATATATATATTTTCATAAAACTGTAATAAAATTCTTTTGTACAAAATATTAATTGTGAAATTTTTTTAACGGGTAGGTAATACCCGAGAAATATTTAAGTTCACAATTAATATGTTACATTGTACATTCTTCAATTATACTCACTATTTTCATAGCGATGTGCATTCTATCGTAAAAATCAGGACAACCATTTTCATAACAAATTCGATTACATATTCCGATGTTGACAAACCAGAATTCAAGTCAAGATTTAAAAAGAAGATATCACTCCTAGATTCCTACGTCTCCCAAAATCATACTTTAAAATCAAAACTATATTAGAACATCACTTTTATTCACAAAACTCATAAAGATATTCATCAAGATTCACGACGATTTCATCATACGGATATTGACAATGACAATCTGCGTTTAAACCCTTCAAAATTCTTGAAGACACCTCAATTAATGAACAATCGAGAAGAGGAATCAATCCTTTAGCAATATTATTACCCAAAATAACTTTGCAATTCCTTTCCAAAGTAGCAAATTTTGTCACAGCTTCAACAAGACAACTTTGAATTGTCATCCAGAGTAACCTGATTATAACCCTGATAGATGCGATTACCCTTTCTGTCATTATTACCGGGGAACCATTTATATCCCATCACATTAACAGTAAACGTATCAACAACTTCATTACCGTTTGACTTAAGCGTCTCCAAAAAATCACTATACTTATTCATTGAAACCCTATCATGTATTCATCTGCATCTTGTAACGGTAGTGTCCATACCAAAAAGCTTGAATCATTATTCTCGAATTTCGCAGTAATTCTACGCCAACAGTTACATATAGACATATAACGTCTATCTCCTAGACTTATATACTTCGAATGTGAAGTTTCTGAAAAACACCCTAAACTGCGAGCTAGTTCTCTGAATTTTGGAAAAATGCTGATGAAATAGCAAATACTGTAAACGACCTTAACAGTCGAGAGTTTGATGATAAGGAGTAGTGTGTTGAAAAAGTTCTGAAAACGAGAAAAATTTGGTGCTGAAAAACGGTTGAGCAAACCATGAAGGAGGCTGTGAACAAATCACAAGGACGAAATCTATCTTCAAAGAATCCAAATGATTCAATGTTTGAAGAAATCGTTAGCAAACACCTTACTCTTTATTCTAAACCTTAACAGACAAATTTCCCCCATCATCCTTTGATTCCAGATATTTTAAAATTCTAAAACATCATCGAATCTTTCATTATAAATATCCTTGATATTTCTGAAGATATTTTCATAACTATTCTTATCTGAAATCATTTATCTCTTCGCAATATCTGTATTACATCAGAAAGAAAACTATTTTAGTTTCTTAACTGTGAAAAATTCGAATTTAAATTATGAATGTTTTTGAAGTAATGTTGGGAATTGAAGCATGAGTTAGTATAGTATAATGATACTTGATCAACGTGATTATATTACAGTAAGTCATGCTGAGATTCTAATGGAACGTGATGATTCACAGACCATAACGTCATCATGTGCCATGTTGTACGACTCTTACATTCTACCTAATCTCCAAATATATCAAGAACATATCTTTCTGATAGTTCTATCCTTTCTTTTGAATTCTGGTAAATTAACCAATCAAGATCATACTATTACAATCTCTCCCATAGAACATATGTCATGTTCATTCGAAACTACGGATCTACGACTTATGGACCATTACTTGCGAAAAGAAAACAAAAGCATGAAACTCGAAATAGAAATGGGAGTATAAATTGCAGCAAATAGGAGAGAGCATTAACTGTATATGTCAATAATTATGGAAAGACAAATGTAAGGAAGGATTAAGAAAAACACTACCCCAAGAGCGAAGTAGAAGTAAACAGATTCCTCCGGTGGGAGTTGGAATAGAAGAATGACTGTGGTGATAGTCAGAATTAGATCAAGGATCAGAACTGGATGAAGCATTTTCACAAATGTTTTGAAAGTAGGGAAAGAGAAAGAAGATGTAGGAGTGATGAAAATGATGGAACGAAAGAGGTTGATTTATAGCAAAATAACGGACATAGCAATCGAGGCAGATTACACATTTAATCAAAGAAAATCATGATTTCCTTAATCACTGGATAATCAAATCTTATTTAGATTTCGAAGATCTTCTTTGATTTCCTTGAATTTCAGAAATTAACCATGATTACGTCACCGATTAAGATGAACCCGCATTTACTCATTTCACTCTTTTATGATAACTTCACTCATACGCTTCACATAAACAAATTTTTTATCCATATTACCTACTGATGATAAAATTCTAATTTCCAGGTCATATGCATCATGAAAACATATTTATTATCAGCCATGACGATCCCAATCAAATTTCGGGATGAAATTTCTTTAACGGGTAGGTACTGTGATGACCCGGAAATTTCCGACCAAATTTAAACTTAATCTTTATATGTTTCCGACATGATAAGCAAAGTCTGTAATGTGAGTCTCAAAAGTTTGGAATTATATTCATGTAATCAATTACCCTTTGACTGTGCTCGACGATTCATGAACTATTATATTTAACTTGATGTGCATATATAATTATATATATATATATATATATATATATATATATATATATATATATATATATATATATATATATATATATATATAGTGGTAGGATCAAGAGGGAAGTAACCATTCGGGGGGAAGCGGGGGGAACCAAAAACTTTTTTTTTTCATTTTTTGAAAAAACTTTGTTCACGAAAATTATAGATGAGATGAAAATATGAACATTTAGTAGAGACACTTTGTGATAAATGTTTTTATTTTGACGGGAAAACGCTCGAAGAAGTAATATATAACAATTATCGTGTTTTTCGAGCGTATTTTGAGGTTTTAGCTATTGGGGTTTAGATATTAGGGTTTATAGGGTTTACATATTAGGGTTTAGAAATTTAGGGTTTAGGATTTAGATTTAGGGTTTAGATTTAGGATTTAGATTGAGTTTTTAACACGAACGGTTTAGAGTTTAGGGTTTAGGGTTTAGGGTTTAGGGTTTGGTGTTTTGGGTTTATGAAATAAACCCAAAACACCAAACCCTAAACCCTAAACCATAAACCTTAAACTCTAAATCGGGCTAAATTTTACTTCACAAAACATGAAAAAAAAACCTTCATATTCTTCACGAACAATATTATCTTGAATGTTATTTTTTCGATCGTTTTTTCGCCTAAATAATAACATTCATCACGAAGTGTCTCTTCTAAATGTTCATATTTTCGTGTGATCTTGATGCCGGAAAAAAAAAATTTCAAAAAAAACGAAAAAAAAAATTTGCTTCCCCCCGCTTCCCCCGATTGGTTACTTCCCCATTGATCCTGCCCCTATATATATATATATATATATATATATATATATATATATATATATATATATATATATATATATATATATATATATATATATATATATATATATATTACTTGAAAACGTTAACAAAGTATTAGATGTATAATATATTATATGAACATATTTTTTCAATATATGTTTAATATATTTATTGACGGAACTAAAAGATAAACTCAAATGATTGACAGATACATTATGATATTGTTACGGGTCTCTGTTACGAGGTCCACATTGATTTGAGAAATCGTTCCTTCTTAACGGTATTCGGAATAAATGGTAAAGTGATTTAAAAATAAGAACACATATGTCAATTAACGGAAGTTATACAAAAGTTAGTGGAGAATTGAATAATCTTCTATTGATTTATTTTCAAACGTGCGGAAGCGTTTTTTGATTCAATATAAGTTGATTATTAGAATGTTTTGTCTAAATAACATAAATTAAATAAACAAATAGGATATCAATTATTAGAATTAAATATATAAATAACTCGCAACGTGTATTTAAAAAGTGTTTATGAATATTGAAAATATATATATATGATTTCAAATTAGTTAAGTAAACGATAGTAACATTGGTTATTTATATTTAGATATGTTTCTTTTACATAAATGCTGGTGCGTAAGTGGGTTACATCAACTTTAAAGTTACTAATTATATTTTTCTTAGCTTAGGATTTAGTTTTCTTCACGAAATTAATAACGAATATATATATATATATATATATATATATATATATATATATATATATATATATATATATATATATATATATATATATATATATATATATATATTAATAATTGTAGGTTAATATATATGTAATACATAAATTTCTATACATAATTATAAATATTGTAACATAAATAATTTATAAATATTATATATATATATATATATATATATATATATATATATATATATATATATATATATATATATATATATATATATATATATATATATATATATATATATATATATATAATATTTCATGTTATGTAAATAATTATGTATTTGTTAACACTATTATTAATAATTGTTATTATCATTGTTATTATTATTATTATTATTATTATTATTATTATTATTATTATTATTATTATTATTGTTTTTATTTTTAATATTAATAATATTATTATAATTAAGATATTTATTAATTATTAATATTAAATAGAATATATATAAAAATAGATATTATGCGTTATAATTCTATCCCTATCTGCTTTATTTATTTTCTTCTTTCTTTTTCATTTTTCCTCCCACTTGTGAGATGCTATCGACCACAATCTGAGCTACAAAACAACCGTGATCAACTCTTGTCACTGCATAATCATTCATTTGCGGCTATAAATTCCCTACTGCTATTTGAGAAATAAAATAGAAATCCAATAAACAAAAACTGTCCTCTATTCGCGATAGCTTTTAGCCAATAGCTCGAATTCGAACGAGTTTTCAAAATCTAATAATCAAGAAGTGTTAGGAATCCCCTAGTCGAACTTTCTGCAAAAATTTCAGCTTCTAATTTCTCCAATTGATTTCGAATTTTGAAGTCAAAGTTTAAAAATAAAAAGTCAACTGATGTGTTCTTTATGAAATTCGAATTCATGTTGTTGTTTCTGGATCAATTAATGGATTTCAAGTGTTAGGAAGGTTATTTCTAACATTTTTCATTAAGTGATTAGGATCTAAAAACAACTAGAAAACGTTTTTGAATTTAGAGTTCATCATCTTCATCGTGAGGCTACTGCTGTTATCGTTTGTTCCTACTTCTGCTCATCTGTTTTCCGTTTTAAACCAAACCCCGAAACCACCCAAAGCTATTTGTTTTAGCAGCTTCACTGCTACTGCTATTCTTTTCCATTTTGAGTGAACAAACACCGCCAACACCATCTGTTTTCCTGCTACTGCTATAATGGTATTTCTACTGCTATGCGTGTTTTTCTTTTTCTTTTGTTGTTGTTGCAACGATGAAGATGATTGTATTAATCGAATTGTGATTTGATATGATGATGGGTATGATATGATAAACACAATAATATGAAAGATAATGTTAACTATGCGATGATGATGTATGATAACGATGATTAACATTGATGATGATGATCATAGAATTATGATTATGATAATTATGATAATGTAAATGACGTGATTCGAATGATGATGATTATGATCGTGAAACATATGTGGTTAATGATAAGATGATAATAATCATAATGATCATTAAGATGATGTCGATATACGAATGATGATGATAATATACGAATGATGATGATGATGATCGTGAAACATATGTGGTTAATGATAAGGATGATGATGACTAACATAAAGTTTAATGATGAAAAATGTTTAGATAATAACAATTGCACATTGTTTTCCTATTTCCACTCCACAGCCATTCGAAAACTACCAAATCAAATCACTATATCTACTTTTAGACCGAATTAATCTTTGGGCTTGATTAATTTGTTATGGGGCCATCCTAATAAGGCCAAGTCCAACAGAGGTTCGAATGGACTTAGTCTGAACAACAAGGGCCGTACATGGTCTGAATAATGGCTAACCGCCTTCTGTTTCTATTTTGGTCGTGACCCAGAATCTCACACACGCTTGGTTGCTCGTTTTCTCGATTACACATCCTCTCATTAAGGGTATGAATTATTAGAACTTGGATTTTGGTTACTTATATATATATATATATATATATATATATATATATATATATATATATATATATATATATATATATATATATATATATATATATAATTATATTTATAAATATATTATGCAAATGTTTATGATTATAATCACGAATATGGTTAATATGAAGTTGACAATGAAATAAATACAATAGAAATATGATTAAGATTGATGATTATGAAAACGATTAAAATATGAAAATGATGATGATATATATATTTTAACATTATTACCATTTTAATTATTATTAGTATTAAATTTATTAAGATTATTATTACTATTTTTATCATTATTATTATTATTAACATAACTTTTATTATTGTTATTATTATTATTAACATTATTATTATTATGATTACAAATATAAAGATTTTAGATACAAATAGTATTAGGAAAATGATTAAAATTACAAATTAATGAATTACTAATATTATTATTATTATTAAATAATATAACTTTTTAATTATTATTAAATATTATTTTTACCAAATAACAATTAGTTACATAGAACTATATTTAATACATATAACATATAATTTATTAAAATAACAAGTATATCACTAATAATATATAAATTGTTCGATTATAATTATATGTGTTAATATATATATATATATATATATATATATATATATATATATATATATATATATATATATATATATATATATATATATATATATATAATATAAATGATATAGGTTCGTGAATCCGATGCCAACCCTGCATTGTTCAGTTCCATCGTATGCATATTTTTACTACAAAATATCGTATTGTGAGTTTCATTTGCTCCCTTTTTAAATGCTTTTGCAATATATATTTTTGGGACTGAGAATACATGCGCTGCTTTTATAAATGTTTTACAAAATAGACACAAGTAATCGAAACTACATTCTATGGTTGGATTATCGAAATCGAATATGCCCCTTTTTAGCCTGGTAATCTAAGAATTAGGGAACAGACACCATAATTGACGCGAATCCTAAAGATAGATCTATTGGGCCCAACAAGCCCCATCCAAAGTACTGGATGCTTTAGTACTTCGAATTTATCATGTTTGAAGGGAATCCCGGAATGATGGGGATATTCTATATGCATCTTGTTAAGGTCGGTTACCAGGTGTTCAATCCATATGAATGATTTTTATCTCTATGCAGTGCGAAATTCCTGATATGAGTTGATGTTTATGAGAAATGGAAATGAAAATCTTGTTGTCTATTAAATTAATGGAAATGATTGATTATGATAAACTAATGAACTCACCAACCTTTTGGTTGACACTTGAAAGCATGTTTATTGTCAGCTATTAAAGAAATCTTCCGCTGTGTATTTGCTCATTTTAAAGATATTACTTGGAGTCATTCATGGCATATTTCAAAAGACGTTGCATTCAAGTCGTTGAGTTCAATAAAGATTAGTATTAAGTAAATGACAGATTAGGTCATTTATAGTTGGATATTATGAAATGGTATGCATGCCTGTCAACTTTCGTTGTAATGAAAGTTTGTATTTTAAAAAAACGAATGCAATGTTTGTAAAATGTATCATATAGAGGTCAAATACCTCGCAATGTAACCATATGTTATTGTATTCGTCCTTATGGATTAGGACGGGTCATCTCACATGCCTGTGAACTTTCGACGAAATGAAAGTTTGACTTTTAAAAACGAATGCAATGTTTGTAAAATGTATCATTTAGAGGTCAAATACCTCGCAATGGAATCATATGTTATTGTATTCGTCCTTATAGATTAGGACGGGTCGTCTCATACTTGGAATCATTCATGGCAAATTTCAAAAGACGTTGCATTCAAGGCATTTGAGTTCAAAAAGACGTTTATTAAGTCAATTACAGATTAGTCATTCAGATTATGGGAATCATATATCATTTGTATCGAAAGGTTATATTTTGAAATGAGTTTGTCTTGTAAACTGAATGCAATATTTGTAAAACATATCATATACAGGTCAGTACCTCGCAATGGGACCAGATGTGATGTATTCATCCAGGTGGATTAGGAAGGGTCGCTAGATGTGGTATCAGAGCGTTGGTCCTAGCGAACCAGGTCCTGCATTAGTGTGTCTAACTGGTAGTTGTTAGGATACATTAGTGAGTCTGGACTTCGACCTTAGCTGCATATTATAAGTTTTGTTTATCATTCCTAGTGGAAAATTACCTGCTTATCATTCTTAAGTCTAGACACGTCTTACTGCAATTATTGCATAGGTAGTGTATAGACAGATTCATATCTTAGCATATCTGTTACTGTAAACTCTGCCTGACAGCTTCCAAAAGTTCCTCCCTAATCTACGAGATCTTCTGTACTATATATAGGTATTTTATGTAATTAGAATATCATCTGATATCTGAAAATCATTTCATATCAAAAAATCTTTTATCTGACCGTGCAAGATGGATCCCGCAACTAGTTCAAATTCTTCGGATTCTGGTAGCTATTCCGATATGGATTTCCGCACGAGCTCCGAAAGCAGTATACACTACTACATTTTGGCTCATTTAGTGCCCCTCATTTAGACGTGTCCATCAACTAAGACGTCTAATTAAATCAAAGGAACTCATCTAATTAATTTTTTTTAAAAAGAAAACCGGAACACGTCTAAAAAATAGTAGGAACACTTCTAATTAGAAACTTGCAACACATCTACATAAGTATAACACCTCTAACTGGTAACCACGTCTAATTAGTATTACCAAGAACACGTCTAATTAACAACACGTCTAATTAGTTTTACCAGGAACACGTCTAATAAGTTTTACCAGGAACACGTCTAAATGACAACACGTCTAATAAGTTTTCAAGAACACGTCTAGTTAATTTACAAGACACGTCCAATTAGTTAGATGGACACGTCTAATTGAAACACATCTAAATAAGTTACCAGCGACACGTCTAATTAACCAAACACGTCTAATATGTTACTAGGAACGTCTAATTTAATCCTAAAACTAACGGAGCCCATCTTTTGGCACAACAAATTAACAGGCTTCCTCTATTCTCTCTTTTTGAACCTGCGATTATTGCTAAAACTAGGGTTTTTGATTCAATTGAAATTCACATTCTTTGCTGTATATATATATATATATATATATATATATATATATATATATATATATATATATATATATATATATATATATATATATATATATATATATATATATATATATATATATATATATATATATATAACAAAAAGGTATTTATGTAATTTTCTAATTAAATTGAATTAATTATTCATTATTATAATTTATACATACAACATATATACATATAATCATATACGTAGTATAATCATCGCATACTCTGTACAAAATAGGGATAAAAGACACAGGGGTCCAATGAGTTGTAAACCCAAATTAGGGTTTTCAAAATCATCCATCATTCTCTCTGTCACATCTCATCGCTTTGCTAATTACACCTTACTCTATCAACCTTCTACATTACGCTTCCATTACGACTAAATTTTAGAGATGGTTGAACATCAAAATTGGTAGTATGTCTGATGTGAAATCTCCAAATGATTTTAATTCGATTATGCTGACTAGGACTCATGAGCGGAATTGTTGCTTGACTTATGATTATGTGACTGATGATGTTGCTGCTGTGATGTTGGGAGAAACTGATTTGGATTTAATTTCATCTATGAGTTCGATGTTGATTTCAAGACCCGCTGATTCGAGTTTTTCACATCAGGATGCATTGCAGAGATGTATTGAACACGCTAAGCTTTGGATTGAGAAGTCTGAACAGCCAGTCAGTCATAACTCGAATGTTACATGTATGTTTAAATCTTTGTTTAACTGATTATTTCTGAGTATGTGTAATTATGAATGAGTTTATGATTTAGTGGCTCGTTGGATTTGACAGATGCTGCTTTGAGAGAGAATTTAGTGAAGATTATTGGGTCAGATTATATGAAAATAACCCCGAAGATGAAAGCAACAGCTGAAGTGGCTGCAGAAGCGGCTAGAAATTATACGTATCAGGTGCCTATGGGAGATTCAGCTACTCAACATGAGCAAAAGGTAAAATTGGATGGCTTTAATTTAATACTAAGTGAATTGTACAAACCTGGTTGCTTTCTGGTCTATTATATTACTTCAGTTTATTCTGTTACTTAACATAGCTTTAATCATATATAAACTTTGAGACTTCTAAAGTAGTACTTATGGATGGGCTTTGTGTTGGTCTGATTTTTCCGTAGTCTTGAGAGGCGACTCGGGTTAGGGTTTCAAAATGTTGCAAGTTTTTTTAAAGCTCTATTTATCAGTTGTCATGTACAAGTTAAATAAATTATGCTTCAATTAAAGGTTTGGGCTTCACAACTGTTTTTCTTTGATATTCCTTCAGTAACAAATTCGTGGTTGGTTAGTTATATATACTTCATTTGTAACATCCTCAGATCGGGCCTAGAAGTAAGATTACTATTGTGCCCTTAGGCATATTTGTGCGATTATTTATGCCTTTATTTTATTTATATGTGTAATATTATTTTATTATTTAGTTATGATAGGTCAGATCATGTTGAGATTAGAAGAAAAGACTAGTTAGAATGAGATTCGGTAGGTGTGAAGGAGATTCAGTATTAGAGAGAATTAACAAGATTTACATTCCACAGCTTCTAGAACTCAGTTACAATGCAATGGCTATCTAATTAGGACTATTTAGGTTCCTTATATAGCCCTCCTTTTAAGGAACCATCATTTAAGCTTATTTCACATTAACACTATACAACTTCGGGGTCCTAACAATCTCCCCCTTAGTGTTAAATGTGAACTTTACAATATAATCCTATTGAGTAATCTTGAGAGGTCCAAACATTAGTTTCCATCGTGTGCCATCTGGTTTCAAAACTTCTACTTGGTTTTCTGAAATCTGCTTAGAAGGTTTCCAGACGCCCCACGCTTTTCTTGGATCTCCCTCATGTAATGGATATTCATCCATTTCTTTGAAATATCTTCTCTTTCTTTGGCCACGAAGAATCTCAAACTATTTTATACTGATCCAGAGCTTCAGACGATCTCTGATATGCTTTATAAACTCTCTAAGACCCATTTTCATGTCAATGTCATTAAACTTGCTTTGACGAATTTTAAGATACTTCGGTGCAGCCTTGAGTGTACCATCTGAGTATTTGTTCAACTCATCAGTGTGGATGAACACTTTTTCTTTCTGAAAATTCATAAATACAAACCCTTCGGGTTCTAATTGCATTTGAAACATTCTCATATCCTTTAGCCCCTCTGTATATTGATTCGGACAGGTTATTCGAATCTTTTTCCTATTTGCTTCGAGACCAATTTGAAAATCTTCACGTCTCATCAGTTCAATTGTCTCCATCAAGTATCTTTTCACAGCTTCCAAAGCTTGAGCCTTAGCAAAAGGTCGAATGGTGATGATACGGAGGTAGCTGTAGATGTGAATGCTATCAAGCATATCTAGATTATGAAAATCTGCTTCTGTCAACTTGTATTCCTTCTCATCTTCTCTAATAACATGGAACTGACTGATGACTTCTTTTTTCTCACTTATCTCTACTCCTACTCGAGTAATATTCAACACTTCAGAAATACGATATTTTCTTTGAAGCCACAAATCATCTTCATCTTTGTTGATGTGTTTCCTCTACATAAACTCATACCAATTTCTTTTACTTGCTGGAAGCAATCTTGAACCCATATAAGTAAATCTTTTACTCCTTGGTGTTTCATTAATGCGGAAGATCTTGTAAGCATTTTCCTCGATGAATGTGTTTTGTAAAGTTATGAAATCATGTTCAACTCCCAATAACAATATTTATTCCCGATTCTTAAAGAATATACCATGGTTTCATTTGAATATGGAATTCACTGTTTCACTTGATGTAGATGTACCAGAAGTTGATCCTTCGTTAGTATTTATTGGATTTGAACTCGATGAAGGTGTAGAATTCGATGAATGATCAGTAGGATTTGTTGCATCATGACTTGGAACATTATCATCTTCAATATGGTCAAAGATATCATCATCATTTGGGTTAACATAAAGATTGTCTTCATCGTCATCAGAAGAATCCATTTCATCATCACTTTTAGTTACTGGATCAGGATTCCCTTTATCTACAATCTCTACATTTTCTGAGATTGAAGATACTGAAGATAATTTACTTAGAATGACAAACCCATCATCATCTGTTTCTTCAAGATAGAAATCACTTAAGTTCAAATCCTCATCTATCAGCCTCTGAATGCACAATTGGAATTATAACTTGCTCAGGCTCCTTATCATCAATTTCATCATTAGTAGAAACCATTTTTGATTCTGTCTGAACCTGTTGAGCTTGAGAAGCTGATGAAGACCTCACACCACCACCCTTAGTCGAAATGTTCACCGTTAGATATTCTCCATCTACTCATATCTCCCCCTCATGGCTATTCCGAGGATCAGAATCGCCATGTTCATCATCACGGTGAGGACTTAGAGGAGAAGAGCATGAAGTAAGTGGATATCATACTCTATCGCGAAACAATGCTTGTAGCGAGGTGCGTCAAAGTACATCAAGATTAACTCGAGAAAACATACGACTGAAATATTCTTGCTCCAAAGCATCATAGAAATTTGGTGAACGCTAGGGTGATGGTGGTAATGTAACAAAAGGAACAGCAACAGCAGCAGCAGCATCGGTTGGAGGCGATGTCGGTGGAAGTGTTTGATTTACCATGAGGGCAGGTAAGGATGTTTTTGCGGTATTATTCTTATATGTAGGGCTGTACATACTACTAGTCAGATTCATGATATCCCCTTCTGATGGAGGTTGGGCAACAACTAGAGTTGTCGCCGGCGAAGTTTCTTTTGAAGCATCCGCCTTCATGACTTTAGTCTCATGGGACTCTGACAAAGTAGTGGAACTACCCGTCGGTTTAGATCTCGCAGAGATATTGCTATCTCCGACTCCTAAAATCATTAATATACCATGAGGTGGTACATATCTTTCAGTTAGCGACTCTTCCTCCAGACCCTGAGTTTCAGAATCTGAAAGATAAGTGGTTTGAACCAATGGATCACTTTCATGAACCAAGGGATCAGTCTGCTGGAAGTCTGAGAAATATCCCGAAGGATTGTCATGTTGACTCGTTTCCAAGGGACGCGGCAGATCTCCCTCATCAAGATAAGCCGGACCTCGAGACCATGTTGTACGTTGAGGCACAGGAGGATTTCCAGCCGATACGCAGGGTGCCTTTTCAAGATTTTTCGGCTCCCCTTCGGCCATTCTGGACTTCAATGATTGAGTTTCCTCAATCGATTTAGTCAATGCAGACTTTACTGCAGAGGAAGACTTTACTTCCTTAGATGCTGAAGCATCTTGCTGTGTAAGATTTGTTATTAAGTCCTGTTTAGATTGGATGGGCTTAGTGGTCTTTTTACCATCCTTGCATTTAGCTCTCTTGCCTACCAAAGCTTGCACTTCATTTAGCATAGGGCTTACTGTTATTATTGGATGTGATACAGAGATGGGTGAGGGTGACCTAATTGGCTCTAGGTATTGATCCGTATCACCAACGGTTGGAGTAACTGTTTGGCAGACGATAGGTGTCGAAGCCCTAGATCAAGTTACTCGATTGGTTGGCGGAGTCTGAATCATCTCATCAGGCATAAATCGAGTTCTCTTAGGAGAATGTTTAGGAGATGATTCAGTTGCTGAAGAATCAGTGTCACTGCTCACTTCGGGTGTTTTTGAAAGGGTTGGTTCAATCCTAGGTGAACTAGGTTCCCTGATCCTCACGGGTTGAGCTTGGTGTGCTGCCCTAGAACGTTTGAGGTTCACCCTAAGTGGAGGATTACCTGGCCCGGGTTGTTGTACTACAGGTTCCTCTACAACCTCTGGGGCTGGAACCAAGGCGGGTTCAACATGTTCTTGTTGTGCCGGGTTTGGAAGAGTTATTCCTACAGCCTCAAAATAAGAACGCATTCGAACATCTTGGGGTGCAGCTAGCTCCACAAGCCAATTTGGAATTGGCGCGGTGAATTGATTATCAAATACCATCGGGGTATTCATCTTCAGCTCCCCAAATCTTTTCATCTGTAATCCATGTGTACCTGGGAAAAATATATTTGCATTTCTGCAAGCAGTGATAGCATCATGGATAAAGATACATAAAAACCTTTCACAAGGGATGTATGAACCCCTTGGCTTATCAAATTGAGCCTGAACCAAATCCCATAATAGTTCTGCATAATCAGGAGTCTCTACTCTTATGAAAGAGTAGAACACTTTCAGCATCGGCACAGTCAAGCTGTCGGATCCACTTCTTGTCATCAGCAAGTATCTGTTGATGATTGAGATGATCACATACCATCTTGAGTGCAGATATTTCTTTTGAAACTTAGCCGGTGGAACATTGTTTGCTCCAACATAACCAAGATCAAAGATTGATGACTTCATCTACTGAGTAGCAGGGAAAGCAGGAGCATTCTGTACAAGAGGAAGCCTAAAGATCCTCCTAAAATCAGCCTTAGTGATACTCCTCATCCCTTGAACTCCTCTTAGCTCAAACTCAAATCGAGCTTGTGTACCCTCTGGATTTGCAGCAATAGGTTGTGTAGCTTCCACAAACCTAATGGTTCTATTGAGTAGCTCCAGATCTGTCACAGGTACACTGACAGTTGAGCTTAGAGCAGGCCACAGTGTATGCCTCTCTAGTATTGCAACCCAGTAATTGCACGGAATGTTGGTTTCAAAGTTGATGAAGTGATTGTTCGCCATTTAGCTGTATAAAGAAGAAATAGAAGACCACAAGATATTTAACATAAAGCACATATCCCTAATCTTATTAGCCTTTGAAATCCGTTGTATTTTTCAAGTTTTAAAATTTTTATGGTTTTTCTAAGTTATAAACATCATTTATTCCAAATATGAACAAGTAATTGACAAACATGACATTCATATTGAAATGTCCCGTTCTTATTGATTAAAAACGTTCCATATTAATTGATTTCGTTGCGAGGTTTTGACCTCTATATGAGACGTTTTTCAAAGACTGCATTCATTTTTAAAACAAACCATAACCTTTATTTCATAAATAAAGGTTTAAAAAGCTTTACGTAGATTATCAAATAATGATAATCTAAAATATCCTGTTTACACACGACCATTACATAATGGTTTACAATACAAATATGTTACATCGAAATCAGTTTCTTGAATGCAGTTTTTACACAATATCATACAAACATGGACTCCAAAGCTTGTCCTTATTTTAGTATGCAACAGCGGAAGCTCTTAATATTCACCTGAGAATAAACATGCTTTAAACGTCAACAAAAATGTTGGTGAGTTATAGGTTTAACCTATATATATCAAATCGTAACAATAGACCACAAGATTTTATATTTCAATACACATCCCATACATAGAGATAAAAATCATTCATATGGTGAACACCTGGTAACCGACATTAACAAGATGCATATATAAGAATATCCCCATCATTCCTGGACACCCTTCGGATATGATATAAATTTCGAAGTACTAAAGCATCCGGTACTTTGGATGGGGTTTGTTAGGCCCAATAGATCTATCTTTAGGATTCGAATCAATTAGGGTGTCTGTTCCCTAATTCTTAGATTACCAGACTTAATAAAAAGGGGCATATTCGATTTCGATAATTCAACCATAGAATGTAGTTTCACGTACTTGTGTCTATTTTGTAAATCATTTATAAAACCTGCATGTATTCTCATCCCAAAAATATTAGATTTTAAAAGTGGGACTATAACTCACTTTCACAGATTTTTACTTCGTCGGGAAGTAAGACTTGGCCACTGGTTGATTCACGAACCTATAACAATATATACATATATATCAAAGTATGTTCAAAATATATTTACAACACTTTTAATATATTTTGATGTTTTAAGTTTATTAAGTCAGCTGTCCTCGTTAGTAACCTACAACTAGTTGTCCACAGTTAGATGTACAGAAATAAATCGATAAATATTATCTTGAATCAATCCACGACCCAGTGTATACGTATCTCAGTATTGATCACAACTCAAACTATATATATTTTGGAATCAACCTCAACCCTGTATAGCTAACTCCAACATTCACATATAGAGTGTCTATGGTTGTTCCGAAATATATATAGATGTGTCGACATGATAGGTCGAAACATTGTATACGTGTCTATGGTATCTCAAGATTACATAATATACAATACAAGTTGATTAAGTTATGGTTGGAATAGATTTGTTACCAATTTTCACGTAGCTAAAATGAGAAAAATTATCCAATCTTGTTTTACCCATAACTTCTTCATTTTAAATCCGTTTTGAGTGAATCAAATTGCTATGGTTTCATATTGAACTCTATTTTATGAATCTAAACAGAAAAGTATAGGTTTATAGTCGGAAAAATAAGTTACAAGTCGTTTTTGTAAAGGTAGTCATTTCAGTCGAAAGAACGACGTCTAGATGACCATTTTAGAAAACATACTTCCACTTTGAGTTTAATCATAATTTTTGGATATAGTTTCATGTTCATAATAAAAATCATTTTCTCAGAATAACAACTTTAAAATCAAAGTTTATCATAGTTTTTAATTAACTAACCCAAAACAGCCCGCGGTGTTACTACGACGGCGTAAATCCGGTTTTACGGTGTTTTTCGTGTTTCCAGGTTTTAAATCATTAAGTTAGCATATCATATAGATATAGAACATGTGTTTAGTTGATTTTAAAAGTCAAGTTAGAAGGATTAACTTTTGTTTGCGAACAAGTTTAGAATTAACTAAACTATGTTCTAGTGATTACAAGTTTAAACCTTCGAATAAGATAGCTTTATATGTATGAATCGAATGATGTTATGAACATCATTACTACCTTAAGTTCCTTGGATAAACCTACTGGAAAAGAGAAAAATGGATCTAGCTTCAATGGATCCTTGGATGGCTCGAAGTTCTTGAAGCAGAATCATGACACGAAAACAAGTTCAAGTAAGATCATCACTTGAAATAAGATTGTTATAGTTATAGAAATTGAACCAAAGTTTGAATATGATTATTACCTTGTATTAGAATGATAACCTACTGTAAGAAACAAAGATTTCTTGAGGTTGGATGATCACCTTACAAGATTGGAAGTGAGCTAGCAAACTTGAAAGTATTCTTGATTTTATGAAACTAGAACTTTTGGAATTTATGAAGAACACTTAGAACTTGAAGATAGAACTTGAGAGAGATCAATTAGATGAAGAAAATTGAAGAATGAAAGTGTTTGTAGGTGTTTTTGGTTGTTGGTGTATGGATTAGATATAAAGGATATGTAATTTTGTTTTCATGTAAATAAGTCATGAATGATTACTCATATTTTTGTAATTTTATGAGATATTTCATGCTAGTTGCCAAATGATGGTTCCCACATGTGTTAGGTGACTCACATGGCTGCTAAGAGCTGATCATTGGAGTGTATATACCAATAGTACATACATCTAAAAGCTGTGTATTGTACGAGTACGAATACGGGTGCATACGAGTAGAATTGTTGATGAAACTGAACGAGGATGTAATTGTAAGCATTTTTGTTAAGTAGAAGTATTTTAATAAGTGTATTGAATTCTTTCAAAAGTGTATAAATACATATTAAAACACTACATGTATATACATTTTAACTGAGTCGTTAAGTCATCGTTAGTCGTTACATGTAAGTGTTGTTTTGAAACCTTTAGGTTAACGATCTTGTTAAATGTTGTTAACCCAATGTTTATAATATAAAATGAGATTTTAAATTATTATATTGTCATGATATTATCATGTATGAATATCTCTTAATATGATATATATACATTAAATGTCTTTACAACGATAATCGTTACATATATGTCTCGTTTAAAAATCATTAAGTTAGTAGTCTTGTTTTTACATATGTAGTTCATTGTTAATATACTTAATGATATGTTTACTTATCATAGTATCATGTTAACTATATATATATCCATATATATGTCATCATATAGTTTTTACAACTTTTAACGTTCGTGAATCACCGGTCAACTTGGGTGGTCAATTGTCTATATGAAACATATTTCAATTAATCAAGTCTTAACAAGTTTGATTGCTTAACATGTTGGAAACATTTAATCATGTAAATATCAATCTCAATTAATATATATAAACATGGAAAAGTTCGGGTCCCTACAGTACCTACCCGTTAAATAAATTTTGTCCCGAAATTTTAAGCTGTTGAAGGTGTTGACGAATCTTCTGGAAATAGATGCGGGTATTTCTTCTTCATCTGATCTTCACGCTCCCAGGTGAACTCGGGTCCTCTACGAGCATTCCATCGAACCTTAACAATTGGTATCTTGTTTTGCTTAAGTCTTTTAACCTCACGATCCATTATTTCGACGGGTTCTTCGATGAATTGAAGTTTTTCGTTGATTTGGATTTCATCTAACGGAATAGTGAGATCTTCTTTAGCAAAACATTTCTTTAAATTCGAGACGTGGAAAGTGTTATGTACAGCCGCGAGTTGTTGAGGTAACTGTAGTCGGTAAGCTACTGGTCCGATACGATCAATAATCTTGAATGGTCCAATATACCTTGGATTTAATTTCCCTCGTTTACCAAATCGAACAACGCCTTTCCAAGGTGCAACTTTAAGCATGACCATCTCTCCAATTTCAAATTCTATATCTTTTCTTTTAATGTCAGCGTAGCTCTTTTGTCGACTTTGGGCGGTTTTCAACCGTTGTTGAATTTGGATGATCTTCTCGGTAGTTTCTTGTATAATCTCCGGACCCGTAATCTGTCTATCCCCCACTTCACTCCAACAAATCGGAGACCTGCACTTTCTACCATAAAGTGCTTCAAACGGCGCCATCTCAATGCTTGAATGGTAGCTGTTGTTGTAGGAAAATTCTGCTAACGGTAGATGTCGATCCCAACTGTTTCCGAAATCAATAACACATGCTCGTAGCATGTCTTCAAGCGTTTGTATCGTTCTTTCGCTCTGCCCATCAGTTTGTGGATGATAGGCAGTACTCATGTCTAGACGAGTTCCTAATGCTTGCTGTAATGTCTGCCAGAATCTTGAAATAAATCTGCCATCCCTATCAGAGATAATAGAGATTGGTATTCCATGTCTGGAGACGACTTCCTTCAAATACAGTCGTGCTAACTTCTCCATCTTGTCATCTTCTCTTATTGGTAGGAAGTGTGCTGATTTGGTGAGACGATCAACTATTACCCAAATAGTATCAAAACCACTTGCAGTCCTTGGCAATTTAGTGATGAAATCCATGGTAATGTTTTCCCATTTCCATTCCGGGATTTCGGGTTGTTGAAGTAGACCTGATGGTTTCTGATGCTCAGCTTTGACCTTAGAACACGTCAAACATTCTCCTACGTATTTAGCAACATCGGCTTTCATACCCGGCCACCAAAAATATTTCTTGAGATCCTTGTACATCTTCCCCGTTCCAGGATGTATTGAGTATCTGGTTTTATGAGCTTCTCTAAGTACCATTTCTCTCATATCTCCAAATTTTGGTACCCAAATCCTTTCAGCCCTATACCGGGTTCCGTCTTCCCGAATATTAAGATGCTTCTCCGATCCTTTGGGTATTTCATCCTTTAAAGTTCCCTCTTTTAAAACTCCTTGTTGCGCCTCCTTTATTTGAGTAGTAATGTTATTATGAATCATTATATTCATAGATTTTACTCGAATGGGTTCTCTGTCCTTCCTGCTCAAGGCATCGGCTACCACATTTGCCTTCCCCGGGTGGTAACGAATCTCAAAGTCGTAATCATTCAACAATTCAATCCACCTACGCTGCCTCATATTCAGTTGTTTCTGATTAAATATGTGTTGAAGACTTTTGTGGTCGGTATATATAATACTTTTGACCCCATATAAGTAGTGCCTCCAAGTCTTTAATGCAAAAACAACCGCGCCTAATTCCAAATCATGCGTCGTATAATTTTGCTCGTGAATCTTCAATTGTCTAGACGCATAAGCAATCACCTTCGTTCGTTGCATTAATACACAACCGAGACCTTGCTTTGATGCGTCACAATAAATCACAAAATCATCATTCCCTTCAGGCAATGACAGTATAGGTGCCGTAGTTAGCTTTTTCTTCAATAATTGAAACGCCTTCTCTTGTTCATCCTTCCATTCAAATTTCTTCCCTTTATGCGTTAATGCAGTCAAGGGTTTTGCTATTTTGGAGAAATCTTGGATGAATCTTCTGTAGTAACCAGCTAGTCCTAAAAATTGACGTATATGCTTCGGAGTTTTTGGGGTTTCCCACTTTTCAACGGTTTCGATCTTTGCTGGGTCCACCTGGATACCTTATTTGTTCACTATGTGGCCGAGGAATTGAACTTCTTCCAACCAAAATGCACACTTTGAAAACTTAGCGTACAGTTTTTCTTTCCTCAATACTTCTAGCACTTTTCTCAAATGTTCTTCGTGCTCTTGATCATTCTTTGAGTAAATAAGTATGTCATCGATGAAAACAATGACAAACTTGTCAAGATATGGCCCACACACTCGGTTCATAAGGTCCATGAACACAGCTGGTGCATTAGTTAAACCAAACGGCATGACCATAAACTCGTAATGACCGTAACGTGTTCTGAAAGCAGTCTTTGGAATATCATCTTCTTTCACCCGCATTTGATGATACCCGGAACGTAAGTCAATCTTTGAATAAACAGACGAGCCTTGTAGTTGATCAAATAAGTCGTCGATTCTCGGTAGTGGGTAGCGGTTCTTGATGGTAAGTTTGTTCAACTCTCGGTAGTCGATACACAACCTGAATGTACCATCTTTCTTCTTGACAAACAAAACAGGAGCTCCCCACGGTGATGTGCTTGGTCGAATGAAACCACGCTCTAAAAGTTCTTGTAATTGGCTTTGCAGTTCTTTCATCTCGCTGGGTGCGAGTCTGTAAGGAGCACGAGCTATTGGTGCAGCTCCTGGTACAAGATCTATTTGAAATTCAACGGATCGATGTGGGGGTAATCCCGGTAATTCTTTCGGAAATACATCGGGAAATTCTTTTGCAATGGGAACATCATTGATGCTCTTTTCTTCAGTTTGTACTTTCTCGACGTGTGCTAGAACAGCATAGCAACCTTTTCTTATTAGTTTTTGTGCCTTCAAATTACTAATAAGATGTAGCTTCGTGTTGCCCTTTTCTCCGTACACCATTAAGGGTTTTCCTTTTTCTCGTATAATACGAATTGCATTTTTGTAACAAACGATCTCCGCTTTCACTTCTTTCAACCAGTCCATACCGATTATCACATCAAAACTCCCTAACTCTACTGGTATCAAATCAATCTTAAATGTTTCGCTAACCAGTTTAATTTCTCGATTCCGACATATATTATCTGCTGAAATTAATTTACCATTTGCTAATTCGAGTAAAAATTTACTATCCAAAGGCGTCAATGGACAACTTAATTTAGCACAAAAATCTCTACTCATATAGCTTCTATCCGCACCCGAATCAAATAAAACGTAAGCAGATTTATTGTCAATAAGAAACGTACCCGTAACAAGCTCCGGGTCTTCCTGTGCCTCTGCCGCATTAATATTGAAAATTCTTCCGCGGCCTTGTACATTCGTGTTCTCCTGGTTCGGGCAATTTCTAATAATGTGGCCCGGTTTTCCACATTTATAACAAACTACATTGGCATAACTTGCTCCGACACTACTTGCTCCGCCATTACTCGTTCCGACACCATTTGTTCCTTTCGTTCTATTAACCCCTGGTCCGTAGACCTCACACTTCGCCGCGCTATGACCATTTCTTTTACACTTGTTGCAAAATTTGGTGCAGAACCCCGAGTGATTCTTTTCACACCTTTGGCATAGCTGCTTCTGATTGTTATTGTTGTTGCGGTTATTATTGTTGTTGGGATGATTGTTGTAGTTGTTGTTGTTGTTGTTGTTGGGCCGTTTGTTGTAGTTGCGATTGATGTTGCGATTGTTGGGATAATTGTTGCGATTATTGTTGTAATTGCTGTTGTTGTTGTATTGGTGATTCTTATCACCGTTTTCCTCCCACTTTCTTTTGACTTGCTTCACATTGGCCTCTTCAGCAGTCTGTTCTTTAATTCTTTCTTCAATCTGGTTCACGAGTTTGTGAGCCATTCTACATGCCTGTTGTATGGAGGCGGGCTCGTGTGAACTTATATCTTCTTGGATTCTTTCCGGTAATCCTTTCACAAACGCGTCGATCTTCTCTTCCTCATCTTCGAATGCTCCCGGACACAATAGGCACAATTCTGTGAATCGTCTTTCGTACGTGGTAATATCAAATCCTTGGGTTTGTAACCATCTAAGTTCTGTCTTGAGCTTATTGACCTCGGTTCTGGGACGGTACTTCTCGTTCATCAAGTGCTTGAATGCTGACCACGGTAGTGCGTACGCATCGTCTTGTCCCACTTGCTCTAGATAGGTATTCCACCATGTTAACACACAACTTGTGAAGGTATGCGTAGCGTACTTCACTTTGTCCTCTTCAGTACACTTACTTATGGCAAACACCGATTCAACCTTCTCGGTCCACCGTTTCAATCCGATCGGTCCTTCGGTTCCATCAAATTCCAAAGGTTTGCAGGCAGTGAATTCTTTGTAGGTGCATCCTACACGATTTCCTGTACTGCTAGATCCAAGGTTATTGTTGGTATGTAGCGCAGCCTGTACTGCGGCTATGTTTGAAGCTAGAAAAGTACGGAATTCCTCTTCATTCATATTCACGGTGTGTCGAGTAGTCGGTGCCATTTCCTTCAAAATAGTTAAATGGAACAAGTTAATCATACAGAATATTAAGAGTAGTTAATAGTATTTCGTAGCATAATATGAACTCATTTATAAAAGCTTTTTCTTCATATTAGCGTTTTATAAGTTTAAATTCGGGTAGTACCTACCCGTTAAGTTCATACTTAGTAGCTAATATACAATTCAACTACTACAATTCTATATGAAAAACTGATTGTAATAATATTTCGCGTTCAAACTTTTATACAATATTTTACAAACTTACAATACCGCTTATTTTACATAAAGCATGAAATATAGCACACAATAACTTTGATACAAGATAGTTGTGAAGACAATTCTAGCTAGTACACAAGTCGTTCAGCAAAGGCAATAAAGACACGTAATTCATACGTCCAGAAACAAGTCATGCATTCTGGTTTTACTAAGACTACTTCCCATCCTTGGTCTTGTGCAACATAACCGTTATGGCCGTTGATAAGACAGCGTGTTGTAACGTCATCAAAGGGACGAGGGTTACGTAATGTCCAACAGTCCCGTAATAATCTAAAAACCTCATTTCTTACCCCAATTACCGACTCCGTCACTTGTGGAAACGTTTTGTTTAATAGTTGTAGCCCGATGTTCTTGTTCTCACTTTGGTGAGAAGCAAACATTACTAATCCGTAAGCATAACATGCTTCTTTATGTTGCATGTTAGCCGCTTTTTCTAAATCACGAAGTCCAATATTCGGATATATTGAGTCAAAATAATTTCTTAACCCGTTGCGTAAAATAGCATTTGGGTTCCCCGCAATATATGCGTCAAAGTAAACACATCGTAACTTATGGGTTTCCCAATGTGATATCCCCCATCTTTCAAACGAAAGTCTCTTATAAACCAAGACATTCTTGGAACGTTCTTCGAATGTCTTACAAACTGATCTCGCCTTAAATAGTTGTGCCGAAGAATTCTGGCCGACTCTAGACAAGATTTCATCAATCATGTCTCCGGGTAGGTCTCTTAAAATATTGGGTTGTCTATCCATTTTGTGTTTTTAAACTGTAAAATAGACAAGAGTTAGTTTCATAAAAAAATACTTATTAATACAAGCAATTTTTACATATATCATAAAGCATAAGAACACTATATTACATATATTACACCACACGAATACAACTATCTTATTCCGACTCGCTCGTTTCTTCTTCTTCGGTTTTGGTTCGTTTTGCCAAGTTTCTAGGGATATATGATGTTCTCCTAATACGAGCCGTCGTTGTCCACATTGGTTTAGAAAAACCTGGTGGTTTAGAGGTTCCCGGGTCATTGTTACAACTTAAGGACTTCGGGGGTTGACGATACATATAAAGTTCATCGGGGTTGGAATTAGATTTCTCTATTTTTATGCCCTTTCCCTTATTATTTTCTTTTGCCTTTTTAAATTCAGTTGGGGTAATTTCTATAACATCATCGGAATTCTCGTCGGAATCCGATTCATCGGAGAATTGGTAATCCTCCCAATATTTTGCTTCCTTGGCGGAAACACCATTGACCATAATTAACTTTGGTCGGTTGGTTGAGGATTTTCTTTTACTTAACCGTTTTATTATTTCCCCCACCGGTTCTATTTCTTCATCCGGTTCCGATTCTTCTTCCGGTTCCGATTCTTCTTCCGGTTCCGACTCTTCTTCCGGTTCCTCTTCGGGAACTTGTGAATCAGTCCACAAATCATTCCAATTTACATTTGACTCTTCATTATTATTAGGTGAGTCAATGGGACTTGTTCTAGAGGTAGACATCTATCACATAATATCAAACACGTTAAGAGATTAATATATCACATAATATTCATATGTTAAAAATATATAGTTTCCAACAAAAATGTTAAGCAATCATTTTTAAAGAAAACACGGTCGAAGTCCAGACTCACTAATGCATCCTAACAAACTCGATAAGACACACTAATGCAAATTTTCTGGTTCTCTAAGACCAACGCTCGGATACCAACTGAAATGTCCCGTTCTTATTGATTAAAAACGTTCCATATTAATTGATTTCGTTGCGAGGTTTTGACCTCTATATGAGACGTTTTTCAAAGACTGCATTCATTTTTAAAACAAACCATAACCTTTATTTCATAAATAAAGGTTTAAAAAGCTTTACGTAGATTATCAAATAATGATAATCTAAAATATCCTGTTTACACACGACCATTACATAATGGTTTACAATACAAATATGTTACATCGAAATCAGTTTCTTGAATACAGTTTTTACACAATATCATACAAACATGGACTCCAAATCTTGTCCTTATTTTAGTATGCAACAGCGGAAGCTCTTAATATTCACCTGAGAATAAACATGCTTTAAACGTCAACAAAAATGTTGGTGAGTTATAGGTTTAACCTATATATATCAAATCGTAACAATAGACCACAAGATTTTATATTTCAATACACATCCCATACATAGAGATAAAAATCATTCATATGGTGAACACCTGGTAACCGACATTAACAAGATGCATATATAAGAATATCCCCATCATTCCGGGACACCCTTCGGATATGATATAAATTTCGAAGTACTAAAGCATCCGGTACTTTGGATGGGGTTTGTTAGGCCCAATAGATCTATCTTTAGGATTCGCGTCAATTAGGGTGTCTGTTCCCTAATTCTTAGATTACTAGACTTAATAAAAAGGGGCATATTCGATTTCGATAATTCAACCATAGAATGTAGTTTCACGTACTTGTGTCTATTTTGTAAATCATTTATAAAACCTGCATGTATTCTCATCCCAAAAATATTAGATTTTAAAAGTGGGACTATAACTCACTTTCACAGATTTTTACTTCGTCGGGAAGTAAGACTTGGCCACTGGTTGATTCACGAACCTATAAGAATATATACATATATATCAAAGTATGTTCAAAATATATTTACAACACTTTTAATATATTTTGATGTTTTAAGTTTATTAAGTCAGCTGTCCTCGTTAGTAACCTACAACTAGTTGTCCACAGTTAGATGTACAGAAATAAATCGATAAATATTATCTTGAATCAATCCACGACCCAGTGTATACGTATCTCAGTATTGATCACAACTCAAACTATATATATTTTGGAATCAACCTCAACCCTGTATAGCTAACTCCAACATTCACATATAGAGTGTCTATGGTTGTTCCGAAATATATATAGATGTGTCGACATGATAGGTCGAAACATTGTATTCGTGTCTATGGTATCTCAAGATTACATAATATACAATACAAGTTGATTAAGTTATGGTTGGAATAGATTTGTTACCAATTTTCACGTAGCTAAAATGAGAAAAATTATCCAATCTTGTTTTACCCATAACTTCTTCATTTTAAATCCGTTTTGAGTGAATCAAATTGCTATGGTTTCATATTGAACTCTATTTTATGAATCTAAACAGAAAAGTATAGGTTTATAGTCGGAAAAATAAGTTACAAGTCGTTTTTGTAAAGGTAGTCATTTCAGTCGAAAGAACGACGTCTAGATGACCATTTTAGAAAACATACTTCCACTTTGAGTTTAATCATAATTTTTGGATATAGTTTCATGTTCATAATAAAAATCATTTTCTCAGAATAACAACTTTAAAATCAAAGTTTATCATAGTTTTTAATTAACTAACCCAAAACAGCCCGCGGTGTTACTACGACGGCGTAAATCCGGTTTTACGGTGTTTTTCGTGTTTCCAGGTTTTAAATAATTAAGTTAGCATATCATATAGATATAGAACATGTGTTTAGTTGATTTTAAAAGTCAAGTTAGAAGGATTAACTTTTGTTTGCGAACAAGTTTAGAATTAACTAAACTATGTTCTAGTGATTACAAGTTTAAACCTTCGAATAAGATAGCTTTATATGTATGAATCGAATGATGTTATGAACATCATTACTACCTTAAGTTCCTTGGATAAACCTACTGGAAAAGAGAAAAATGGATCTAGCTTCAATGGATCCTTGGATGGCTCGAAGTTCTTGAAGCAGAATCATGACACGAAAACAAGTTCAAGGAAGATCATCACTTGAAATAAGATTGTTATAGTTATAGAAATTGAACCAAAGTTTGAATATGATTATTACCTTGTATTAGAATGATAACCTACTGTAAGAAACAAAGATTTCTTGAGGTTGGATGATCACCTTACAAGATTGGAAGTGAGCTAGCAAACTTGAAAGTATTCTTGATTTTATGAAACTAGAACTTTTGGAATTTATGAAGAACACTTAGAACTTGAAGATAGAACTTGAGAGAGATCAATTAGATGAAGAAAATTGAATAATGAAAGTGTTTGTAGGTGTTTTTGGTCGTTGGTGTATGGATTAGATATAAAGGATATGTAATTTTGTTTTCATGTAAATAAGTCATGAATGATTACTCATATTTTTGTAATTTTATGAGATATTTCATGCTAGTTGCCAAATGATGGTTCCCACATGTGTTAGGTGACTCACATGGCTGCTAAGAGCTAATCATTGGAGTGTATATACCAATAGTACATACATCTAAAAGCTGTGTATTGTACGAGTACGAATACGGGTGCATACGAGTAGAATTGTTGATGAAACTGAACGAGGATGTAATTGTAAGCATTTTTGTTAAGTAGAAGTATTTTGATAAGTGTATTGAAGTCTTTCAAAAGTGTATAAATAAATATTAAAACACTACATGTATATACATTTTAACTGAGTCGTTAAGTCATCGTTAGTCGTTACATGTAAGTGTTGTTTTGAAACCTTTAGGTTAACGATCTTGTTAAATGTTGTTAACCCAATGTTTATAATATCAAATGAGATTTTAAATTATTATATTATCATGATATTATCATGTATGAATATCTCTTAATATGATATATATACATTAAATGTCTTTACAACGATAATCGTTACATATATGTCTCGTTTAAAAATCATTAAGTTAGTAGTCTTGTTTTTACATATGTAGTTCATTGTTAATATACTTAATGATATGTTTACTTATCATAGTATCATGTTAACTATATATATATATCCATATATATGTCATCATATAGTTTTTACAAGTTTTAACGTTCGTGAATCACCGGTCAACTTGGGTGGTCAATTGTCTATATGAAACATATTTCAATTAATCAAGTCTTAACAAGTTTGATTGCTTAACATGTTGGAAACATTTAATCATGTAAATATCAATCTCAATTAATATATATAAACATGGAAAAGTTCAGGTCACTACACATATGATATTCATTACAATACAAAGTCATCATGCAAAGTCAATTATATAACACAAAGAATCAGAACAACACTTAGTCAATTTTAAGTACAATTCAAGCAGATTCGGTAGTCATGAAAACTTGAGATTCTGTTACCAAATAAGCTTGAGTTTTCATACCAAAGACTTAAATAAAGCATGTAAGATTTATCAAGTTAAAAATCTCAGATTTTGAAGGTACCAAATTACAGATTCGGTATAATGCCAAGAACAGATTCGGTATATTCAAAAATCATACATAATCACCCAAACATGCATATTCAGTCTTATATCATGCAAAAACATAGTCACAATCAATTAACAACTCAAACAAATCAGAAAAACATGTTAATGACTTGAACAGACTCGGTACACATTCAGTATGTACATAATCTATCAAATACTCAATTAAACATGTAATCAGACTCGGTCAATTGATAGATAAACTAATTTAACATGGATTTGACAAGATTTCATGTTAATCAACCAAATCAGATGAGTTTAATCAAAGAATTAAGAAATACGACTCAGATTCCGTATAAGCAACATTTTTCAAAATTAAGTGTCACAATCATGTTATTTGCTTGATTTTCTGATTTATAAATGTTCAATTATCTCAGATCTAAAACATATGATACTTAAATTCAATTTAAACAAGAATATACCAAAGATTTGAAGATACAGAGAGACGAATTTGGTAGATTAGGTAGACTCGGTAGGTTTTATCAGATTCGGTATGCAATTAGGTAAAAGTAAAAGAAAGTTTGACTTTGACCCTGCTATTTATAGATACCTAATGTTTTAAAGAAATCGGCTTTACCGAATGGGCCTTAAGTACCGAATGCATTCCATTTTCAAATTTAGACACATTGAACTTCAAACTTTGACAAATCTTTATCAAAAATCATTCAAGATTATCACATTTTTGATGAAAAACATTTCTGCGACAGCTGTTGAAAATTTTGAACTTACCGAATCTGCACTGTTGATTGTCAGATTCGGTATAATGCTAAAATTAACATTTATTCATTTAAATTCAACTCTTTTTGGATTTTATCTTTTCCAAATATTATGAATTTTATCAAAACAAGATTTGTACTTAGAAAATTTTGAATTATGTACAAAGTACAAATATTCAGTGATACCAATTGTTAAAACGGGTTGCATACTGAAATGTATACAAGCCTTAGTGAATTATTTCAGATAAAAACAAAGAGTTTATGAAAATCACTTTTGAAAAACAATTTTCTTTTCATTTTCTCCCTTTTTCTCTCCCTTAAAATGTGATATACAAGAAAGTAAATCACCATTTTGATATATTTCGAAGAAAATGAGTTAACTCCCCCTTGAAATATGATATCAATGAGTTACCTCCCCCTTTCATAACCATTGAAATTTAATCCCAGGAAGTTAATAGAATTCTAAAAGTAAGGCTCCCCTTTGAAAGATGTTATCTAAGGCATAAGAAGTAGTTGCACCCCCTAGAATGTATCTACTCCCCCTAAACACAAGATCCCAAGTATAAGTCCCAACATATCTAAGGAATGTCAAGCATTATACTCTACCATGCCAATCTCTTTGATCAAGAACGTTAGCCTAAGTTCATCTAAGGGCTTAGTGAACATGTTAGGTAATTGCACTTTGGTAGGCACAAAGTATAACTCTACATCCCCTTTTTCTACATGGTCCTTAATGAAATGATAACGAATATCAATGTGTTTAGTCTTAGAATGTTGGACCGGGTTGCTCATAATTGCAATAGCACTTTGTGAATCACAGTAAATTGGGGTCTTAGAAATCTTAAAGCCATAGTCCAAAAGTTGAGTTTGCATCCACAAAACTTGTGAACAACAGTGGGCTGCAGCAATGTACTCAGACTCAGCTGTTGATAAAGACACACAGTTCTGCTTTTTGGATGACCAACCAACTAGCCTATTGATAATGCTAAAAACGAACATATATTTCATAGCATTATCCCTCAAGAAAGACAAGCTTTTAGTTGCAATTGTTCTATTTACAAGTGATATTCATTTAAATAATAAAAGGTGAAGACAAAAGACAGATTCGACGAATTGAAGACGTAAACGACCAAAAAGCTCAAAAGTACAAAATACAATCAAAGTGATTCAAATTATTGATGAGAAACGTCTCAAAATTACAAGAGTACAAGACGCAAAACGCAAAGTACACGATATTAAATCGTACAAAAGGACGTTCGAAAATCCGAAACCGGGACCTGAGTCAACTTTCAACGCTCGACGCAACGGATAAAAAATTACAAGTCAGCTATGCACAATAATATAATATAATATATATATAATTATATAAATTATATATATTATATATATATATATTAAAAAATTACAGCAGCCCACGTTTAAATCAAAGAGTGAGCTGGAATCCACAGATCCGCACTCGCGGTACTTTTGTGAAGGAAACTACCGCACTCGCGGTACTCTACAGTACGAAGTGGGCCTATAAAAGGCAACGAATTCTGCACCAATAACACATCTTTTTCCTTCATCTATCTCAACGTATTTATATATATATTTATTTTAATTTTAATTTTAAATTCTAATAATAAGGGTATGTTAGCGATTGTTGTAAGGGTGTAAGTCGAAACTCTGTCCGTGTAACGCTACGCTATTTTTAACCACTGTATGTTATGTTTATGTTATTTTCATTAATGTCTCGTAGCTAAGTTATTATTATGCTTATTTAAGCCGAAGTAATCATGATTTTGGGCTTAAAATATTAAAATTGGGTAATTGGTCTTTGTACCATAATTGGGGTTTGGACAAAAGAACGACACTTGTGGAAATTAGACTATGGGCTATTAATGGCTTTATATTTGTTTAACTAAATGATAGTTTGTTAATTTAATGTAAAGATTTACAATTGGACGTACCTAGAAATAACTATATACACTCGATCGGACACGATGGGCGGGATATTTATATGTACGAATAATCGTTCATTTAACCGGACACGGGAATGGATTAATAGTCTATGGAATTATTAAAACAAGGGTGAAATTATGTACAAGGACACTTGGCATAATTGATAACAAAGTATTAAAACCTTGGTTTACACGCAGTCGATATCCTGGTGTAATTATTAAACAAAGTATTAAGACATTGTTACAGTTTAAGTCCCCAATTAGTTGGAATATTTGACTTCGAATATAAGGATAATTTGACGAGGACACTCGCACTTTATATTTATAACTGATGGACTGTTATGGACAAAAACCAGACGGGCATATTAAATAATCCAGGACAAAGGACAATTAACCCATGGGAATAAACTAAAATCAACACGTCAAACATCATGATTACGGAAGTTTAAATAAGCATAATTCCTTTATTTTCATATTTAATTGCACTTCTAATTATCGCACTTTTATTTATTGTCATTGTATTTAATTGCACTTTTAATTATCGTACTCTTTAATTATCGCAATTTTATTTTATCGCACTTTTATATTATCGCACTTTTGTTATCGTTATTTACTTTACGTTTTAAATTAAGTCTATTATATAATTAATATTTTACATTAGGTTTTAACTGCGACTAAAGTTTTAAAATCGACAAACCGGTCATTAAACGGTAAAAACCCCATTTTATAATAATAATATTACTTATATATATATTTGTATTTTTATAAGTTAAAACTAATATAGCGTTAAGCTTGTTTAAGTGTATCCCTATAAAACGAACCGGACTTACTAAAAACTACACTACTGTACGATTAGGTACACTGCCTATAAGTGTTGTAGCAAGGTTTAAGTATATCCATTCTAAAAATAAATAAATATCTTGTGTAAAATTGTATCGTATTTAATAGTTTTTCCTAGTAAAATATAAGCTATTTCATATACACCTCGCATAACATCAAGTATTTTTGGCGCCGCTGCCAAGGACTTATAAACGCCGAAAGCGCAACGCTATATATAAAAAAAAGATTTTTATAAAAGTTTTTATTAAGTTCTTTTTTATAAAAATATAAGTTTTAAAAATAATAAAAATATTAAAATACAAAAAGAAAGAAAAATACATTTATATTTTTAAGAGTTTATAATATTTATAAAGTGAATAAGTATTTTTATTTTGGTTTTAAAATTAAATTTTTATTTAAGTTACCACTATATTTTTATATATATTGAAAAAAAAAATTAAAAAAAAAAATTGAACCTGAATAAAAAATCGACCTGCATCTTATCTGAAATTGGGGTATCCGCACTCGCGGTACTTTATGCCAGCTGGGATCCGCACTCGCGGAACTTTCTGACAGGTCAAACCTCAGACTTTAATTAATGCGAAATTAGGGTTAATTTTATTATTATTAATATTAATTAGGGTTTTAATTAAATTATTATTTAGTTTAAGTTTTTAATTTATTTGTATTATTAAGTTATAATTAGTTTAATTAAATATATAAACTAATACTTTTATAAAATATTAATATAAAAATAATATTTTTATAAAAATTGTACTTTTTACAACTATAAGTTTTATTTTTAAAATTTCGTATCTTTTTAATTGTTTATTCGTAATATTTTTATTTTTCGCTCGTATTTAGTTTTAAGATATAGTTCTTGCCATAGTTATTTTTATTTCTAAATTTTTAGGCTTTGCCGTAAAATCCCTTAAGTGCTTTTTCTTTGGACTAAGATTTAGGTGCTTTAGAATTTTGCGACGCCGTTTTATTAAATTTAGTACCTTTTTAAGTTATTGCCATTTTGGATTTAGTTTTTCTTTTAAGCTTTAATATTTTTAGACGCAACTTTTAATTCTTAGTTTTTAGTTCCATTTTAAGTTTCGACGCGCTACTTTCTTATTTTTATTTTTCGAATTTTTATTTTTCGACGTTTTTCGACGCGCTCTTTTTCTTTCTTATTTCTCGACATTCTAGTTTTAGGACTTAGATTTTTTTTTCTATTTCTTCTCTAAAATTTCTTTAAATTACGAAAAATTATTTTTAGCGGTTAAATTGATAGACATCAAAATTTTCTGGTTCGTAGTAATAGTTGAATTGTACGTGGACCGGGTTATTGGAGCGAAACAGTACTCAATTATATTGAGATCAAACGAATCCTGCCCCTCTGCTGCATCTTTTGGCTATTCGAAACGTGGGCAAAATCAGATAAGTCTATTAATTTGATAACTTATATAATTTTTCTTATTTTTATAACTAATAGGATATTCAGTGAATGCACCGAGCAAAACGTTCACCACCTTTTGTACTTTCACCACCTGTAACTCGATCAAGACATCTAGCAAATATTGTCGCCGTTGATTTTTCTTTAGAATCGTCATCTAGTCGACCAAGTACTCCAATTCAAATTTCAGATAATCCATTTTTTGAACCCGACCTCACAATTGAGAATCCAGAGAATATTCAGGGACGATTCCAAGATCCTGAACCATTAATCTTTCCTCCGGAACCACCAATCATTCAAACAGAGATTGTTGAGGAACGAACCATTAAATCAGAATCCTCTAGTGATTCAGATTCAACAAATTCAATCATGGAGAATCTGGAACCTCTAAGTATGGAAGACCGAATGAGAGCTAAACGCACTGGCCAAGGTCACGCAATTACTCAACCAGACATTAATGCACCAGATTATGAAATCAAAGGACAAATCCTACACATGGTGACAAATCAATGCCAATTTAGTGGTGCACCGAAGGAAGATCCAAACGAACATCTTCGTACCTTTAATAGGATCTGTACACTATTTAAAATAAGAGAAGTGGAGGATGAACAGATATATCTCATGTTATTTCCCTGAACTTTAAAGGGAGAAGCCAAAGATTGGTTGGAATCTTTACCTGAAGGGGCGATTGATACATGGGACGTTTTAGTTGAAAAATTTCTTAAACAATTCTTTCCGGCATCTAAAGCCGTGAGACTTCAAGGAGAAATTGTTACGTTCACACAGAAGCCAAATGAAACTCTATATGAGGCTTGGACCAGATTTGGAAAGTTGTTGAGAGGATGTCCGCAACATGGTTTAGACACCTGTCAAATAGTACAAATATTCTACCAAGGATGTGACATCACTACAAGGAAAGACATCGATATAGCAGCTGGTGGTTCTATTATGAAGAAAACTGCAACTGATGCTTACAAAATTATTGATAACACTGCTTCCCACTCACATGAGTGGCATCAAGAAAAAGATATCGTTAGATCATCTAAAGCAGCTAGAGCCGATTCTAGCCATGACTTCGATTCCATTTCCGCAAAGAGAGATGCTGTCGAGAGACGAATGGAAAAGATGACTAAAGATATTCACTCAATACGAATTAGTTGTGAGCAGTGTGGAGGACCACATTTGACAAAAGATTGTCTCAGTATTGAACTAACAATGGAACAAAGAGAGAATGTTTCATACATAAACCAAAGGCCTGGAAATAATTATCAGAATAATTATCAACCGCCAAAACCGATCTACAATCAAAACTAGAATTATAACCAAAATATTCCATACAACAACCAACAAGGTCCACGTAATCAACAAGTATCCAATAATACTTACAATCAGCAAAGACCTATTTTTCAAAACAAACCACCACAAACCGATGATAAAAAGCCAAATTTAGAAGATATGATGTCAAAGCTAGTTGAATCTCAAACACAGTTTATCACATCTCAGAAACAAACCAATGAACAAAATGCTCAAGCATTTAGAAATCAACAAGCTTCTATTCAAAATCTGGAACAAGAAGTGAGCAACCTAGCAAGGTTGATAGGTGAAAGAAAACCGGGAAGTCTACCTAGTGATACAAATGCTAACCCCCGGAATGAAACAGCTAAAGCCATTACCACGAGAAGTGGTATTACACTTAAACCACCTGAAATACCTATAATTTCTGATGAAACTATTCCTACTCTACAAGAACCACAACCTGAGCAAGATAAGGAAAAAGAACCGGTAGTTGAAAAGGTTAATGAAGATAACACAGTTAAGGCTAAACCTTATGTTAAACCATATCAACCACCACTTCCTTATCCGAGTAAAATGAGAAAAGAGAGACTTGAAGCCGAGCAATCCAAATTCTTGGATATGTTTAAACAAATAAATGTAAATCTTCCTTTCATTGATGTAATTTCAGGAATGCCTAGATATGCTAAATTTCTGAAAGATCTAATCACAAATAGAAAGAAAATGGAAGAACTCTCGGCTGTTACTATGAATGCTAATTGTTCAGCAGTGCTGTTGAATAAGATACCAGAAAAATTATCTGATCCAGGAAGTTTCACAATTCCATGTTTTCTGGCTAGTCTTAGTTCAATAGAAGCATTGGCCGACTTAGGTGCTAGTATAAATTTAATGCCATATTCACTATACACTAAACTTGACCTTGGAGAATTGAAACCAACACGAATAAGTATACAACTAGCAGATCGATCAGTAAAATATCCTAGAGGGATAATGGAGAACATGCTAGTTAAAGTTGGTACTTTAGTATTTCCAGTAGATTTTGTTATTCTGGACATGGAAGAAGATTCTCGAGTACCTCTCATATTAGGAAGACCATTCATAAACACGGCTAAAGCAATGATAGACGTATTTGGTAAGAAACTGACCCTAAGTATAGAGGATGAGAGTGTTACCTTTTCAGTTGATAGAGCAATGCAACAACTGCAATCTGCAGATGATACATGTTATTATATTCAAACTATAGAATCACATGCAGAATTGTTAGAAGAATTTCCAAAATTACAAGGAACAGAAAAATGTTCTTTAGGAGAAGGAACTGAACCAATTGATGAAACTGAAATGTTAGCTACACTTATGGCTAATGGATATGAACCAACAACAGAAGAAATTCAAATGCTAAAAGAAGAAGACATATATCGATATAAATCATCGATAGAAGAACCACCGACATTAGAGTTAAAGCCACTTCCAAACCATTTAGAATATGCTTATTTACATGGTGAATCTGAATTACCTGTAATAATATCGTCTTCTCTTACTGAAAATGAAAAATCTCAACTCATTTCTGTGTTAAAAGCTTATAAACCAGCTATTGCATGGAAGATTCATGATATTAAAGAAATAAGTCCTTCGTATTGCACACATAAAATCCTTATGGAGGAAGGTCATAAAACGTATGTGCAATGCCAACGAAGACTAAATCCTAATATGCAAGATATTGTTAAGAAAGAAATTATTAAACTGCTTGATGCAGGTTTAATCTATCCAATTTCTGATATTCTATGGGTAAGCCCAGTTCAATGCGTGCCTAAGAAGGGTGGCATGATTGTCATCACAAATGAGAAAAATGAGCTTATTCCTACTAGGACTGTAACGGGATGGCGTGTTTGTATTGATTATAGAAAATTGAATGACGCCACCAGAAAAGATCACTTTCCCTTACCTTTCATTGATCAAATGTTGGAAAGATTATCCGGAAATAGTTACTATTGTTTTCTTGATGGTTTTTCCGGATATTTTCAAATTCCAATAGCACCCGAAGACCAAGAGAAAACCACATTCACGTGCCCTTATGGTACTTTTGCTTATAAACGCATGTCATTTGGACTTTGCAACGCCCCTGCAACCTTTCAAAGGTGCATGATGGCGATTTTTCACGACATGATAGAAGAATGCATGGAAGTTTTCATGGATGACTTTTCAGTCTTCGGTGATACATTTGAATCATGTCTAGTTAATCTTGACCGAATGCTTATTAGATGCGAACAATCAAATCTAGTACTTAATTGGGAGAAATGCCATTTCATGGTTAAAGAAGGCATCGTTCTTGGTCATAAAATCTCAAAGGAAGGAATTGAAGTGGTTAGAGCTAAAGTAGATGTAATTGTTAAACTTCCACATCCCACCAATGTTAGAGGAGTTAGGAGTTTTCTAGGGCATGCCGGTTTTTACCGACGTTTCATAAAAGATTTTTCTAAAATTGCCACTCCTATGAATAAACTCCTAGAAAAGGATGCTCCATTCATCTTTTCAGATGAATGTATCAAATCTTTTAATATTCTTAAAGAAAAACTCACTAATGCGCCGATCATGATAACTTCAAATTGGAATCTACCGTTTGAACTTATGTGCGATGCAAGTGATTTTGCAATGGGAGCCGTTTTAGGACAAAGAATTGAGAAATGATTTCAACCTATATATTATGCTAGTAAGATGTTACAAGGAGCACAAACGAACTACACAACTACTGAAAAAGAACTCTTTGCTATTGTCTTTGCTTTTGACAAATTTCGTTCATATCTCGTTCTAGCTAAAACAGTGGTCTATATCGACCATTCTGCTCTTAGATACCTATTTTCGAAATAAGATGCCAAACCACGATTAATCCGTTGGATCTTACTCTTACAAGAGTTTGATATTGAAATCCGAGACAAAAAGGGAGCAGAAAATCTCGCCGCTGGTCATCTTTCTCGTCTTGAAAATCCAGAATTAGAAGTTTTAAATGAATCGGCCATACAAGACAACTTTCCTGATGAATATTTATTGAAGATAGATTATAGTGAAATTTCATGGTTTGCAGACTATGCAAACTACTTAGTATGTGGATTCCTTGAAAAAGGATTATCGTACCAAAAACGAAAGAAATTCTTTAGTGATATAAAACACTATTTCTGGGAAGATCCACATTTGTTTAAAAGTTATCCCGATGGAATAATACGCCGATGTGTATTCGGAAATGAAGCCAGTCAAATCTTAAACCATTGTCACACAGGTCCAACAGGAGGGCATTATGGGCCTCAACTAACAGCAAGAAAAGTTTATGATGCTGGATTCTATTGGCCTATAATTTTCAAAGACGCACACCTTCTTTGTAAATCTTGTGATGCATGTCAAAGGGACGTAAAAATAAGTCAACGTGATGAAATGCCACAAAATGTCATTCAAGTATGTGAAGTATTTGACATTTGGGGTATTGACTTTATGGGTCCATTTCCAAAATCTCATAATAATCTATACATTCTCGTAGCCATTGATTATGTATCTAAATGGGTGGAAGCACAAGCTCTCCCAACTAACGATGCACGAGTTGTAGTCAACTTTTTAAAACGTGTTTTTGCAAGGTTTGGAACACCGAAAGCTTTAATAAGTGATCGGGGAACTCATTTATGTAATAATCAACTTGAGAAAGTTCTCCAAAGATATGGAGTAACTCATAAAATCTCAACCGCTTATCATCCACAAACAAGTGGACAAGTTGAAAATATCAACCGAGCTTTAAAACGTATTCTAGAAAAAACCGTAGGATCAAATCCGAAGGAATTGTCCATGAAATTGGAGGATGCACTCTGGGCTTTTAGAACAGCCTACAAAACTCCAATTGGAACCACACCATTCAGACTCGTTTATAGAAAAGCATGTCATCTTCCAGTAGAAATTGAACACAAAGCATTTTGGGCTTTGAAGACATGTAATCTTGATTTACATGAAGCTGGACGTCTACGGTTAAGTCAATTAAATGAATTAGAAGAATTAAGACATGAAGCATATGAAAATTTGTTAATCTATAAGGAAAGAACGAAGAAATGGCATGATAAAAGAATCAGAAGTTCAAAAGAATTTAAAGAAGGAAACAGAGTTCTTCTTTTCAATTCACGATTCAAGCTATTTCCTGGAAAATTGAAATCAAGATGGTCTGGACCATTCATAGTCAAAAGAGTTTTCCCATACGGAACAGTAGAATTAATAAATTCAAATGGGATTGAATTTAAGGTTAATGGTCACAGAGTTAAACATCACATAGATAGTCCGATGGAAGTTGACAACGAAGTTAATCACAATTTTGACACCACAGCTAACTAAGTGTGGGGAGAATCAAATCTTTAAAGGATAATATGTATTTCTGTTAGAGTTAGATGTTCTGTTTTCGTGTAGTTCTCGAAAATGGAATCTGAATTGTCTTTCCCTAGCAGACCCTAAAGAACTAGTCTTCTCCTCCCATTCTGAATTTTTATTTTTTTTAGGTTTTACGAGATGAAGACTTCCTGTGAACTAAACCATGGTCTAATGCTACACGCTTTGATCACTAAACGTAATAATGACACCCTTCCAAGTGAAATAGTATCATTAATCAGAGGTAAATTGGACGGAGTAAGAAAAGAATCCAGGAACGAAAATAATAAGTTACAATTTGGTAAAGGAAAATCAAAATCCGCAGCGAAAAGAAGAGCACGACACCTTGAAAGATGTCACAAATGCGGAAAATGGTCACACGAAGGAAAATGCTCGACGAATCAGGCATATTCCGATACCGAATTCGTTACTTTATGCAGAGATGGACCATTAATATGTTTAGAAGAAAAAAACGTTGAATGCTCGTGGTTACGCCTATGTAGCTATGGAAAACCAATTAGTCCGACTATCTTATGAGTGGGCTGGAGCATATCACTAAGAAATCTATCTCACAGGTAAGTATGTACAGTTTTTATTTTTATTATTATTATTATTTTTAACCTTTTGATAATAAACGCTAAATCGTTCGCTATAAAGTATTAAATTGGTATTCAATAAAATTAGGTTTTGCGACCGAAATTATTGATATCATACAAAAATTTATTACATCACTGCGAAATTTACCGTTTATTCTTAAGGTATAAATATCTTTAATCAATCAACCCAAAATATTTTAGAAATTCATCAAGAGTAAAACTAGGTAAAATAGCCGAAATTACTTTACCGAAAAGAGGGGCGTATATTTTTGATAATATTTGATTGATTAAAGTGGGATAAAAGACTAAAAAGATTTTTAATTTTATTTTTACTTTGTTTTTAAAATTAATATTAAATTAATATTGTAAACCTTTTAAAATCAATATATTTAAATTTATAAATATTTGAAAAAATTAATATTTTTAATATAAGTTTGTATGTATAAAAAAAATATAATATAAATTTGGTGTGAATTGTTAATTTTAATATGAATTTTTAATTTTATGCATTTTAAATTAAAGTTTGGTGTGAATTTAAAAACAAAAATTTACTTTATTTCGCTAAGTTAAAAATATGATTTTTAAAATTCGTTGTGAGTTGAAAACTAGGTCGTTGAACCGAAATTGCTCTACCCAAGGGAGGATCGAGAACTTTTATTATCATTATTTTGAATCTTATTGAATTAAAGTATGCCAAAAACAATAAAAAAAAACCAAAAATCTTTGCTTTTAAAACAAACTTCAATATGTTTGAAAACTTTGGTAAAATTTAATCAATTTTCTACGCTAATCACCGTCAATAATTTAAATTGTTACTGATTTCTTGCAAATGAGGGCATTGCAAGATCTTAAGTGTGGGAAGAGGTTAAATTCTTTCGGAATTTAAAAAAAAAATTAATTTAAACACTTGGTTACTATTAAAAATACTAGTAAAGCAGTAGTTGTATTAGAATCTAGTGCTCTCTGATAATAAAGAACAGTCCTAGTCTTATATACTGACTACCCAATTCAAGTAAAATTTTCAAAATTTTCAATTAAATGAACTCAAAATCATGTTTATACATATTTATGAACGATAAAACTAGGTGTTAACACCGAAATTATTGTTACCTCGGAAAGGACATAAATTGAGAAACAAACCAAAATGTTAGAATTCATTTAAAATGGAATAGAGGACAATAAAAAGGAAAATAAAAAGCCAAGTGTGGGAAAATTTACCAAAGTTATTTAAAACATATATCACATATTTTTGTACAAATAACTGAAGATACTTTTGCTTTGGACTAATCTAAACAGTTTTACCCGATTTAGTACAATATATTTGAAAGAAAGATGGATCTACACGATGAATCAATTCCATCATTAAAAGGAAGTAAAGTCTTCCGAAAAAGACACGCGCTTCTTGATTTAGGTCATGAAGTTGTCGTCCAGACCAGCTGTAGGTTGACGAAAAAACTAGAAAAGTCATCACTAAAATCAGCAGGAAATCCACGGACCTCAGCATCAAACGGGGTCGCCAAGTGGTCAGACTTATCCTAACCATGAGAGGATTTGTCTCGTAAAATGGGGAGGACGCCGTGCAAATTAGCTGGATAAGACTAATGAATCAGACCTCCAGAAAGGATAATCTCTTTTAAAGATCAAAAATCAGCTTTTAAGACTGATATTACTCAATCCTAGAGATTGATCTTAAAGATTGAGAATTACAAACTCATGGAATTCGATGATATCTAAAATCGAGCTTGAACGAGAAAATATTTTGATCAAAATTACAAACCGAATTGTTTTCTGAAAACCCATTTTTAATGTATTCATTACCATTGAACGTAAAATCCTAGGAATTCACCTGGAATTCATTAGGTCACCTGAACCAAATCGGGTGTCAACCGTAAGAACGGTGGTTGCATAGTATGGTCAAAGACAGGACCTTGTGCCAGACTGAAAAATTATAAGGGTGAGCTTTACTATTGCTTCTACCAAGGATAGTAATTGCATCTGACACGTTATAGACCATATTTAAAAGCATGTCAGGGGACATTGCCTTAACAGTTGCTTGTTCAACGCTTTCCTTTACAACCGGACGGTAGTCTATCGAAAGGTAATATACGGAACAAGTATACTGGACGTGTTGCTTTTCCAATACAAGGTTAGCAAGTGGGTGACACAAAACCATAAGTTTTGAGCTAAAATTTTCAAATTTGAAACTCACCAAACCCACAAAAATAATTTGCAAACACCGGTGAAGGGTTATTCTGAAAAACTTATCTAGGGTAAAAGCTAGATTTAATTTTAAAAAAATCAAATGTTTTCATAAAGATCCAATTTCCTTAAAGGATCTAAATTTTCATAGTCATGTGAGACTGTAAACCACAACGTTACTACCATTGTTTATACCGCCGTATAGAAATCACTGATGTACAAAGTGTGAAGAATAAAGAAGTGATTCTAGTATTTTTATTTCAAGACTATATTGCTTGAGGACAAGCAACGCTCAAGTGTGGGAATATTTGATAATGCTAAAAACGAACATATATTTCATAGCATTATCCCTCAAGAAAGACAAGCTTTTAGTTGCAATTGTTCTATTTACAAGTGATATTCGTTTAAATAATAAAAGGTGAAGACAAAAGACAGATTCGACGAATTGAAGACGCAAACGATCAAAAAGCTCAAAAGTACAAAATACAATCAAAGTGGTTCAAATTATTGATGAGAAACGTCTCAAAATTACAAGAGTACAAGACGCAAAACGCAAAGTACACGATATTAAATCGTACGAAAGGACGTTCAAAAATCCGAAACCGGGACCTGAGTCAACTTTCAACGCTCGATGCAACGGATAAAAAATTACAAGTCAACTATGCACAAGAATACAATATAATATATATATAATTATATAAATTATATATATTATATATATATATATTAAAAATTTCAGCAGCCCACGTTTAAATCAAAGAGTGAGCTGGAATCCACAGATCCGCACTCGCGGTACTTTTGTGAAGGAAACTACCGTACTCGCGGTACTCTACAGTACGAAGTGGGACTATAAAAGGCAACGAATTCTGCACCAAAAACACATCTTTTTCCTTCATCTATCTCAACGTATTTATATATATATATATATATATATATATATATTTATTTTAATTTTAATTTTAATTTTAAATTCTAATAATAAGGGTATGTTAGCGATTGTTGTAAGGGTGTAAGTCGAAACTCGGTCCGTGTAACGCTACGCTATTTTTAACCACTGTAAGTTATGTTTATGTTATTTTCATTAATGTCTCATAGCTAAGTTATTATTATGCTTATTAAAGCCGAAGTAATCATGATGTTGGGCTTAAAATATTAAAATTGGGTAATTGGGCTTTTTACCATAATTGGGGTTTGGACAAAAGAACGACACTTGTGAAAATTAGACTATGGGCTATTAATGGGCTTTATATTTGTTTAACTAAATGATAGTTTGTTAATTTAATGTAAAGATTTACAATTGGACGTACCTAGAAATAACTATATACACTCAATCGGACACGATGGGCGGGATATTTATATGTACGAATAATCGTTCATTTAACCGGATACGGGAATGGATTAATAGCCTATGGAATTATTAAAACAAGGGTGAAATTATGTACAAGGACACTTGGCATAATTGATAACAAAGTATTAAAACCTTGGGTTACACGCAGTCGATATCCTGGTGTAATTATTAAACAAAGTATTAAGACCTTATTACAGTTTAAGTCCCCAATTAGTTGGAATATTTGACTTCGGATATAAGGATAATTTGACGAGGACATTCGCACTTTATATTTATGACTGATGGACTGTTATGGACAAAAACCAGACGGGCATATTAAATAATCCAGGACAAAGGACAATTAACCCATGAGAATAAACTAAAATCAACATGTCAAACATCATGATTACGGAAGTTTAAATAAGCATAATTCCTTTATTTTCATATTTAATTGCACTTCTAATTATCGCACTTTTATTTATTGTCATTGTATTTAATTGCACTTTTAATTATCGTACTCTTTAATTATCGCAATTTTATTTTATCGCACTTTTATTTTATCGCACTTTCGTTATCGTTATTTACTTTACGTTTTAAATTAAGTCTTTTATTTAATTAATATTTTACATTAGGTTTTAACTGTGACTAAAGTTTTAAAATCGACAAACCAGTCATTAAACGGTAAAAACCCCATTTTATAATAATAATATTACTTATATATATATTTGTATTTTTATAAGTTAAAACTAATTTAGCGTTAAGCTTGTTTAAGTGTATCCCTGTGGAACGAACCGGACTTACTAAAAACTACACTACTGTACGATTAGGTACACTGCCTATAAGTGTTGTAGCAAGGTTTAGGTATATCCATTCTAAAAATAAATAAATATCTTGTGTAAAATTGTATCGTATTTAATAGTTTTTCCTAGTAAAATATAAGTTATTTCATATACACCTCGCATAACATCACCTATTCCCCAACATCTGAATTCATCCAGATGTGCTTTTTCTATCAACATGGCAACCGCCATGATCCGCATCAGTATAAGCAGTGAGATTGAAATCGGATCCATGAGGATACCAGATCCCAAGGTTAGTTGTACCTTTAAGGTACTAAAAAATCCTAACAACCGCTTTGGAGTGAGATTTCTTAGGGTTGGACTGAAAGCGGGCACAGACAGTTACAACAAGTGTAATATCTGGTCGACTTGCAGTCAGATACATTAAAGAACCAACCATGCTTCGATAACGTGTAGAGACCCGTCCTAATCCATCCGGACGAAGTCCATATCGATTATAAACGATTCACAACAGTTGATTACATCGCGAGGTACTTGACCACTATATGATACAATTTACAAACATTGCATTCATTTTTGAAAAGACAATCTTTCATTACATCGAAAGTTGACGGCATGCATACCATTTCATAATATATCTAACTATAATTGACTTAATAATAATCTTGACGAACTCAACGACTCGAATGCAACGTCTTTTGAAATATGTCATGAATGACTCCAAGTAATATCTCTAAGATGAGCAAATGCACAGCGGAAGATTTCTTTCATACCTGAGAATAAACATGTTTTAAAGTGTCAACCAAAAGGTTGGTGAGTTCATTAGTTTAACATAAATAATCATTTCATAATTTTAATAGACCACAAGATTTCATATTTCCATTTCTCATAAACTTACGTCCCATGCATAGAGACAAAAATATCATTGATATGGAATGAACACCTGGTAACCGACATTCACAATATACATATAAGAATATCCCCATCATTCCGGGATCCTCCTTCGGACATGATATAAATTTCGAAGTACTAAAGCATCCGGTACTTTGGATGGGGCTTGTTGGGCCCGATATTTCTATCTTTAGGATTCGCGTCAATTAGGGTGTCTGTTCCCTAATTCTTAGATTACCAGACTAAAAAGGGGCATATTTGGTTTAATAATTCAACCATAGAATGTAGTTTTAAGTACTTGTGTCTATTTCGTAAAATAGATATAAAACAGCGCATGTATTCTCAGTCCCAAAAATATATATTGCAAAAGCATTTAAAAAGGGAGCAAATGAAACTCACTATACTGTATTTTGTAGAAAAAAATACATATGACGACATTGCACAACTGAACAATGCAGGGTTAGCCTTGGATTCACGAACCTATAACATTTGTATATATATTAATATACATAATCGTAACCGAATAAGTTTATATTTGTAAATTTGTTACTTATATCATCTTTATATTAATAATATACATATATATATTTATATATCTCATATATTCTTCTTGTATATGAAAATATTAAATTTGGTTATGTTATATGTATTACATATAGTTTTATATAGCTGATAGTTATTTTAATAATAATAATGATATTTAGTAATAATAAAAATGCTGATAACAATAGTACTACTTATGTTATTACTGATAATTATGACATTACTAATATATTAGAATAATAGTGATATATATATATATATATATATATATATATATATATATATATATATATATATATATATATATATATATATATATATATATAATGATAAAAATGATATATTAATAATGTTAATAGGAGTAATAATGATTTTAAATATTCATTTTTATACTATATTGTATTATATTAACAAAGATATCAATAATTATAATAGTTTTTATAATTTCCTTAAACCATAATCTAATTAAGTTTTAACTTAATCCTCTTCATAATAATATTTGTATTAAAGATTTCCATGATTATAATCCTAATAACATTATTAAAACTTTTATATCCATAGTCATAATAATCAAAATCTTCGTGTTAAATTTCTAAACTAATGACTAAAGTTCCTATGGCATTATTCGTAATTATAATCATAATCATAATAATAATTATAGTAATACTTATTGATGTTTTGCGAGGTGTATATAAAATAGCTATTAAATTTTAGCAGGAAATACTATTAAATACGATACATTTTTACACAAGATATTTATTTATTTATAGAATGGATATACTTAAACCTTGCTACAACACTTATAGGCAGTGTACCTAATCGTACAGTAGTGTAGTTTTTAGTAAGTCCGGTTCGTTCCACAGGGAATCTTTTTAAACAAAGCTTAACGCTATATTAGTTTACTTTTATAAAAATACAAATATATATATATAAGTAATATTATTATTATAAAAAGGGGGTTTTTACCGTTTAATGACCGGTTTGTCGATTTTAAAACTTTAGTCGCAGTTAAAACCAAATGTAAAGTATTAAAAATAAATACAAGACTTAAATTAAAGCGTAAAGTAAATAACAATAATGAAATTGCGAATAATAAAAGTGCGATAAAATAAACTTGCGATAATTAAAAAGTACGATAATTAAAAATCCAATTAAATAAAATAACAATAAAAATGCGATAATTAGAAGTGCAATTAAATATAAAATAAAGGAAATTAAATATGAAATAAAAGGATTATGCTTATTTAAACTTCCATAATCATGATGTTTGACGTGTTGATTTTAGTTTTATGCCCATGGGTTAATTGTCCTTTGTCCTGGATTATTTAATATGTCCGTCTGGTTTTTGTCCATAACAGTCCATCAGTCATAAATATAAAGTGCGAGTGTCCTCGTCAAATTATCCTTATACCCGAAGTTAAATATTCCAACTAATTGGGGACTTAAACTGTAACAAGATTTTAATACTTTGTTTAATAATTACACCAGGATGTCGACTGAGTGTAACCCAAGGTTTTAATATTTTGTTATCAATTATACCAAGTGTCCTTGTACATAATTTCATCCCTGTTTTAATTATTCTAGTGGCTATTAATCCATTCCCGTGTCCGGTTAAATGAACGATTATTCGTACATATAAATACCCCGCCCATCGTGTCCGATTGAGTGTATATGGTAATTTATAGGGACGCCCAATTGTAAATCTTTATATTAACATTAACAAACTATCATTTAGTTAAACAAATATAAAGCCCATTAATAGCTCATAGTCTAATTTCCACAAGTGTCGTTCTTTTGTCCAAACCCCAATTATGGTACAAAGCCCAATTACCCAATTTTAGTAATTAGCCCAACATCATGATTACTTCGGATTAAATAAGCATAATAATAACTTAGCTACGAGACATTAATGTAAAAATGTTGAACATAACTTACAATGATTAAAAATAGCGTAGCGTTACACGGACAGAATTTCGACTTACACCCTTACAATATTCGCTAACATACCCTTATTATTAGAATTAAAATTAAAATTAAAATATAAATTATAAATATATATTTTACGTATATATGGAGAGAAGAGAAAGATAGATTATTGATTTTTTGCGATCAGAATTCGTTTGCTTTTATAGGGATTTTTGACTTTTGGGGCTCCGCGACTCGCGGCCAATTTTGCCTTCAAACTCCGCGAGTCGCGGAGTTTGAAATTACAGCTCAGATACTTTGGAGTCTTTCTTGCCGACGGATTTATAAATATATATAATATATTAAATAATTATAAGAATTATTTAAATATTATATTATATTTATGTGCATAGTTGATTTGTAATTTTTAGTCCGTTGCGTCGAGCGTTGAGAGTTGACTCATGTCCCGGTTCTGGATTTTCGAACGTCCTTGCGTACAATTTTATATTTTGTACTTTGCGTTTTGAATCTTGTACTCTTATAATTTCTAGACGTTTTTCATCAATAAATTGAACCTTTTGAATTGTATCTTGAACATTTGAGCTTTTTGGACGTTTGTGTCTTCAAATCTTCGTTTTCGCCTTTTATCTTCGCACTTATTTATTTAAACAATTACAATGAAAATATAATACAATTACATATGAAAACCTATTATTTAGGAGGGATATTGCTATAAAATATATGTTCCTTTTTAGCCTTATCAAACATCCCCACACTTGAGCGTTGCTTGTCCTCAAGCAATATCGTCTTGAAATACTAGAATCACTTCTTTATTCTTCACACTTTGTACATCAGTGATTTTCTATACGGCGGTATAAACAATGGTAGTAACGATATGGTTTACAGTCCCACATGACTATAAAAATTTAGATCAATTAAGGAAATTGGATCTTTATGAAAACATTTGATCTTTTGAAAATTAAATATAGTTTTTACCTAGATAAGTTTTCCGGAATAACCCTTTACCGGTGTTTGCAAAATATTTTTGTGGGTTTGGTGGGTTTCAGATTTGAAAATTTTAGCTCAAAACTTATGGTTTTGTGTCACCCACTTGCTAACCTTGCATTTGGAAAGCAACACGTCCAGTTTACTTGTCCCGTATATTACCTTTTGGTAAACTACCGTCCGGTTGTAAAGGAAAGCGTTTGAACAAGCAACTGTTAAGGCAATGTCCCCTAACATGCTTTTAATTATGGTCTATAACGTGTCGGACGCAATTACTATCCTTGGTAGGAGCAATAGTAAGGCTCACCCTTATAATTTTTCGGTCTGGCACAAGGTCCTGTCTTCGACTATGCTATGCAACCACCGTTCTTACGGTTGACACCCGATTTGGTTCAGGTGACCTAATGAATTCCAGGTGAATTCCTAGGATTTTACGTTCAATGGTAATGAACGCATTGAAAATAGGGTTTTCAGAAAACAAATCGGTTTGTAATTTTTGATCAAAATATTTTCTGGTTCAAGCTCGAGTTTAGATATCATTGAATTCCATGAGTTTGTAATTCTCAATCTTTAAGGTCAATCTTAAGGATTGAGTAATATCAGTCTTAAAAGCTGATTTTTAATCTTTAAAGGAGATTATCCTTTCTGGGGATCTGATTCATTAGTCTTATCAAGCTAATTTGCATGGTGCCCCCCCATTGTACGAGATAAATCCTTCTCATGGTTAGGATAAATCTGACCACTTGGCGACCCTGTTTAATGCTGAGGTCCGTGGATTTCCTGCTGATTTTAGTGATGACTTTTCTAGATTTTTCGTCAACCTACAGCTGGTCTGGACGACAACTTCATGACCTAAATCAAGAAGCGCGTGTCTTTTTCGGAAGACTTTACTTCCTTTTAATGATGGAATTGATTCATCGTGTAGATCCATCTTTCTTACAGTAAATCATCGGGTAAAACAGTTTAGTTTAGTCCAAAGCAAAAGTATTTTCAGTTATTTGTTACAGATATATGTGACATATGTTTAAGATAACTTGGTAAATTTTCCCACACTTGGCTTTTATTTTCCTTTTTATCGTCCTCTATTCCATTTTAAATGAATTTTAACATTTTGGTTTGTTTCTCAATTTATGTCCTTTCCGAGGTTACAATAATTTCGGTGTTAAAACCTAGTTTTATCGTTCATAAATATGTATAAACATGATTTTGAGTTCATTTAATTGAAAATTTTGAAAAATTTTACTAGAATTGGGTAGTCAGTATATAAGACTAGGGCTGTTCTTTATTATCAGAGAGCACTAGATTCTAATACAACTACTGCTTTACTAGTATTTTTAATGGTAATCAAGTGTATAAAGTAAAAATTTTAAAATCCGAAAGAATTTAACCCCTTCCCATACTTAAGATCTTGCAATGCCCTCATTTGCAAGAAATCAGTAATAATTTAAATTATTGAGGGTGATTTGTGTGAAAATGATTAAATTTTTACCAATGTTTCCAAATATATTGGCGTTTGTTTGCTGAATGATAAATGGTGCACATCATTTGTTCATTCCGTCTTGTTGTTATTTCACATATATTTTGCCTCTTGTCGTCAAAATTAGTTGCTTTTGCTGAACTTAATGCCAGTCTTTGAAAATGCGTTGTTTTACCCTGTTGTGTACATAAGATAAACTGCAAACATATATACATATTTTTGAAGTTTGGTATATTACCCCACATTCAAAAATTATTAAAATCTAAGAATAAAAGTTAGACAATTATAAAAACTATTACAATATTAACAAAAGTATTAAACGTATCAATCATTACAAATTACAAAATTAAAAAAACTAAGTATACTAGGGATGATACTGGTACCAATAGGGGTTCCAGGCATAACCATAGGTGCTATAGAATGCATCGGCAGGGTTATACGTAGGATACGGTGGCTGCATCTCTATAGACCAGGGAGGGAAGATGGGTTTCGGTGTAGGAATATAGTTTCTACCTATATGTTGGCAATGAGCTATGATTTGGTTCTGATGAACTTGCCAATCTTCAAATGCTCTCTGTCTAGCATTTTCGTACTCCTGAGAAGCTATAAACCTTTGCATTTCTTGCATCTCATTCCCCCCTCCTACATTACCTTGCTGTTGGTTTCTCTCAACCTGTGGATGTCTACCATGGTATGGTACTGCGGCATTATTTCGCCTCTTCAAAACTTTCGCACCATGGTATACATTTAAACCTATAGTATCTCGGGGTTCTGGTTCTTCTACTAATAATCCCCCCCGACTTATATCCACACCGAGATATCCACCAATCAAAGTAATAAAAATACCACCTCCTATTATGCTATGCGGTCTCATCCCCCTAACCATAGCTGATAAATAATAACCCACACAATATGGTATACTTACAGCGCTTTGTGGGTCTCGAATACACATATGGTAAAACAAATCCTGTTCATTTACCTTTTCCTTATTCTTACCCCTTTGTGTAATCGAATTAGCTAAAAACCTATGAATCACTCTTAATTCGGCTCTATCTATATCCAAATAAGAGTAATTTCCCCCTTTGAAACGGTGATGGCTTGTCATTTGACTCCACACACCGTGTGTATCAAAATTTTCATCTATCTTTCTACCGTTTTGTATCAACCCTCTACAATCGGCAGATGCTAATTCCTCAGGCGTATATATACGTAAAGCCTGAGCCATGTCCAGTAAACACATGTGGCGCATCGAACCGCCTAACAAAAATCTAATAAAAGAACGATCGGTTAAACTAGCTACCCGATCATTCAACTCTATACTACATAACAATTCTTCACACCATACTTTATATACAGGTCTACGCATGGTGAATAGACGTACCCAGTCATTAAAAGTAGAATTACCATACCTCTGTACAAGTAATTCCCTAATTGGCCCGGCCAATTCTACAGCTTCTAAGGGTCCCCATTCTATGACCCTTGGTACCTCAACAACCTTAGAATGAAGAGTATGCAAACCCCTTTGATATTTTGGATAATCTATCCAAAGTCTGTCAAATCTCAGGTTCGGGTGCAACTCTTCCAAGTGCATATCAGAAAATGTCATGACCGGATGAGGTATATCCTGCTTGTAGTAGTTATCCACCTCCTGTTGTTCCGCATTCTCAGCAGGCGCATTGCGAGCTTGGGATGAAGATTCACCCCTTTCAGTCTGCAAAACACATCAAACACAATTTTTTGTGCATCCAAATATGCATTAGTGTCAGCAAAATCATCAATCAAAATAATTACAATGACATGATCAATTTATATCAAACTTAAGCTCATTTTCACATTTTTATCAAATCTACACTTTTTCAAATAAGCATATATGAAAATGTTCGCCAAGTTCATAAGCATTTAACTCAAATAACATGTCAAAATAATCATTACTAGCAATTAAACAAGTCTCAAATGGCATTATCTCTCAAAAATCAAGTTCATGAATTTTAGACTTTGAAAAAGTCCACTTTAATTCTCAAAATCATGTTTAGGCTCAAAGTTTGGATCATTTAACTACCTAAACATGTTACACTACTTAATTTAGCAACAATTCATGACAAAAATTGGCCATAACCTGTTTATATCAAAAAGCCCCAAATTTGCTCAAGAACACAAACCCTAGATTACTCAAAATTTGAAGTTTAAGGCTTCTAATCATGTTAAACAGCATCAATCTAGGTTATACAAGCATAATACATAAACAATTTAAGCATAATTACACTAAAAGGCATCAAAATCAAATTGGGAAAAAATTGCTCAAGAACACCAAATTTCGGATTAAATGGTGTTTAGGTGTAGAAATTTACCGTTTTTCTAGAGTAATTCCTAGATAGCATCCTTCTCAACATGATTTTAGTAAAAGATTTGATGATTAACGGTTAAAAATTGTGATTTTGGGGGTGTTTTTGGGTGTTTTTTCGGGTTTTTTTTCGCTGTTCTTCGCAGTATTTTTTGGTGGGGGAGTGAACTGATCTGTTTTTTTACGTTTTATTTTTTTCTGGGTTTTGGTCCCTCCGCGACTCGCGGCATTTAAGCCTTCAAACTCCGCGAGTCGCGGAGTTTGGTATTTTTTTTTTTTTTATAATCTTTAACTTATTAAAACAATTAAGTAATTAATTTGAAAATTTTGTTTCCCTTGTTATTTAGGACGAGGTCGTTTCGGATCGATGTCCTAGTCCGTCCTTCGACAAAATTTTAAAATTTGTCTTTTTGTAGCGATTGTTTTAAAAGCTAAGATTTTTTTATTTTTTAATGTTTTTGGCATACTTTAATTCAATAAGATTAAAAATAATGATAATAAAAGTTCTCGTCTCTCCCTCGGGTAAAGCAATTTCGGTTCAAAGACCTACTCTTCAACTTACGACGAATTTTAAAAATCATATTTTTAACTTAATGAGATAAAGTAAATTTTTGTTTTTAAATTCACACAATTTAAATATAAAATTCAAAATTAATATTAAAAATTCACACCAAACTTAAAATTTGAAATGCATAAAATTAAAAATTCATATTTTAAAAATAAAAAATTCACACCAAACTTAATTTAAAAATTCATATTATAAATTCACACCAAACTTATATTAATTTTTCAAATATTTACAATTTTAAAAATATTGTTTTTACAAAGTTTACAATATTAATTTAAGATTTATATATTAATTTTAAAAACATGGTAAAAATAAAATTAAAAATCTTTTTGGCTTTTTATCCCACTTTAATCAATCAAATATTATCAAAAATATGCGCCCCTCTTTTCGGTAAAGTAATTTCGGTTCTAAGACCTAATTTAACTCATGACGAATTTTTAAAATATTTTGGGTTGATTGATTAAAGATATTTATACCTTAAGAATAAACGTTAAATTTCGCAGTGATGTAATAAATTTTTGAATGATATCAATAATTTCGGTCGCCAAACCTAATTTTATTCAATACCAATTTAATACTTTTTAGCGAACAAATTAGCGTTTATTATCAAAAGGTTAAAAATAAAAATAAAAATAAAAATAAAAACTGTACAGACATACCTGTGAAATAGATTTCTTAGTTATATGATCTATCCCATTCATAAGATAGTCGGTTTAATTGGTTTTCCATGGCTACATAGGCGTAACCTCGAGCATTTAGTGTCTTTTCTTCTAAACATATGAATGGTCCGTCTCTGCATAAAGTAACAAATTCGGTATTTGAATAGGTTTGATTATTTGAACATTTACCTCCATGTGACCATTTTCCGCATTTGTGACATCGTTCTAGGTGTCGTGCTCTTCTTTTTGCTGCGGATTTTGATTTTCCTTTACCAAATTGTAACTTATTATCTTCGCATCTAGATTCTTTTCTAACTCCGTCCATTCTTTCTCTGATTACTGATACTAATTCACTCGGGAGTATGTCATTATTACGTTTAGTGATCAAAGCGTTTAGCATTAGACCATGGTTTAGTTCACAGGCAGTCTTCATTTCGTAAAAACCTAAAAAAAAATAAAAATTCAGAATGGGGGAAGAAGACTAGTTCTTTAGGGTCTGCTAGGGAAAGACCATTCGGGTTCCATTTTCGAGAACTACACGAAAACAGACAATCTAACTCTAACAGAAATACATATTATCCTTTAAAGACTTGATGCTCCCTACACTTAGTTAGCTGTGGTGTCGAAATTGTGATTAACTTCGTTGTCGACTTCCATCGGACTATCTATATAATGTTTAACTCTGTGACCATTAACTTTAAATTCAATCCCATTTGAATTTATTAATTCTATTGTTCCGTATGGGAAAACTCTTTTGACTATGAATGGTCCAGACCATCTTGATTTCAATTTTCCAGGAAATAGCTTGAATCGTGAATTGAAAAGAAGAACTCTGTCTCCTTCTTTAAATTCTTTTGAACTTCTGATTCTTTTATCATGCCATTTCTTCGTTCTTTCTTTATAGATTAACGAATTTTCGTATGCTTCATGTCTTAATTCTTCTAATTCGTTTAGTTGACTTAATCGTAGACGTCCAGCTTCATGTAAATCAAGATTACATGTTTTCAAAGCCCAAAATGCTTTGTGTTCAATTTCTACTGGAAGATGACATGCTTTTCCATAAACAAGTCTAAAAGGTGTGGTTCCAATTGGAGTTTTGTAGGCTGTTCTAAAAGCCCAGAGTGCATCCTCCAATTTAATGGACCATTCCTTCGGATTTGATCCTACGGTTTTCTCTAGAATGCGTTTTAAAGCTCGGTTGGTATTTTCAACTTGTCCACTTGTTTGTGGATGATATGCGGTGGAGATTTTATGAGTTACTCCATATCTTTTAAGAACTTTCTCAAGTTGATTATTACAGAAATGAGTACCCCGATCACTTATTAAAGCTTTCGGTGTTCCAAACCTTGCAAAAAGACGTTTTAAAAAGTTGACTACAACTCGTGCATCGTTAGTTGGGAGAGCTTGTGCTTCCACCCATTTAGATACATAATCAATGGCTACGAGTATATATAGATTATTATGAGATTTTGGAAATGGACCCATAAAGTCTATACCCCAAATGTCAAATACTTCACATACTTGTATGACATTTTGTGGCATTTCATCACGTTGACTTATTTTTCCGGCCCTTTGACAAGCATCACAGGATTTGCAAAGAAGGTGTGCGTCTTTGTAAATTGTAGGCCAATAGAATCCAGCATCATAAACTTTTCTTGCTGTTAGTTGAGGCCCATAATGCCCTCCTGTTGGTCCTGTGTGACAATGGTTTAAAATTTTACTAGCTTCATCTCCAAATACACATCGGCGTATTATTCCATCGGGACAACTTTAAAACAGATGTGGATCTTCCCAAAAATAGTGTTTTATATCACAGAAGAATTTCTTTCGTCTTTGGTACGATAATCCTTTTTCAAGGAATCCACAAACTAAGTAGTTTGCATAGTCTGCAAACCATGGAATTTCATTATAATCTATCTTCAATAGATATTCATCAGGAAAGTTGTCTTGTATGGCCGATTCATTTAGAACTTCTAACTCAGGATTTTCAAGACGAGAAAGATGATCAGCGGCGAGATTTTCTGCTCCTCTTTTATATCGGATTTCAATATCAAACTCTTGTAAGAGTAAGATCCAACGGATTAATCTTGGTTTAGCATCTTGTTTCGAAAATAGGTATCTAAGAGCAGAATGGTCGGTATAGACCACCGTTTTTGCTAGAACGAGATATGATCGAAATTTGTCAAAAGCAAAGACAATAGCAAGGAGTTCTTTTTTAGTAGTTGTATAGTTCGTTTGTGCTCCTTGTAACGTCTTACTAGCATAATATATAGGTTGAAATCGTTTTTCAATCCTTTGTCCTAAAACGGCTCCCATTGCAAAATCACTTGCATCGCACATTAGTTCAAATGGTAGATTCCAATTTGGTGTTATCATGATCGGCGCATTAGTAAGTTTTTCTTTAAGAATATTAAAAGATTTGATACACTCATCTGAAAAGATGAATGGAGCATCCTTTTCTAGGAGTTTATTCATAGGAGTGGCAATTTTAGAAAAATCTTTTATGAAACGTCGGTAAAAACCGGCATGCCCTAGAAAACTCCTAACTCCTCTAACATTGGTGGGATGTGGAAGTTTAGCAATTACATCTACTTTAGCTCTATCCACTTCAATTCCTTCTTTTGAAATTTTATGTCCAAGAACGATGCCTTCTTTAACCATGAAATGGCATTTCTCCCAATTAAGAACTAGATTTGATTGTTCGCATCTAATGAGCATTCGTTCCAGATTAACTAGACATGAGTTAAATGTATCACCGAAGACTGAAAAGTCATCCATGAAAACTTCCATGCATTCTTCTATCATGTCGTGAAAAATCGCCATCATACACCTTTGAAAGGTTGCAGGGGCGTTGCAAAGTCCAAATGGCATGCGTTTGTAAGTAAAAGTACCATAAGGGCACGTGAATGTGGTTTTCTCTTGATCTTCGGGTGCTATTGGAATTTGAAAATATCCGGAAAATCCATCTAGAAAACAATAGTAACTATTTCCGGCTAATCTTTCCAACATATGATCTATGAAAGGTAAGGGAAAGTGATCTTTTCTGGTGGCGTCATTTAATATTCTATAATCAATACATACACGCCATCCTGTTACAGTCCTAGTAGGAATAAACTCATTTTTCTCATTTGTAATGACAGTCATGCCACCCTTCTTAGGTACGCATTGAACTGGGCTTACCCATGGACTATCAGAAATTGGATATATTAGACCTGTATCTAGTAGTTTAATAATCTCTTTCTTAACTACATCTTGCATATTAGGATTTAGTCTTCGTTGGCGTTGCACATATGTTTTATGACCTTCTTCCATAAGGATTTTATGTGAGCAATACGAAGGACTTATTCCTTTAATATCATGAATTTTCCATGCAATGGCTGGTTTATGAGCTTTCAACACAGAAATGAGTTGTGATTTCTCATTTTCAGTAAGAGAAGACAATATTATTACAGGTAATTCAGATTCACCATGTAAATAAGCGTATTCCAAATGGTTTGGAAGTGGCTTTAACTCTAATTTCGGAGGTTCTTCTATCGATGATTTATATCGATATCTGTCTTCTTCTTTTAGCATTTGAATTTCTTCTGTTGTTGGTTCATATCCATTAGCTATTAGTGTAGCTAACATTTCAGCTTCATCAATTGGTTCATTACCTTCTCCTAAAGAGCATTCTCCTGTTCCTTGTAATTCTGGAAATTCTTCTAATAATTTTGCATGTGCATCTATAGTTTGAATATAATAACATGTATCATCTGCAGATTGCGGTTGTTGCATTGCTCTATCAACTGAAAATGTAACACTCTCATCCTCTATACTTAGGGTCAATTTCTTACCGAACACGTCTATCATTGCTTTAGCCGTGTTTAAGAATGGTCTTCCTAATATGAGAGGAACTTGAGAATCTTCTTCCATGTCCAGAACAACAAAATCTACTGGAAATACTAAAGTACCAACTTTAACTAGCATGTTCTCCATTATCCCTCTAGGATATTTTATTGATCTATCGGCTAGTTGTATGCTTATTCTGGTTGGTTTCAATTCTCCAAGGTCTAGTTTAGCGTATAGTGAATACGGCATTAGATTTATACTAGCACCTAAATCTGCCAATGCTTCTATTGAACTAAGACTACCCAGAAAACATGGAATTGTGAAACTTCCTGGATCAGATAATTTTTCTGGTATCTTATTCAACAGCACTGCTGAACAATTAGCATTCATAGTAACAGCCGAGAGTTCTTCCATTTTCTTTCTATTTGAGATTAGATCTTTCAAGAATTTAGCATATCTAGGCATTCCTGAAATCACATCAATGAAAGGAAGATTTACATTTATCTGTTTAAACATATCCAAGAATTTGGATTTCTCGGCTTCAAGTTTCTCTTTCTTCATTTTACTCGGGTAAGGAAGTGGTGGTTGGTATGGTTTAACATAAGGTTTAGCCTTAACTGTGTTATCTTCATTAACCTTTTCAACTACCGGTTCTTTTTCCTTATCTTGATCAGGTTGTGGTTCTTGTGGAGTAGGAATAGCTTCATCAGAAGTTACAGGTATTTCAGGTGGTTTAAGTGTTGTACCACTTCTTGTGGTAATAGCTTTAGCTGTTTCATTCTGGGGGTTAGCATTTGTATCACTAGGTAGACTTCCTGGTTTTCTTTCACCTATTAACCTTGCTAGGTGTAACACCCGAATATTTCATATGCGAGAATATATATATATATGTACATATGTATGTATATATAGTGGAGATATTTAGATATACATGTGTATATGGTTCGGGTTGCGTATGAATTCATGTATATATATAGTTGGAACGAGAGATACGCGGTGTACGATAGTGTACGTTGCATGTACGCGTGGGAATATGCGTATATAAGGTGGTGGTTACGCATGCATGCAAGATTATTGGTAAGGGTTCGTTCTAGGGTCTTCTAGAAGGGTTTGCTTGCATAAATAAGTTGGGATTGGAGCGTACGAGTGGAATTATGAGACGGGGACTTGGTTAGACGAAAATGGAATAAAATGTGTTGTGGGACGCGCCGCGAAGGCTGTGGTCGCGCCGCGATGATTAAGAGCAAAACTGGATCAGAACACTAGTAATTTGAAGCACCAGCTGCAGCACGTTGTCGTGCCGCGACAAGTAGGGTCGCGCCGCGACAAGTAGGGTCGCGCCGCGACCAGCCTGGTTCCAGACCCGATTTTCAGCTTTAAATGGGGTGTGTTCAGGGGTAAAACCGTCATTTCGCATATGGATCAGTTTGTGGGATAAATCTCAGCCACCCATCTCATTCATTTCATTTCCTTTTTCATTTTTCTTCCATTTATTCTCTCAAAACATAAATCCTCTTTGGATTCAAGTGAAGATTTGGGGTTCAAGACTTGTGATTCGATCTTTGGCGTAGTTGGAAAGTATGTTCTCCTCGTTCTGGGCTACGTGGTGATACTAGTGGTAAGCTCTAACTCCGAAATTCATTTTGGTGTTCATCATTCAAATTTAGGGCTTTTGATTGTATGATTCTTAGATGGAACCCATTTAGTTGTTAATTGGAGATTAACACCAATATTCGGGTTTATGGTTGTTATTGGCGGTTTTGTGTTTAGTGTGCAAGTTTATGCTTGTAAAACTTGTAAATGGTGAGATTTTGACTTAATTGGTTAAAATTAGGGTTTTGGTGTCAAAATGGGTGAGACATGTGTTTAACACTTGTGTTTGGGTTTACTTGGCATATTAGGACCATTTTCACTCGTGTTAGTAATTATTGGTTAGTTTGGGCGCGTTTTGTGCTTGGAAGTGCATTTGGGTCAAAATGGCACTAAGTGTCGAATTGGGTTGGTTTGTAAGTCAACTCTAATTGTGTATTGTTGTATTTGTGATAATGGAATAGGTACTTTCCATTGACGAGTCGCGGATTACTTGGAAGCATTCATCAAGGCGACAATGTGAGTGTTAATATCCTATATGCATATGTATGTGTAGGATGGGTGCGGGTCGGGTGAAGGGGTTCTCGGTTATAGAGCTCACTTCTCATATAGGTGGAATTGTTGGACTTGTGTATAGGTCCAATTGGCACGGTTGTGCGTTTTGGTTGACTACCTTTGACGAGGTGCACACTTTGGGTGTACGTTATCACATGGGCGTGTGATGTGGATTATATAACCCCAATGGCGAAGGGTTAATTTTGTGAGTGGAATAATTATGCGTGAACGTATATAATGTATTTATTTGTGTGGTATGAATGTGGAAGTGTCGCGGTGTTCAAGACACCACATTCTAGGTAACGAGTAGTATTGTCGCGGTGCTTAAGACACTACTCCTTGTGTAATTGACTTGTGGGATTGTCGCGGTGTTTAAGACACCACAATGTCGTGAGAGTGGAAGTGTCGCGGTGTTCAAGACACCACTCATTGTATTGAATGAAGTGTGGATTCGTCGCGGTGTTTAAGACGCCACATTGTTGTAAGGGTGAGTTAGTCGCGGTGTTTAAGACATCACCCGGGGGACTAGTGATTACGCGGTGTATAAGTAACACTAGTGGATGTTATGAACTCCAACGGACTTACATGTACCGTTCTCTTGTATACTTGGTTAACCATGGTTATTGTGTTGTAAGCGTAAGCAAATTATGTTATTCGAGATATATATACATATGTATATTGTATACATATAATGTTGTATTGTCGTGTTGTAGCTAACCCTCCGGGTGTAGCTTATTGGCATTGTTCACATCGTTGTTGGCAAACTTATATTTTGTTGATGTATCTTTAGCTCATTGCTTAGTGATCTTACGGTATGCTTAGACTAGCTTGCCTTTATGTTTGGATGCTCCGGTATGCGGTATTTGCTATTTTGTGGCGTGTCCATTTTATGCATATATATGTATGTAGTATATTCTCACTCACTAAGCGTTAGCTTACCCTCTCGTTGTTGATATTTTTATAGGTTCGCATGCTTGGCGGCTCGGGTAAGCTTGAGGATTAGAGATCTCGGCTAGGTTGCTTTAGAAGATCTTGCTTTTGGACTCGATTAGGATTTGGGTAGCGTAGTCCCAAATCACCATGCTCGGTTTGGTGTAAACGTAACTAGTCGGGTCATAATGATTATAACCGGTTTACGATTTAATTAATGAACCATTGTATTAAGGAGTTTAAATCATTAATGTATGTTTTAAGTTCGATGAACTTACCTTGATAACAAATACGTTTTGGAATATGTGTAATGGGACCTAAAGTATTATTTAACGCGTATTAAAAGGAAAAATTTTTATGGGCCGGTTTTAATACGGGTTGGGTTGTTTCAAGTGGTATCAGAGCATGGTCTAAGGGATTTAGGTGACTTGAGATAGGTGCCTAGACTTAGACTTCTGTGTGTGCTTAATTTGTTGCGGGACTTGTAGGAGTACGGGTCGGAATAGGTTATAGTTAGTGCCTTGTTTGTAGGTGGACTAACGTTTATATTAGTAATGCGGATATTATTAATATATTATTGTGTTGTGATAATAATTCTTGCGGGTGCTTATATCGCGTAGAATTTGCGTTGTGTTGGTTTATATCATCGAGCGAAGCGGTCGTTGTACTAACGATTCGATACGGCGTGTGTGCGTAATAAGGACTTGCAAACCTTATTACGGGTGCAAATCGTGTCAAACAAGTGATGTACGACGGGTGTTGAGCAAGATGGGGCGGTGTTGTGCGTATGGTGTTATACGTTCGTGGACTAATCATTTTGCATTCTTTAGAATGGCGACGCGAAACGAGATCGAGACGAATGACGAAGAGTTTAATACTAGAGTTGCGGCCGCCGTTGCGGAGCAAATGAGTGCGTTGGATGAAAGAATGGATAGGAGGTATTCCAAATTTCGGGGTAGTAGTGAAATGGAGCGTTGTCTTAAGGGCTTCATGAGGACTAAACCCCCGATGTACGATGGAAAACCGGATCCTTTGGTAAGCACAACTTGGATCTCGGATGTCGAAGGGTGTTTTCGTACTATTGAATGCCCTCCTGAGAAGAGGACAAGACTCGCTACTAGTTTGTTGCGGGATAGGGCAAAGGATTGGTTGGATGGTAAGATTGATCTTATCGGTGGTGAACCGTTTATGGCGTTATCGTAGGACGGGTTTAAGAAGGAATTCTTTGAGGAATTCCGAACTTCAGCCGATTTATCGGAAATACGTAATGAGTTGCGAAATTTGCAACAGGGTTCTATGGATTTGAATACTCTCAAGACGACCTTTATGGCGAAGGCTCATTTTTGCCCGGAGTATTTGGGGAATGATAATTTGTTGATGCAAGATTTCTATCGAACCTTGAATGATGACTTGAAGAATAAGATTAGCCGGGGTTACGCGAAATCGTTTGCGGAATTATTCGCCGTGGCTAGAGGTTTCGATTCGTATACGCGATCAAAGATTGGTGAACCTTCAAGTGAGAGAAGGGTTGTTTCGTATGGTGCTCCTAGTAAGAGGACTAAGGGTCCGAGTGTGAGCACGGGTGGTACGCGGACGAGTATAACGGATTCTAGTGCGTCTAGGTGTTACAATTGTGGCGTGAGGGGTCACAAGTCTTGGGAATGTTCGGTACCAAAGGGTGATGGCATGGTGTGCTTCAATTGCCAAGAAGAAGGACATCGTAAGTCAGAATGTCCCAAGTTAGTGGGGACGGGTGTGGCAAGGAGACGTTAGGGTACGTTTCGTTTTAATAAATATGCCTTTTGATTATTTATTAAGTGCCGTTTGAAGTTGAGTTTATTAAATGCATTGTGTTGTGCATGTTATTGATATGGGTGACGTTCCTAATGGAAGTACCCTATGACGACGTTTTGATTGACGGGCGAAGGGCGTAAGACTTGGTGTAACCAAGCATTCCTTGATATTTGTAAAATGTTTCTACCAAGCCATGGAAATGGGTTGGTGTTCGGTTGTTAAGCGCGTGTACGCTTTTGTGTTGAGGTCGATGAACCGTGAGGTTCGACGGGTGGGCTGAAACCCTTGAGATCGAGTGTTTTGAATCTCGATGTATGTTGCTAATGGAGTCTTTATGACGCGACATTAGGTGCCTCTTTTATACCTACTAGCGTGGTGTTCGACTCCGATTATGTTGCGGTTACATTGTACTTAGGGTACCGAAGTGAAATCCTAAGGTACATGAGTGACTAGGTGGAATTTGACAAACTAAAGCAATTGGATGATTGCGAAGGTATGGTTTGTGAAATCGTGGTACACTTTTTGCTCGAGGTGTTTAAGGATTGATTGAAATCCTTTGTGTGCTCAAGGCTGGAGCAAGATATGGTGACGGGTCGTATGAGCCCAATCTTTGTAAAGTCTACCTTAGGTAGCATTGTACAGTTGTACGAGTTGTGGATATGGGACGTAGTTCCAAATGGGGGAGTTACACTCCCGCACGAGGAAGTTTTAGTGTGAGATTTCGGATGATGCTTTTGGTAGATCCGGAAAATGTTGTCGAGACCTGATTTTGGTCGATTTGTGGTAGATTACAATTTCGGATAAATTGTATTTATGGTTTGGATTTGAATTATCACCGAGGTGGTAATGTGGTAAATCTCGATTGAGAGATAATGGACGTGTTTGGCGAGCAAGGTGAAATCCTTCGGTTAAGGGAGGTGTGTGTCGGATTCTCTTCTAGAGAATAATTGTTTTGTGCCTATGTTTGATATAGGTGGTTCTTGCTCGTGTATGTGAATGGTTAGTGGTATCCGTTAGGATTCACTATGGCGTAGCAGAGCGCGATGTTACGCTACTCGTCGTTCGAGGCCAAAAGGGCGTTGATTGATGAAGCATGACTTTCGGGTCCGCTGACTTCATCATGGTATTGGTGATTGATGAAGCATGACCTTTAGGGTCCGCTGACTTCATCATGGGAGTATGCGATTGGTGGAGCATGACCTTCGGGGTCCGCTGACTTCATCATGGGATTATTGATTGGTGAAGCATGATATTCGGGTTCGCTGACTTCATCATGGTAGTGAATCGCGTGTAGTTCGGATTCACTAAGGCGCGTGTGTTTTCGGCCAGCCTTCGTGTTGTGTGATCTGTCGGTTGTTTTATACACCGATGGTGGGGTCGTAAGGACCATGATGTTGATCTGTTGGTTGTTTTATACACCAATGGTGGGGTCGTAAGGACCGTGTTGTGTGATCGATCGGGTGTTTTTATACGCCGATGGTGGGGTCACGAGGACCATGTGGTATGATTAGTGATGCGATAGCCGTGTTTCGCTCACGTGTTGTTACGGGTGTGACGATAGTCGATTTTGTACACCTTTGGATTTGGCGTTTTCATAGTCGTTTTGGGCGCTATCGGTTTTAGCCTTTTGATTATGATGTTACGGTAGTTGCGTATTGATCGTATTGCGCACTACAAGGGATGTTTAGTGATTGGTGTTATCCGTCAGGATTCGTTGGTTCGGTCTTCATCGTTTCGGATTGTTGACCTTAGGCTTGAGACTTGGTTGCTTTTAGCATTGTACTTGGTAATGGTACGTTAGAGGGTTGATATCTCGGTTCGAGATTTGGTTGAGTTTCCCGGTGTGCGGGATTGAGCATGGCTTTAATGCTCGGATGGTAACTTGATAACCGCGGGTGACGATTTTAGTTGTTAAAGGTAATTCATTGGAAAGAGTTGCCTAGGAAAGTCGGTTTGGGACTTAAGTTGAGGACCGTGGAGTGTGGTTCGTTTGGTTAAGTAACAAGGATCACGAGGACATGATCAATTCTAAGTGGGGGAGAGTTGTAACACCCGAATATTTCATATGCGAGAATATATATATATGTACATATGTATGTATATACAGTGGAGATATTTAGATATACATGTGTATATGGTTCGGGTTGCGTATGAATTCATGTATATATATAGTTGGAACGAGAGATACGCGGTGTACGATAGTGTACGTTGCATGTACGCGTGGGAATATGCGTATATAAGGTGGTGGTTACGCATGCATGCAAGATTATTGGTAAGGGTTCGTTCTAGGGTCTTCTAGAAGGGTTTGCTTGCATAAATAAGTCGGGATTGGAGCGTACGAGTGGAATTATGAGACGGGGACTTGGTTAGACGAAAATGGAAGAAAATGTGTTGTGGGTCGCGCCGCGAAGGCTGTGGTCGCGCCGCGATGATTAAGAGCAAAACTGGATCAGAACACTAGTAATTTGAAGCACCTGCTGCAGCACGTTGTCGCGCCGCGACAAGTAGGGTCGCGGCGCGACCAGGCTGGATTTTCAGCTTTAAATGGGGTGTGTTCAGTGGTAAAACCGTCATTTCGCATATGGATCAGTTTGTGGGATAAATCTCAGCCACCCATCTCATTCATTTCATTTCCTTTTTCATTTTTCTTCCATTTATTCTCTCAAAACATAAATCCTCTTTGGATTCAAGTGAAGATTTGGGGTTCAAGACTTGTGATTCGATCTTTGGCATAGTTGGAAAGTGTGTTCTCCTCGTTCTGGGCTACGTGGTGATACTAGTGGTAAGCTCTAACTCCGAAATTCGTTTTTGTGTTCATTATTCAAATTTAGGGCTTTTGATTGTATGATTCTTAGATGGAATCCATTTAGTTGTTAATTGGAGATTAACACCAATATTCGGGTTTATGGTTGTTATTGGCGGTTTTGTGTTTAGTGTGCAAGTTTATGCTTGTAAAACTTGTAAATGGTGAGATTTTGACTTAATTGGTTAAAATTAGGGTTTTGGTGTCAAAATGGGTGAGACATGTGTTTAACACTTGTGTTTGGGTTTACTTGGCATATTAGGACCATTTTCACCCGTGTTAGTAATTATTGGTTAGTTTGGGCGCGTTTTGTGCTTGGAAGTGCATTTGGGTCAAAATGGCACTAAGTGTCGAATTGGGTTGGTTTGTAAGTCAACTCTAATTGTGTATTGTTGTATTTGTGATAATGGAATAGGTACTTTCCATTGACGAGTCGCGGATTACTTGGAAGCATTCATCAAGGCGACAATGTGAGTGTTAATATCCTATATGCATATGTATGTGTAGGATGGGTGCGGGTCGGGTGAAGGGGTTCTCGGTTATAGAGCTCACTTCTCATATAGGTGGAATTGTTGGACTTGTGTATAGGTCCAATTGGCACGGTTGTGCGTTTTGGTTGACTACCTTTGACAAGGTGCACACTTTGGGTGTACGTTATCACATGGGCGTGTGATGTGGATTATATAACCCCAATGGCGAAGGGTTAATTTTGTGAGTGGAATAATTATGCGTGAACGTATATAATGTATTTATTTGTGTGGTATGAATGTGGAAGTGTCGCGGTGTTCAAGACACCACATTCTAGGTAACGAGTAGTATTGTCGCGGTGCTTAAGACACTACTCCTTGTGTAATTGACTTGTGGGATTGTCGCGGTGTTTAAGACACCACAATGTCATGAGAGTGGAAGTGTCGCGGTGTTCAAGACACCACTCATTGTATTGAATGAAGTGTGGATTCGTCGCGGTGTTTAAGACGCCACATTGTTGTAAGGGTGAGTTAGTCGCGGTGTTTAAGACATCACCCGGGGGACTAGTGATTACGCGGTGTATAAGTAACACTAGTGGATGTTATGAACTCCAACGGACTTACATGTACCGTTCTCTTGTATACTTGGTTAACCATGGTTATTGTGTTGTAAGCGTAAGCAAATTATGTTATTCGAGATATATATACATATGTATATTGTATACATATAATGTTGTATTGTCGTGTTGTAGCTAACCCTCCGGGTGTAGCTTATTGGCATTGTTCACATCGTTGTTGGCAAACTTATATTTTGTTGATGTATCTTTAGCTCATTGCTTAGTGATCTTACGGTATGCTTAGACTAGCTTGCCTTTATGTTTGGATGCTCCGGTATGCGGTATTTGCTATTTTGTGGCGTGTCCATTTTATGCATATATATGTATGTAGTATATTCTCACTCACTAAGCGTTAGCTTACCCTCTCGTTGTTGATATTTTTATAGGTTCGCATGCTTGGCGGCTCGGGTAAGCTTGGGGATTAGAGATCTCGGCTAGGTTGCTTTAGAAGATCTTGCTTTTGGACTCGATTAGGATTTGGGTAGCGTAGTCCCAAATCACCATGCTCGATTTGGTGTAAACGTAACTAGTCGGGTCATAATGATTATAAACGGTTTACGATTTAATTAATGAACCATTTTATTAAGGAGTTTAAATCATTAATGTATGTTTTAAGTTCGATGAACTTACCTTGATAACAAATACGTTTTGGAATATGTGTAATGGGACCTAAAGTATTATTTAACGCGTATTAAAAGGAAAAATTTTTATGGGCCGGTTTTAATACGGGTTGGGTTGTTTCACTAGGTTACTTACTTCTTGTTCCAGATTTTGAATAGAAGCTTGTTGATTTCTAAATGCTTGAGCATTTTGTTCATTGGTTTGTTTTTGAGATGTGAAAAACTGCGTTTGAGTTTCAACTAGCTTCGTCATCATATCTTCTAAATTTGGCTTTTTATCATCGGTTTGTTGTGGTGGTTTGTTTTGAAAATTAGGTCTTTGCTGATTGTAAGTATTATTGGATACTTGTTGATTGCTAGGACCTTGTTGGTTGTTGTATGGAATATTTCGGTTATAATTCTGGTTTTGATTGTAAATCGGTCTTGGCGGTTGATAATTATTCTGATAATTATTTCCAGGCCTTTGGTTTATGTATGAAATATTCTCTTTTTGTTCCATTGTTAATTCAATACTGAGACAATCTTTTGTCAAATGTGGTCCTCCACACTGCTCACAACTAATTCGTATTGAGTGAATATCTTTAGTCATCTTTTCCATTCGTCTCTCGACAGCATCTATCTTTGCGAAAATGGAATCTAAGTCATGGCTAGAATCGGCTCTAGCTGCTTTAGATGATCTAACGATGTCTTTTTCTTGGTGCCACTCATGTGAGTGGGAAGCAGTGTTATCAATAATTTTGTAAGCATCAGTTTCGGTTTTCTTCATAATAGAACCACCAGCTGCTATATCTATGTCTTTTCTTGTAGTGATGTCGCATCCTTGGTAGAATATTTGTACTATTTGACAGGTGTCTAAACCATGTTGCGGACATCCTCTTAATAACTTTCCATATCTAGTCCACGCCTCATATAGAGTTTCATTTGGTTTCTGTGTGAACGTAACAATTTCTGCTTGAAGTCTTACGGCTTTAGATGCAGGAAAGAATTGTTTAAGAAATTTGTCAACTAAAACATCCGCTGTATCGATCGCCCCTTCAGGTAACGATTCCAACCAATCTTTGGCTTCTCCCTTTAAAGTCCAGGGAAATAACATGAGATATATCTGTTCATCCTCCACTTCTCGGATTTTAAATAGTGTGCAGATCTTATTAAAGGTACGTAGATGTTCATTTGGATCTTCCTTCGGCGCACCACTAAATTGGCATTGATTAGTCACCATGTGTAGAATTTGTCCTTTGATTTCATAATCTGGCGCATTAATGTCTGGATGAGTAATTGCGTGACCTTGGCCAGTGCGTTTAGCTCTCATTCGGTCTTCCATACTTAAAGGTTCCAGATTCTCCATAATTGAATTTGTTGAATCGGAATCACTAGAGGATTCTGATTTAATGGTTCGTTCCTCAACAATCTCTGTTTGAATGATTGGTGGTTCCGGAGGAAAGTTTAATGGTTCAGGATCTACGAATCGTTCCTGAATATTCTCCGGATTCTCAATTGTGAGGTCGGGTTCAAAAAATGGATTATCGGAAATTTGAACTGGAGTACTTGGTCGACTGGATGACGATTCTAAAGAAAAATCAACGGCAGTAATATTTGCTAAATGTCTTGATCTAGTTACAGGTGGTGAACGTACAAAAGGTGATGATCGTCTTGCTCGGTGCATTCACTGAATATCCTATTAGTTTTTAAAAGGAAAGAAAAATTATAATAAGTTATCCAATCAATAGACTTTTCTGATTTTACCCACGTTTCGAATAGCCAAAAGATGCAGCAGAGGGGCAGGATTCGTTTGGTCTCAATATAATTGAGGACTGTTTGGCTCCAATAACCCGGTCCACGTACAAATCCAACTATTACTACGAACCAGAAAATTTTTATGTCTATCAATTTAACCACTTAAAATAAATTTTCGTAATTTTAAGAAATTTAGATAAGAAGTAGAATAAAAATCTATGTCCTAAAAACTAGAATAGCGAGAAATAAGAAAGAAAAAGAGTTCGTCGGAAAAAAATTGAAAAAGAAAAATGGTTGAAAAATAAAAGGTGACGGAAAAATAAAATAAACTTATAAAACTTAAAAATACTTGACTAACCTAACCTTATTACTACAACTAACTTAAAATTATAATCGCAAATTGAAATTACTAATTGGAATGATAATTGATACATAGGTAAAAGGTGTCTAAAAATATTAAAGCTTACAGGAAAAGTAAATCCCAAATGAAAATAACTTAAAAAGAAACTAAAACTTAAAAAGGCGTCGCAAAATTCTAAAGCACCTAATTCTTAGTCTAAAGAAAAAGCACTTAAGGAATTCTACGGCAAAGCCTAAAAATCTAGAAGTAAAAATAACTATGGCAAAAACTAAGTTTAAAACTAAATATGAGCTAAATATATAAATATTACGCTAAAACGATTAAAAAGGGACAAAATATAAAAATATACAAAAAGTTGTAAAAATTACAATTTTTATAAAAATATTATTTTTATATTATTTATTTATTAAAACTATTAATTTTATAATTTAATTAAACTAATTTAACTAAATAAAATAAATTAAATAAAAAGTAAAACTAAAAATAAAATTAATTATAATAATAATAATAATTAGGGTTAATAATAATAATAATTATTAAATACCCCGTAATTAATGCTGAATTAGGGTTCTGTCGCGTGTCAGAGTCACTCCGCGAGTTGCGGTATTTAATGCATCAAACTCCGCGAGTCGCGGGGTTCAGAAATTCAGATGACAGCTTATTTAAATTTGACGCGTTTTTCTTTATTTATTTATTTTTTTTTTTATTTTCTGTTTTTAATTTTTTTTGTTTAAAAAAAAATATGTGTATAATAAAAACTTATATTTAAAACTTAAATAAAAATAGAATTACTTTATAATTTTATAAATAAAAATCTTAAAACTAGATTTATATATATATTTTTTTTATATGTTTTTAAATAAAAACAAAATACTTAAATAAAACTTATATAAAAATAAAGAAACTTTACAAAACTTAAATATTTAACAAAATCTTAAAAATACTTATATTTTTTTTTTCTTTTTATATTTTTGAATATTTAAACGTATTTTTATAAAAACAAATTTTAATAAAAGTAACTTGATGTTTTGCGAGGTGTATATAAAATAGCTATTAAATTTTAGCAGGAAATACTATTAAATACGATACATTTTTACACAAGATATTTATTTATTTATAGAATGGATATACTTAAACCTTGCTACAACACTTATAGGCAGTGTACCTAATCGTACAGTAGTGTAGTTTTTAGTAAGTCCGGTTCGTTCCACAGGGAATCTTTTTAAACAAAGCTTAACGCTATATTAGTTACTTTTATAAAAATACAAATATATATATAAGTAATATTATTATTATAAAAAGGGGTTTTTTACCGTTTAATGACCGGTTTGTCGATTTTAAAACTTTAGTCGCAGTTAAAACCAAATGTAAAGTATTAAAAATAAATACAAGACTTAAATTAAAGCTTAAAGTAAATAACAATAATGAAATTGCGAATAATAAAAGTGCGATAAAATAAACTTGCGATAATTAAAAAGTACGATAATTAAAAATGCAATTAAATAAAATAACAATAAAAATGCGATAATTAGAAGTGCAATTAAATATAAAATAAAGGAAATTAAATATGAAATAAAAGAATTATGCTTATTTAAACTTCCATAATCATGATGTTTGACGTGTTGATTTTAGTTTTATGCCCATGGGTTAATTGTCTTTTGTCCTGGATTATTTAATATGTCCGTCTGGTTTTTGTCCATAACAGTCCATCTGTCATAAATATAAAGTGCGAGTGTCCTCGTCAAATTATCCTTATACCCGAAGTTAAATATTCCAACTAATTGGGGACTTAAACTGTAACAAGATTTTTGTTACAGGGTATAGATGAATACAAGATTGATGTAGAAATGCTACGAGATTCGAAATACTGATTGCCGATTCCCGGTAATTGGTATGGCAATTATTGTTACAGGGTATAGATGAATACAAGATGGGGTTTCAATGAATATAATAATTTTTCGGAAAGTCCAAATTCATTGAAGTTGCTGGTAATTTTACTGCTAATGTGGTGAAATATAAACGGTTCTCCGGTAACGATGACGACAGGCAAACTTATATATCGAGGTTATAATAAGGCTAATTCGAATGGAAGTTGAAGTTGATTTGTTGAAGCTGTGATAAAATTGGCTAATTTGAAAAAGAGTTGCAATGTTATTTTCGGTAATAACAATGCCAAAGGAGCTAACACAGACACGTGTTAAACTTTTACTTAGGGTCCGGGAGTTTTCAGATGCATAACTATATGCGTCAATCTTTTCTTCCATAGATGAAGTACGGTTGGTTCATCCTTTCAATTGAGGTGTTTTTAAGAATCATGAAAGGTTTGAACGCAGATTAGAATTGTCAAGATACAAATGGCGTTTAAGATGAAATAAAGTGGCAACTTGAAGAATTATTTAGTTTCATATATTATAATCAACATTTTAATTTATTTTAATTGTCCAAAGTCATTAGTCCACAGTCGATAATCCACAGTCGAAAGTCCAATAATTCATATATAGTTTAATATATAATATTCGAATTAATTAATACGTGTCGTGACCCGTATACGTCTCAGACTCGATCACAACTCAAACTATATATATTTTTATAGAATCAACCTCAACCCTGTATAGAGAACTCGATCATTACTGCATATAGAGTGTCTATGGTTGTTCCAAATAATATATATAGATGGGTCGATATGATATGTCAAAACATTGTATACATGTCCCGATATTTAAAGTAAGTAAATTAAATAACAGAAATTAAATGACGATAAATAAAGTGCGTAAAGTAAATAACAGAAAATTAAATGACAATAAATAAAATTGCGATAATTAAATTGCGATAAATAAACCGCGATAAATAAAATGTAATCAGTTAGCTAGGAACAGTTAGCTGGAAACAGTTAGCATGGATTCTTAACAAGATTTTTCGTAGTTAATTTGTTTGTTTCTAACAAATTTTATTTTGTCTAATGTGTTCTTCATTATGCCACTTGTTGGATTCTTATAGGTCAAAATCCAAATATGAAATTGAATGAAAATGGTTATTCTGCGGTGAACGGATACGTATATCGGTGGATGTAAGTAGAATAGTAAATGACTGTTGAATCAGATTCGAAGAATGTACATTGTAACTTATTAATGTGAAATCTAAATATTCCTCGGGTATTACCTACCCGTTAAAATATTTTCACCATTAACAGTTTGTACGAAAGAATTTTTAATTTACAATCTTTATGAAATTATATAAACATATATATTTTCTTCAGATGTAATTATAGATTTAATGAGTTACTATGATATTAAACTCATTTGATTTACCGTTAGAATATGAATATATAATCTCTAAAACATTAAAGATTATATAATCGCCATGTCGAACGAAGATAAATAATTTAGAATGATTCGTAGAATGATGATTATGCTCGAGTACAGAATGAGATATTGGGGCATGTGATGTTGAAACTTGTGTTGTTGGTGGTACTGTTGATGCCGGTGATGTTGCTGAAGCTGGTACGTTTTGCACCATATTCTCCAAATTGATTACTCGATCGTGAAGTTCGTTGACTTCTTGTATTACTCCGGGATAATTGTCGGTCGGAACGAGCAGATGAATAAGGTTTCAAATTGTGGATAGAATATAATCATGTCGAGCTACTCTGGAAATGAGGGTTAAGATGGTGTTTCGGATTGATTCACCGATAAGTGCTTCGGGTTATTCGTCAAGAGGTGAATTTGGTTGATGGAAAAGATCGATTTCTTCGCGTCTCCATTGATTAAGTCAACTACGAACCCATCTCCAATTCATCCAGAATAAATGATGGCTAATTGGTTGACTCATTCCGGTTACACTGCTTTCGGAGCTCGAGTGAAAATCCATGACGGAATAGCTGTCGGAATAACTATCGGAATAGCTATCGAAATATGAGGGACTCGAACTGATTGAGGGATTCATCTCGTACGATCAAATGAAGGATTTTCGATAATAAAATAGATTATAGGATGTAGATTAGTACCCTGCAATACATAATTTACATATGCATATATAATACTAAAATCCCATAAGTTACGGAGGAATCTACGGAAGCTGTCAGGCAAAGGTAACAATAACAGATTCGCTAAGATATGAATTTATCTATACAATGTCTATGCAATAGAGGCTGTAAAACATGTCTAGACTTTAAGGATGATAAGCAAATAATTTTCGACACTAATGATAAGCAAAACTTTTGACATGCAGACACGGTCAAAGTCCAGACTCGCTAATGCATTCTAATGACTTATCAGTTAGACACACTAATGCAGACCTGGTTCGCTAAGACCACCGCTCTGATACCAACTGTAGAGACCCGTCCTAATCCATCCGGACGAAGTCCATATCGATTATAAACGATTCACAACAGTTGATTACATCGCGAGGTATTTGACCTCTATATGATACAATTTACAAACATTGCATTCATTTTTGAAAAGACAATCTTTCATTACATTGAAAGTTGACGGCATGCATACCATTTCATAATATATCTAACTATAATTGACTTAATAATAATCTTGACGAACTCAACGACTCAAATGCAACGTCTTTTGAAATATGTCATGAATGACTCCAAGTAATATCTCTAAGATGAGCAAATGCACAGCGGAAGATTTCTTTCATACCTGAGAATAAACATGCTTTAAAGTGTCAACCAAAAGGTTGGTGAGTTCATTAGTTTAACATAAATAATCATTTCATAATTTTAATAGACCACAAGATTTCATATTTCCATTTCTCATAAACATACGTCTCATGCATAGAGACAAAAATATCATTCATATGAATTGAACACCTGGTAATCGACATTCACAATATACATATAAGAATATCCCCATCATTCTGGGATCCTCCTTTCGACATGATATAAATTTCGAAGTACTAAAGCATCCGGTACTTTGGATGGGGCTTGTTGGGCCCGATAGATCTATCTTTAGGATTCGCGTCAATTAGGGTGTCTGTTCTCTAATTCTTAGATTACCAGACTAAAAAGGGGCATATTCGGTTTAATAATTCAACCATAGAATGTAGTTTTAAGTACTTGTGTCTATTTCGTAAAACAGATATAAAACATCGCATGTATTCTCAGTCCCAAAAATATATATTGCAAAAGCATTTAAAAAGGGAGCAAATGAAACTCACTATACTGTATTTTGTAGAAAAAATACATATGACGACATTGCACAACTGAACAATGCAGGGTTGGCTTTGGATTCACGAACCTATAACATTTGTATATATATTAATATACGTAATCGTAACCGAATAAGTTTATATTTGTAAATTTGTTACTTATATCATCTTTATATTAATAATATATATATATATATATATATATATATATATATATATATATATATCTCATATATTCTTCTTGTATATGAAAATATTAAATTTGGTTATGTTATATGTATTACATATAGTTTTATATAGCTGATAGTTATTTTAATAATAATAATAATGATATTTAGTAATAATAAAAATGCTGATAACAATAGTACTACTTATGTTATTACTGATAATTATGACATTACTAATATATTAGAATAATAGTGATATATATATATATATATATATATATATATATATATATATATATATATATATATATATATATATATACATATATATAATGATAAAAATGATATATTAATAATGTTAATAGGAGTAATAATGATTTTAAATATTCATTTTTATACTATATTGTATTATATTAACAAAGATATCAATAATTATAATAGTTTTTATAATTTCCTTAAATCATAATCTAATTAAGTTTTAACTTAATCCTCTTCATAATAATATTTGTATTAAATATTTCCATGATTATAATCCTAATAACATTATTAAAACTTTTATATCCATAGTCATAATAATCAAAATCTTCGTGTTAAATTTCTAAACTAATGACTAAAGTTCCTATGGCATTAATTCTTAATTATAATCATAATCAAAATAATAATTATAGTAATACTTATATTACTAATAACCTGATAAAATTAATAATAATGATAATCATAATAATATTTAGTGATAATACTAGTAATAATAATGATATTAATATTAGTTAATAATAACAATAATAATAACAATAAATATAATAATAATAATAATAATAATAATAATAATAATAATAATAATAATAATAATAATAATAATAATAATAATAATAATAATAATAATAAAAATAAAAATAAAAATCACAACCTTTGAAGAAAAGCTCAAAAAGAATGTCACCGCCGGGACTCGAACCCGCGACCTCCCGCTTCCCCGGCACACACTTAACCAGCTGGGCTGTGCCTAATTTCCAAAATATTACCGAACCCAAATTAATTTAACCCGTATTCTTTTTCCTTAATCTATCATCTTCTTCATCAAAAAATATTCTAACAATCATCCATTGATTCATACATGCTACTTAATTAAGTAACGACTTTAGGACTTCTATATAAAATATAACCCGTCTATTTTGATCTTGAATTAAAATGAGAAAAAAAATATAAAAAAAAATATAACAGCATAATAGCCGTCGCTATTATGTATAAAAAAAATTTGATTGCAATTTTTGAGCATGTATTTGACGAAACTTATAACATGAAATATGTTTTAAATACTTCCTATGAACCTTCCAAATCAACAATTTGACTTTAATCGTAACACATAGCTCGAATTCGATTAAAGAAAAATGTTTAACTTTTTGTATCAAAAACTTTGACTCGTAAATTCGTAATCAATACAAGGAATTAGGTGTTCAAACTTTCCAGATAGATTACCTGAATGATTCCTAATCACTCTGCAATTCTAATTTTTAACGAATGCTTCGATTTCGATTTTTGATAAAAAATGGAAGTGAAACAGAAGTATCGAGCAGGGAGAAAAAAATGTATCTATTTTCTTTTAATTTTGCAGTTATCTGAAGTGGGAATATTTGGTGAGGTTCGAATGATTGAATCACAAAAAAAAAATATCGTTCAAAGTCAAGTGTAGGGTTGCTGCCTAGTTGTATCACGAGTGTACAGAAGGTAGAAGACAAGTAAATCTGATAATGATATATATGTATATATATCTTACGCGTATATCTATATATATATATATCTTTTTTTTATCTGTATTTATATATTAATTAATTAATCTTATTAATTAACAAAAATAATAATAATATTACTAATTATAATAAATATTCTAATAATGATATTAACTAACAATTGGTAATTTTAAATAAAAAATGATAATAATAATGCTAGTAATAACACTACTTAATATATCATTGATGTTATTAATGATAACACTAATATGAATAATAATAATAATAACATGCAACTTGATCATATCAAACTTTCATATATATCTATGTATTATATTTTTAGAATTAATAATATTCATAATACTAGTAATAATAAAGATATAACATTTTTCATGTATCAAATTTTACATCTTTATATCATATAATAATGTTATTAATACTAATATCAATATAAATATTAGTATTTATTTTAAGGAAAGTAATAATAACATTATTAATGCAGTAACTATATTTTGACTTGTAATTACCTATATTAATATTATATATTATTAATGATATAACATTTAATGTTTATGTTTATATTATATATAACATTTATACCTTTTAACAATATACCTGTAGTAATAATTATGTATAGAGATTATGTGTAAACTCAAGCTATTATGTTTTAAATATCACAATATATTAATTAGATATATTTTGAATAAATAAACTCATAATATAATACTATACGTTTTATATTTCGTTATCGTAGATCCATTATGTTCGAACTCCTTTATATTAATATACTCTATGCATTCAAAATGACAAGTTTTAGTTTTAAATAAATTTTTCATAATCACATAATAATTTATTAATATATTTAATTTATTATGTATAACTATTTACACATATATTTATCTATACATACATTTCTGTTTACAATTAAAGGTTCGTGAATCGTTGGAAACAGTCAAAGGTCAAATGAATGTACGAAAATAGTTCAAAAGTTTTGAGATTCAATTTAATAGACTTTGCTTATCGTGTCGGAAACATATAAAGATTAATTTTAAATTTGGTCGGAAATTTCCGGGTCATCACAAAGCGTAACGTCAAAGGGTTCCCCATTAGCATAAGCATCCAGTAGAGTTCTCATTGGGGTTATCATTGGTTTTAAATCAGTCATTTTAAAATGTTTCAGCATATCATTGATATACTTTGTTTGACTGATAAAAATCCCATTTGGTAATTGTTTTACTTTTACCCCAAGAAGATATTTAACTGGTCAAGCATGCTCATTTCGAATTTGTTGGCCATAAGGTCACCAAATTCTTTGCATAAGGCTGGGGACGTGGAACCAAAAATAATATCATCAACGTAAATTTGAACCAAGAGAATGTGACCGTGGTTTTTTCAGATGAATAGCATTTGTATCAATCGTTCCACGAGAGAAGCCATTGTCCAACAAATACTCTGTTAAGGTCTCGTACCATGCACGCGGTGCTTGCTTCAGACCATATAAAGCTTTCTCCAAGTAGTAGACGTGGTTTAGATGAATGGGATCGACAAAGCCTTCTGGTTAATCAACATAAACTTCCTCTTGAAGATGATCGTTTAGAAAAGCAGTTTTGACATCCATTTGAAACACCGTGAACTTCATATAAGAAGCAAATGCAAGGAAAAGGCGAATAGCCTCAATCCTAGCAACCGAAGCAAACGTTTCATCATAATCAATATTCTCTTGTTGTCGATATCCCTTGACCACAAGACATGCCTTATTTCGAACCACAATTCCATCAGAATCCTTCTTGTTCTTAAAAATCTACTTAACCCCTATTAATCGTTGACCCATTGGTCTAGGAACTGGAGTTGTATCAATTGATGAATCTTGAATTGGTTCAAGATTATCTATATCTGGAGGTGGGAGGGAGGATGAAGAAGCAACGGGTGAATCAGTTGGTATTGTATCTTCATCAAAAAGACTTGATTGAGTCTCCACAGTAGTTGACTGTGATGGTGTAATCGATACGGTTTGAACATTTAAATTCCGTTGAGGAGCATAAAGACTATAAAACAAGACATTCAGTTCCTCTGTTGTTACCGTAGGAACACCCATCTTCAATAAAATTGAGTTTTGCGCGGAAGAAGTAATAGCCAGGTTAGGATCGGGTTTTGAACTGAGTTGTTCAAAATCCATTCCCGATAACTCATCGAACTTTACATTAATGCTTTCCTTGATCGTCTTTGTCCGTTTGTGATAAACACGATAGGCAACTTTGTTCGAAGAATAACCGAGAAATATGGCCTGCTCGCCATGAGGATAAAACTTTCTGAGGCTGTCAAAATCGTTAAGCACATAGCATATATAACCAAAGACACGTAAATATCTGACATTCGGGCGTCTACCATATAGTAACTCATAAGGAGTTTTATCAAAACGTTTATTAATGATGCAGCGATTTTGGGTATAACATGCAGTAGAAATGGCTTCCCCCCACATTTTCGGAAGTAGTTTAGAGTAAGCAAGCATCGTTCGAGCTGCTTCGCACAACATACGATTACGTCGTTCAACTACTCCATTCTGTTGAGGGGTTCGCGCAGCAGAGAACTGATGTTCAATGCCTTGGTCTTTCAAATAACTATCAAGCAGGTCATTCTTAAATTCCGTCCCATTATCAGTGCAAATACTCTTAACATGTTTGTTAAAAGAGCGTTGAGTCTTTTTAATGAACTCAATGATAATGGTGGGGGTTTCGGACTTTGTTCGTAGAAGGAAAATCCATGTAAATCGGGTAAAATCATCAACAATGACAAGCACATGTTTCCGACCACCAAGACTAGAAATCCTCAAGGGTCCACATAAGTCCATATGAAATAATTGCAAGGACGATGAAGTACTGGGGTTTTACTTAAGCGGATGATTAGTCCGTTTCAGCTTACCCATCGCACATGATGGACACACATGATGCTTATCATATTGAAAGCTTGGAATACCATCAACTAAGTCTTTAGAGACGAGTCGATTAATACCCTTGTAATTCAGGTGAGACATCCGGTGATGCCATAACCATAAATTTTCCTTCGTTGAACGAGTGACCAAACACATGGTTCCATGTGATGGTGCATCATTGAGGTTAATAGTATAAAGTGAAGCACAACGTTTACCAACAAGGAGATCATTTCCAATGGTGGATTGCACCGAGCATTGACGACATTCAAACAAAACCTTGAGATCTCCGTCACAAAATTGGCTGACACTAAATAAACTGCACCCCAAACCCTCAACATATGAGACCCGTTTGATCGTTATGCCATTTTTCACAAAATCTCCATAACCCGTTATTGCTGCAATCTCATCATTTCCAAAAGTAATCGTTCCTAGAAATTTGTCAACGAAATTGACAAGCAAGGATTTATCGCCCGTCATGTGTCGAGAGCAACTGAAATTGATATACCAAACACAGACGTCGAAACCCTGTAAACGTTAATTTCCTAGAGTTTGGGTACCCAAAGTTTCTTGGGTCCTCTACGGTTAGTACCAACAATAAACTTTGGATCAACAATGAGATAATCACGTAAAGCATCATGCAATTTAGACAATAAAGCATCATTTAAAACCACATTACATGAAGCATCATACGCAATATCAAGTTTTACATCGTTATCAGAAGTCTTAACACACAACTTATTCCAAGTAGATGTTTTGTTCACAGACGAAAATTGAAAAACATGAGATGATTTCGTAGGTCGACTAGCAAATTTCTTTGGTTTGATTGCTACTTTCTTAGTCGTGGACTTAGGAACCCATACAGACTTATAAGTCAAATTTGGATTATGACCTGTGACACGAAAAACACCTCTGTTAGTTAGATGTCCAAACTTTTCAGTTGACATATGAGATGATTGATTTTGCAAAATTTCTAATTTTATTTTACGTTCTTTTGCATCATACTCACTCAAATCAGGTTTTGGACTCGTGTGTTGTGTTGACTTGACTGATTTCTTTAAAAGACTTTCCTTTGATTGATTTGACATTGGAATCATAGGAATCTTTTCAGTTAACACAGAACAATTTTGAGAATGAACTCTCTTTACAACAAATTGTGTTGAAGGTGCAACTTTTGAAGCATGTTTACAAATTGAGAACGTAATGAGTTTTTAAGAATAGTAATGGGTTTTGCATCCGTAGATATTGTTATTCCCTTCCCCTTCTTATGAATCCCACCAACACATTCAGACACATCAGTTTCAATAGTAGTTGATTGCTTAAGTGTGTTAGCCTGTTTGAGTTGAATTATTTTTTGTTTTAAGCTCTTAATTTCAAGACATAATTCTTCTGCAGAAACAAGCACTTTACCTTTCGTAATATCATAAGTACATTTTTTCTTAGGAAGTGGAGGCAATTTATCACACAAAGCAAGCATTTGTTCTAATGATTGACACTTAAGTTGCAAATCAACATTTTCTTTTTCAACTATACCTAATATACGTTTCAAGTTTTATACAACAGGTATGTTTTCATAAAATTCATTAATTGTTGTGTCAAAGTCTATCACGTTTTCAACATTTGGTTCATCTCAAGGTTCTACCTTTACATCTAAATTAGTTTGACCTAGGGATTCTGTCTCAAAGAAGACAGTTAGTTCATGTGCTAGGTCTTCACAGAAAACATTATCAGAACATGCAGGTAAAGCCGGTAGAATTGGTTTCACATCAAAAGTTGATTCATCAAACACCTCATCTATGGCAATAATGCTAGAACTAAGTTTATTAAACACTTCATTCTCAAGCATTAAAATATATTTTTCTAGCATGAGTGTTGGGATATAAACCAGTCTACGCTTTGGCACATAATTTTCACGTCGCATATTCTTTTTAGTTTTAACAAGTTCCTTCAAGAAATCAAGATTTGATTTACCCATTTTAGCATTGATTTTCTCATACATTAAGCTAATTTGATGGTATTTTCTAGATTTGCGAGTATCAATAATATCATCAAAATCAGCATCAGAAGCATGCACAAAATGAGATGGTAAACCAGAATGAAAGTAATCAGAATGATATAATCCTGGAATCTTGTTGAAAGCATTATCTAAGATCTTAGGATCTTCATAACCCAACCTCCACTTTTCACCATGAATCGTTTTTGGTCTATTCATGAAAATCGTTTGTTTTGAAAGTTCCATATTCATGATAGCTTTGGATTGCTCTGTTCGATAGAGTTTTTCCTCATATCCAGCAAGTTGTGCTTTCATTTGAAAAGACTCTTTTGATAATGAAGAAATTTCAGAGTTCTTTTCAATTATGGTGTTTTTTTCCAATTGAATAATTTTCTTGTTTAGTTTTGATAGTGTGGGTTCATGTTGAGTTTTTAAATCAGAAAGATCTTTTTCTAAAAATTAAACTTTTTCGGCAAGTCGTTCCGATTTTAAACGATAATCTGTCCTTTCGACTTTAATTGGATGAATTGATTTGCTAAGATGTTCCAACTCAGTTTCTGTGGAGCTGAGTTGGACAGTCAATCTTTGCAATTCCGATTGAGATTTAGATGAAGATGGTTTGATCTCAAAAAGTTTGATTTTATCTTTTAAATCCTTGTTTTCAGAATTTAAACCTTTGACTTCTTTTGACATTGAGACATAATTCTTCATCATGTCATTTTGCACTTTGATAAAATCCGGTGGAATTTCATATGATTATACCTCATCATCATCAGATGCTGAGTCAGAATTCTCCATTTCTTCCTTAGCTTTGATGAGCTTAGTCACCTTGCAAACATTTGCATGTTCCACCTTTGAATCTGAATCATCAGTCCATTTAAACTAAGTATCATCAACCGATTTCAGCTCTCCCCCAGTTTCTACAATCTTAGCTATCAACATTTTCTTCTTGTAGTAAGCTGCATCCTTCTTCTTAGGCATCTTGCACTCACGTGAGTAATGACCAGTGTGACGACCTGGAAATTTTCGACTAAATTTAAACTTAATCTTTATATGTTTTCGACACGATAAACAAAGTCTATTAAACCGAGCCTCAGAAAGTTGAACTATTTTCATGTATGCAATTACCCTTCGACTATTCCTACGATTCACAAACCATTAGTTGTAAATAAATGTGTGTATACGTATATATAAGTATATATGTAATAATTAGAAATATTAAATAAAGTATTATATTAATTAATGATTTGAACTAATATACGAAATTAATAAATTATTATTAAAGCATAATAAATTAGGATATAAATTGTTTCGAATATAATGATTGTAATCATTAATCTGTAAAAAGATTTTCTAAATGATAAGTTTATTTAAAAGGCAATTAATTTGATAGTTAAATTTTAATGCTCTGTATACTTTAATTGGCACTAAAAACAAGAAAGTGACAAACGTTTTATAAATAGATTTACAAGGACTAAGATCGAAATATATAAATTTATAATAATTCATTTTAAATAACTATGTATTAATATTAATTCCTTTTAAATAACTATGTATTAATATTAATTCGTTATAGTATTATCATATTTTTTTACCAATATTAACACTATTATTAATTATTATTATTATTGTCATTTTTACTAATATTTATTTTAGTAATTAATAATATAAAATATAAAATATAAAATAAATAATTACGCGTACAACTTCTGTTATCCATCAAAATCAATTTACTTCCTTTTTCCTGAATTTCCGTGATTCAATGACGATTAAAATAGTGTACTGTGTTGTTTATTTTCTTCCACCGACACTTACTACCTATCTCATCTATATATCTATATTTGTATATGTACTAGTGTATGTTACATGACAAAAACCCCACAATTTTTCTTCTGTCAAAACTATATGGCCAATACCCACTTATTTTATCTCTCAATTCCCATCATCATCATTAAACCTATTTCTTCATCATCCCTGTAATCCACGATGACCATCACCTTCATCCTTCTTGCTAATCATCAAAACCAACATCATCATCATCATCTTTGCAACCCAAATTGTTTAAGCTCTTTATTAATTGTGTTCGAACCAAGCGTCAACCACCACTACAACTACCATCAACAACCATCTTCGTTAACTGCAAACGCCAATCAAAAACTGAAATGTGTGAGCTGTTACTACTACTATCCGCATCTGTGTAGCTCTAAACCATCATCAAAAAACCAATTTCAATCATCTACAACTACTACTCTTGTCTATATTTGTATGTTCAAGTGAAACTCATCATCACCACTTCTATCCACCAGAACCACTCCTCTTTACATAATTAAAACTACAACCCATTTACTGTTCGATGCTATGACCTTCTGTTTACACTTTTCCCGTTCGAGAACTCAAGCCAGCATCGAAACACAACACCATCACGAACGGCTACGAGTGTTTCTGTGTTCTTTGTCGAGCAAGATAAGCCATAAACCATATGAACATATATATCACTCTTTTTTCTTCTTCTTCGTGAACACCATGGAAATAACCATCTTTACAATCACCATTCCTCTACTCTCTCTCACATCTCTCTCTCTCTTCTTTTTCTGATCGAAAACCCATCTGTTTTGCTGTACAAGTTGCAGTCTTCGCTACTACTATTTGGGTCGATTACCTACTACTGGTCCCTTCTATTTTCTACATATGTGTTCGGTTACAGTATAACGAGAATCGCTCCTGCTATAAACCCTAAGATGATAGCGATGATAATTTAAGCAAGTTAAAGGATAATGATGATGGATGCAAACGATTCAATGAAGATGAGGATTTTATTTTTGTTAGACGTTAGGAGTATTAGCTGTAAAGCTAACCTGTCGTCAGATATGAGGAGCAGTTAGGGTATCCAAGAAAAAACGCGTGGTCTTCCAGTACACCATCAATTTATTTATTTATTTATTTTTTTATTTTAAAAACCGCTCAATTAATAAAATAGCATAAGGAATCGGATCTTTAATTATCTTTCAACTTGGGCCGTGTGCTTGTGCTTTCTATTGGGCCGAAGTAATTTGGGTTAGATAACATAGGTTGGGCCGTATATGTGTTGAAATGTCCCGTTCTTATTGATTAAAAACGTTCCATATTAATTGATTTCGTTACGAGGTTTTGACCTCTATATGAGACGTTTTTCAAAGACTGCATTCATTTTAAAACAAACCATAACCTTTATTTCATAAATAAAGGTTTAAAAAGCTTTACGTAGATTATCAAATAATGATAATCTAAAATATCCTGTTTACACACGACCATTACATAATGGTTTACAATACAAATATGTTACATCGAAATCAGTTTCTTGAATGCAGTTTTTACACAATATCATACAAACATGGACTCCAAATCTTGTCCTTATTTTAGTATGCAACAGTGGAAGCTCTTAGTATTCACCTGAGAATAAACATGCTTTAAACGTCAACAAAAATATTGGTGAGTTATAGGTTTAACCTATATATATCAAATCGTAACAATAGACCACAAGATTTCATATTTCAATACACATCCCATACATAGAGATAAAATGTGACGACCCGGAAATTTCTGACTAAATTTAAACTCAATCTTTATATGTTTCCGACACGATAAGCAAAGTCTGTAATATTGAAGTATCAAAAACCGTGAACTGTGTTCATGTACTCATTTACCCTTCGACTGCTCTCGACGATTCACGAACAATTAATTGCAAATAGATATGTGTGTATGTATATATAAATAATAATTCAAAATATAATTTGAAGTATTAGATGTTGTTTCTATTAAAAATTAATAAAATAAGAATAGGATATTATAATAATTATTATTTAAAATATATCTCTATATATAAATAAAGTATATTAAAAATAAATATTAAGTGATTGTAATACTCGTTGGACGTTTCGATTATTATCTAAAGAAGTTTAATTTGAACTTATATGATTTTAAAATAAACGGTGATTCGAAAATAAGTTTTATAAATTATAGGCTTATTAAAAATATATTTAGGAACTAATTATTGAATTTTAAAACTTTTTATATTTTACTTGGGGTTGGGAGTGAACAATTAATGTACTTTTTTTAATAGTTAATGACAGAATTTTATACCATAATGACCAGAATAAATAAATGAATATAAATTAAAAATATGAAATTTTTCCGACAACTTTATTTGTAAAGTGTTTAGCAATGAACCATGAAATAATACCCAAGTTAAACCGTCGGTAGAAAGAATACAAGAGCTCAACTGCTACACTATTTCATATTTGATTATTGAGTTTACTGTTTCACTATCTGTTACACTTCACTATCATAATATATGTGTACATCCGTAAATTTAGGAAGCATGTTATTACTAATTGAGATTACTGTGTTAAGCTTCTACTTTATTTAAATTCTATTATATATCAAACACCCCACTTGTGTTTATTATTTCTGTCCCAATCTCAAACTCGATTTATATACATATGCATATAAGTGTATAGGCATAAATATGATCAACCATCTATCTTGCAACTCTGTTTCTATTTCCATCGAAACCCAAGTTCACCATTTCACACTCATCACCTTTGTTCACCTCTCATCAATCTCAACACCCGCCACCTTTTGCAACTATCTTCAACCACCTCATTCTCTACAAAATACAGTATAGTGAGTTTCATTTGCCCTTTTTACTCTTTACGTTTTTAGGCTGAGAATACATGCAAATGCTTTATTAACTGTTTTACAATATTTACATGCGTGAGTTTCATTTGATTCCCTTTTTACTCATTACATTTTTGAGCTGAGAATATACATGCAAATGCTTTATTAACTGTTTTACAATATTTATATGCGTGAGTTTCATTTGCTCCCTTTTTAATTGCTTTGCAATTTACATTTTTGGGCTGAGAATACATGCGCTGTTTTATAACTGTTTTATGAAATGAATACAAATACTAAAACTGATTTTGCGTGAGTTTCATTATTCCCTTTTTAAATGCTTTCGCAATATATATTTTTAGGACTGAGAATACATGCGCTGTTTTTATAACTGTTTTCTGAAATAGACACAAGTAATCGAAACTACATTATATGGTTGAATGATCGAAATCGAATATGCCCCTTTTTATTAAGTCTGGTAATCTAAGAATTAGGGAACAGACACCCTAATTGACGCGAACTCTAAAGATAGATCTATCGGGCCCAACAAGCCCCATCCAAAGTACCGGATGATTTAGTACTTCGAAATTTATATCATGTCCGAAGGAGGATCCCGGAATGATGGGGATATTCTTATATGCATATTGTGAATGTCGGTTACCAGGTGTTCAATCCATATGAATGATATTTTTGTCTCTATGCATGGGACGTATGATTATGAGAAATGGAAGTATGAAATCTTGTGGTCTATTAAAATTATGAAATGATTCTTTATGATAAACTAATGAACTCACCAACCTTTTGGTTGACACTTTAAAGCATGTTTATTCTCAGGTACGAAAGAAATCTTCCGCTGTGCATTTGCTCATATTAGAGATATTACTTGGAGTCATTCATGACATATTTCAAAAGATGTTGCATTCGAGTCGTTGAGTTCATCAAGATTATTATTAAGTCAATTATATATGGATATATTATGAAATGCTTTACATGCCTGTCAACTGTCGATGTAACGAAAGTTTGTCTTTTAAAAACGAATGCAATGTTTGTAAAATTTATCATATAGAGGTCAATTACCTCGTGATGTAATCAACTGTTGTGAATCGTTTGTAATCGATATGGACTTCGTCCGGATGGATTAGGACGGGTCTCTACAGTTGGTATCAGAGCGGTGGTCTTAGCGAACCAGTACTTGCATTAGTATGTCTAACTGATAGTTGTTAGGATGCATTAGTGAGTCTGGACTTCGACCGTGTCTGCATGTCAAAAGTTTTGCTTATCATTTTGTCGAAAATCATCTGCTTATCATCCTTAGGAAATCACTTACTCATTACTCTAAGTCTAGACACGTTTTACTGCATTGACTGCATGAATAGTGTATAGATAAAATTCATATCTTAGCGTATCTGACAAATCATATCTTAGCGTATCTGTTACTGTAGACCTTGCCTGATATCTCTCGTAAATTTCTCCTTAATTTAAGGAATCCTAGTACTATATATATCTATGCAAACTATGCATTGAGAATACCATCCAACTATCAATTTCTGTCACTAAACTCTTCATACCAAAAATCTTTCCTGAGATCGCGTAAGATGGCCTCTACGAATCGACCAAGTTCCTCTAACTCCGAAGACAGCGTGACAGGAGCACACCAATCAATCAACTATCGTGATTACCGGAGAAAATGGGGGTGGGTTCGCGACATACTCACCCTATGGAGAAGGGAAGAAGGTACTTCATATCATGAATCGAATCTACCACCTAACCTTGGAGTACTCGACCCGCTCACCGGTGAACCTGTTCGCAACACCGTTTATACCCTTTTTGCCAGAATTTTTTGTCTTGAGACTACCATTAACGGAACTAGAGAAGATATCCAATCTCTACCCCACACTAATAACCAATCAGGGTTAGTAGAAGAAGTTAAAGAAATCCGAGCTCGAGTGTTAACTTTAGAGAGCATGGTACACAGTTTGCAAACATCAGCCGTATCACCAACACCAGTAACATCACCAACCTTAGCACCAACAGCATTAGTACCACCAACAACAACACCCGCATCACCAGCTTCGACATCTCATTCTGTACCTCGAGTATAATCATCATTCTACGTATCGTTCTATCTATGTTATTTTCGTTCGACATGGTGATTATGTAATCTCTAATGTTTTAGAGATTATATATTCTTGTTCTAATGGTAAATCAAATGAGATTAATAGCACATTAACTCATTAAATCCGTGATTATATCTGAAGAAAATATATGTATATATGTTTTCATAAAGATTGTAATTAAAAATTCTTTTGTACAAACTGTTAATGATGAAAATATTTTAACGGGCAGGTAATACCCTAGAAATATTTAGATTTCGCATTAATAAGTTACACTGTACATTCTTCGAATTTGATTCAACGATCATTTACTATCCTATTTACAACCACCGATATACATATCCGTCAACACAGAGTAACCATTTTCAATCAATTTCATATTTGGATTTTGACTTATCTGAATCCAACAAGTGGCATAATGAGGAAAAGCATTGGATAAAATAAAAATTGCTAGAAACAAACGAATTAACTAATTGAAATTTTGGTAAGAATTCACGCTAACTGTTCCTATCTAACTGATTACATTTTATTTATCGCAATTTAATTATCGCAATTTTATTTATTGTCATTTAATTTCTGTTATTTACTTTACGCACTTTATTTATCATTATTTAATTCCTGTTATTTATTTTACGCACTTTAAATGTCGGGACACGTATACAAGGTTTTGACATATCATATCGACGCATCTATATATATTATTTGAAATCACCATAGACACTCTATATGTAGTAATGATCGAGTTCTCTATACAGGGTTGAGGTTGATTCTACAATAATATATATACTTTGAGCTGTGATCGAGTCTGAGACGAATACGGGTCGCGATACGTAATAATTAATTCGAATATTATATATTAAACTATATATGAATTATTGGATTGTTAACTGTAGACTATCGACTGTGGACTAATAACATTGGACAATTAAAATGAATTAAAATATTGATTATAACATATGAAACTAAACATCTCTTCAAGTTTGCCACTTGATTCCATCTTAAACCTCATTTGTATCTTGATAATTCCAATCCGCATTCAAATCTTTCATGATTCTTGAAAACACCTCAATCGAGAGAATGAACCAATCGCACTTCATCTACGGAAGAAAAGATTGATGCATATAGTTTTGCACCTGAAAACACTCGGAACTTGAGTAAACGTTTAACACGTATCTGTGCTAAATCCTTTATTGTTATTATTACCCAAAATAACTTTACAATCCCTTTTCAAGGTAGCAAATTTTGTCACAGCTCCAACAAATCAACTTTGACTTTTCGTTCGAAACAACCTTATTATAATCTTGATATATCTGCGAGCTCTTTTATTGTTACCAGAAAACCTTTCATATTCCACCATATTACCATCAGCGTATAATCATCTAAAAACACAACTCTCCTGAAACCACCTCGGATTGATAACCGACGATTCAGATATGATTACATTAAAGGCAGAGGAAAAAGTAAAATTGTAGATGGCCTAAATGGCCAAGAGTTTGATGATGAAGAATGGAGTGTTGGGAACGCTAAATAGAAAATTTAGTACTAAAAAAAAAAACGGATTGAGCTAACCATGAAGGAGATCAAGGATAAATACAAGGACCAAACCCTATATTCAAAGAATTCAGGTAATGCTGGATCCGATGAAATCTTTAGAGAATATCTTACTCCGAAATCATGTTAAAATCCTGCGGAAAAATTTTTCTTCATCAACCTTCGAACTTAGAAATTCCAAAATATCATCATAAATATCTTCGATATTTCTGAGGATATTTTCATAAATATTCTTGTCCGAAATTATCTACCTCTTCGTGTTTTCTGTATTCCATTATATTGGAAACTTCTGTAAAATCTAAGTATAAATTATGAATGAATTGTGGAGGAGTGTTGGGAATTGAAGCATGTGTTAGTATAATATAATGACGCCCGGCCAACGTGATTATATTACAGTAAGTCATGCTGAGTTTCTAATGAAACGTGAGGATGGTTCACAGTAGATCATACCATCATCATGTGTCATGTTACATAATTCTTTCATTCTGCCTAACTTCTAAACATATCAAGAAAATATATTCTTGATAGTTCTATTCACAGTGATTCTGGTAATTTGACAAATCAAATCGTGCTATTACGTTCTTCCTTGTTTAGAACATTAAGTTCATTCGAAACTCTATACTTACGAATTCTGGATCGTTACTCGTTTTACTAGAAGTCGAGAGAAGAATAAAAAGGCAAAGAGCTCCGAAACATAAGGGAAGATATAAAACTAGACAGCAACACAGAAATTACAAACCGTGTACATTAATACGAAAAGCAATATAAAGAAACGGGAGTATAATAAACACAATAACCCCAAGAGCGAAGTAGAAGTAAACAGATTCCTCCGATGGTAGATGAAAACGGAGAATGATCGATATGAAAGTCAGGAATATATCCAAAATTAAAACTGGATGAAGCATATTGACTGATGATTTGAAAGTATGAATTAAAATATAGAAAATGGGAGTGGTAGGAAGTAATGGAACGGAAGAAGTTCATTTATAGTGGAAATACCGGACCGAGCAATCGAGGCAGATCATCGCATTTAGTTAAAGAAATCTTAATTACCTTTTCACCGAAGAATCAGATCTTATGTAGATTATGAAAATTTTCTTTAATTTCCTTGAATTTCGGAAATCCATCGTGACTACGTCAGAAGTTAAGACAAATCTATATTTTCTCATTTCACTCTTTTGTGATAGCTTCATTCGTACTCTTCGAGTAATCAAATTGTCGTATTCATATTAACCAATAATGATAAAACTCTATTTATCAACTCATATTCGTCATGAAAACATTTTTATTGTTAGCCATGACGACCACACTCAAATTCCGGGACGAAATTTCTTTAACGGGTAGGTACTGTGACGACCCTGAAATTTTTGACTAAATTTAAACTCAATCTTTATATGTTTCCGACACGATAAGCAAAGTCTGTAATATTGAAGTATCAAAAACCGTGAACTGTGTTCATGTACTCATTTACCCTTCGACTGCTCTCGACGATTCACGAATAATTAATTGCAAATAGATATGTGTGTATGTATATATAAATAATAATTCAAAATATAATTTGAAGTATTAGATGTTGTTTCTATTAAAAATTAATAAAATAAGAATAGGATATTATAATAATTATTATTTAAAATATATCTCTATATATAAATAAAGTATATTAAAAATAAATATTAAGTGATTGTAATACTCGTTGGACGTTTCGATTATTATCTAAAGAAGTTTAATTTGAACTTATATGATTTTAAAATAAACGGTGATTCGAAAATAAGTTTTATAAATTATAGGCTTATTAAAAATATATTTAGGAACTAATTATTGAATTTTAAAACTTTTTATATTTTACTTGGGGTTGGGAGTGAACAATTAATGTACATTTTTTTTAATAGTTAATGACAGAATTTTATACCATAATGACCAGAATAAATAAATGAATATAAATTAAAAATATGAAATTTTTCCGACAACTTTATTTGTAAAGTGTTTAGCAATGAACCATGAAATAATACCCAAGTTAAACCGTCGGTAGAAAGAATACAAGAGCTCAACTGCTACACTATTTCATATTTGATTATTGAGTTTACTGTTTCACTATCTGTTACACTTCACTGTCATAATATATGTGTACATCCGTGAATTTAGAAAGCATGTTATTACTAATTGAGATTACTGTGTTAAGCTTCTACTTTATTTAAATTCTATTATATATCAAACACCCCACTTGTGTTTATTATTTCTGTCCCAATCTCAAACTCGATTTATATACATATGCATATAAGTGTATAGGCATAAATATGATCAACCATCTATCTTGCAACTCTGTTTCTATTTCCATCGAAACCCAAGTTCACCATTTCACACTCATCACCTTTGTTCACCTCTCATCAATCTCTACACCCGCCACCTTTTGCAACTATCTTCAACCACCTCATTCTCTAAATGTATATACATATACAAGGTATGCATTCCATGATTACCACCATGCACCATCATCATAACCACCGTAGACCACCACTATCGGTTAACCCATTATGTGAAACCCACTTCACCACCACAATTACAACCTTGCAAACTCCACCAAGAACAGCCCATTTCATCTCCATCTCTCTCTTCTCTAACCCTCCTGTTTTGCTTTGATCAAAACTACTGCTTTTATTCGCCACTTTAAAACAGCCACTAATTACTCGTCGCTATTGCTTCTGTGGTTTGTTTATTTATTGAGAACCTACTACTACGTTTGTCTTCCTGTATAACACCATGAAAGTGAATTAGGCGACCCCAACAGTAGAATTAACAGCTGTTATATTTTGATACTACAGCGACTGTTTTATTTTTGATAAGCCTTGATTACAAACCAATTTCCCTGTTATTGCAATTATACTCGTGTTTACATCTAGTGAGCTTTTAGAAGATAAAGCTAATGTAGGCGTATTATTTAATCGGAGTTAGGATTAGTGGAATGATAAAGTTTTGATGGGATGATGATGAGTTGTAAAGGAGAGGTTAATAGTTATGATCATACGTAATTATTGTATTATTTACAAAAAGTATTAATCGTATTATTTATTTGCGGATTTGGTCTATTATGACTACGTTTTGGAAAATGACATAGGCCATGAGCTGAGTTATGTTTTGTTGGACTACAAGCTTTCCTTGGGCCGCTACCTTTTTGGGCCATGTTTTGGACTAGATCATAAGTATTTCAATTGGGCTTGAGAAGGAATATTGTGCCACAAGTTGTAATCATCTTTTCTAGTTCCTGGGTTTTACTCGGCAACAGACACAAACACGTCTCACTTAAATGTTAGATGATGATATAATTTAATGATAATAATGATGATTCGAATAGAAGAGTAGGATGACGAGTTTAAGACGATAATGAGAATAAGGTGTTGATGAGGTAGATGGAAGGAAAATAATACGGGTTATGTATTTTTTTTTATTGGGTATCAATCAGAATAATGGGCAATAACGTAATGGTTAAGGATGTTATCGGGCTAGCGGGATGTCGCGGGTTCAAACCCGGACTTGGGCATTATTTTTAAGGGCTACTTCTTTGAGGTAGTGTTACAATTACCATTATTATTATTATTATTATTATTATTATTATTATTATTATTATTATTATTATTATTATTATTATTATTATTATTATTATTATTATTATTATTATTATTATTATTATTATTATTATTATTATTATTATTATAAGTATTATTATTAAGTATTACCATTAAAGTTATTATTAGTAGTATTATGATTAAAATCATTATTATTATTATTATCATTATTATTATTGTCACTAGTTTAGTATTAAAAATATTACTTTAATAAATAAAGGACATTTATGTAAAAATATATATTACATCTATAATAATATTAAATACTATTTTGCTTTAATAAAATGTTATTATAAATAAGTTACAAATAATATCTAAATACATTTTAAATTGAATCATATATATAAATAGTAAATCTTAAAACATAACTAAATACATATAAATTTGTTTGATTACGATTATATGTATTAATATACATAAATGATATAGGATCGTGAATCCGAGGCCAACCCCGCATTGTTCAGTTGTTAAATGTCGTAATATGTATTTTTACTACAAAATACAGTATGGTGAGTTTCATTTTCCCTTTTTACTCTTTACGTTTTTGGGCTGAGAATACATGCAAATGCTTTATTAACTGTTTTACAATATTTACATGCGTGAGTTTTATTTGATTCCCTTTTTACTCATTACATTTTTGAGCTGAGAATACATGCAAATGCTTTATAATCTGTTTTACAATATTTATATGCGTGAGTTTCATTTGCTCCCTTTTTAATTGCTTTGCAATTTACATTTTTGGGCTGAGAATACATGCGCTGTTTTATAACTGTTTTATGAAATGAATACAAATACTAAAACTGATTTTGCGTGAGTTTCATTATTCCCTTTTTAAATGCTTTCGCAATATATATTTTTGGGACTGAGAATACATGCGCTGTTTTTATAACTGTTTTACGAAATAGACACAAGTAATCGAAACTACATTATATGGTTGAATGATCGAAATCGAATATGCCCCTTTTTATTAAGTCTGGTAATCTAAGAATTAGGGAACAGACACCCTAATTGACTCGAACTCTAAAGATAGATCTATCGGGCCCAACAAGCCCCATCCAAAGTACCGGATGATTTAGTACTTCGAAATTTATATCATGTCCGAAGGAGGATCCCGGAATGATGGGGATATTCTTATATGCATATTGTGAATGTCGGTTACCAGGTGTTCAATCCATATGAATGATATTTTTGTCTCTATGCATGGGACGTATGATTATGAGAAATGGAAGTATGAAATCTTGTGGTCTATTAAAATTATGAAATGATTCTTTATGATAAACTAATGAACTCACCAACCTTTTGGTTGACACTTTAAAGCATGTTTATTCTCAGGTACGAAAGAAATCTTCCGCTATGCATTTGCTCATATTAGAGATAGTACTTGGAGTCATTCATAACATATTTCAAAAGATGTTGCATTCGAGTCGTTGAGTTCATCAAGATTATTATTAAGTCAATTATATTTGGATATATTATGAAATGCTTTACATGCCTGTCAACTGTCGATGTAACGAAAGTTTGTCTTTTAAAAACGAATGCAATGTTTGTAAAATTTATCATATAGAGGTCAATTACCTCACGATGTAATCAACTGTTGTGAATCGTTTGTAATCGATGTGGACTTCGTCCGGATGGATTAGGACGGGTCTCTACATAAAAATCATTCATATGGTGAACACTTGGTAACCGACATTAACAAGATGAATATATAAGAATATCCCCATCATTCCGGGACACCCTTCGGATATGATATAAATTTCGAAGTACTAAAGCTTCCGGTACTTTGGATGGGGTTTGTTAGGCCCAATAGATCTATCTTTAGGATTCGCGTCAATTAGGGTGTCTGTTCCCTAATTCTTAGATTACCAGACTTAATAAAAAGGGGCATATTCGGTTTAATAATCCAACCATAGAATGTAGTTTCACGTACTTGTGTCTATTTTGTAAATCATTTATAAAACCTGCATGTATTCTCATTCCAAAAATATTAGATTTTAAAAGTGGGACTATAACTCACTTTCACAAATTTAAAATTACTTCGTCGGAAAGTAAGACTTGGCCACTGATTGATTCACGAACCTATAACAATATATACATATATATCAAAGTATGTTCAAAATATATTTACAATACTTTTAATACATTTTGATGTTTTAAGTTTATTAAGTCAGTTGTCCTCGTTAGTAGCCTACAACTAGTTGTCCATAGTTAGATGTACAGAAATAAATCGATAAATATTATCTTGAATCAATCCACGACCCAGTGTATACGTATCTCAGTATTGATCACAACTCAAACTATATATATATTTTGGAATCAACCTCAACCCTGTATAGCTAACTCCAACATTCACATATAGAGTGTCTATGGTTGTTCCGCAATATATATATATAGATAGGTGGACATGATAGGTCGAAACATTGTATACGTGTCTATGGTATCTCAAGATTACATAATATACAATATAAGTTGATTAGGTTATGGTTGGAATAGATTTATTACTAACTTTCACGTAGGTAAAATGAGTAGTTTTTATCAATTTTGTTTTACTCGCCATTTCTTCGTTTCTAATCCGTTTTGAGTGATTCCAGTGGCCTCGGTTTCGTATTGAACTTAACTTTATGAATCTAAATATAAAAAGTATAAGTTTATAGTCGAAAATACAAGTTACAAGTCATTTTTTAAAGAGGTAGTCATTTCCGTCGAAAGAACGACATCTTGATGACCATTTTGAAAAACATACTTTCACTTTGAGTTTAACCATGATTTTTGGATATAGTTTCATGTTCATAAGAAAAATTATTTTTCCAGAAGTATAGATTTTAAATCAAAGTTCTTCTTAGCTTTTAATTATCCCAACCAAAACAGCCCCCGGTTTTACTACGACGGCGTATATCCAGTTTTATGGTGTTTATCGTGTTTCCGGGTTTTAAATCATTAAGTTAGCATATCATATAGATATAGAACATGTATTTAGTTGATTTTAAAAATCTAGTTAGAAGGATTAACTTTATTTGTGAACAAGTTTAGAATTAACTAAACTATGTTCTAGTGATTACAAGTTTATAACGTTGAATAAGACAGCTTTTTATGTATGAATCGAATGATGTTATGAACATCATTACTACCTCAAGTTCCTTGGATAAACCTACTGGAAATGAGAAAAATGGATCTAGCTTCAAAGGATCCTTGGATGGCTTGAAAGTTCTTGAAGCAGAATCATGACACGAAAACAATTTCAAGTAAGATTTCCACTCGAAATAAGATTGTTATAGTTATAGAAATTGAATTAAAGTTTGAATATGATTATTACCTTGTATTAGAAAGATAACCTACTATAGGTAACAAAGGTTTCTTGATCTTGGATGATTATTTGGAATGGATTTAGAAAACTTGGAAGTAAACTTGCAATCTTGGAAGTATTCTTGATTTTATGAAACTAGAACTTTTGGAATTTATGAAGAACACTTAGAACTTGAAGATAGAACTTAAGAGAGATCAATTAGATGAAGAAAATTGAAGAATGAAAGTGTTTGTAGGTGTTTTTGGTCGTTGGTGTATGAATTAGATATAAAGGATATGTAATTTTGTTTTCATGTAAATAAGTCATGAATGATTACTCATATTTTTGTAATTTTATGAGATATTTCATGCTAGTTACCAAATGATGGTTCCCATATGTGTTAGGTGACTCACATGGGCTGCTAAGAGCTGATCATTGGAGTGTATATACCAATAGTACATACATCTAAAAGCTGTGTATTGTACGAGTACGAATACGGGTGCATACGAGTAGAATTGTTGATGAAACTGAACGAGGATGTAATTGTAAGCATTTTTGTTAAGTAGAAGTATTTTGATAAGTGTCTTAAAGTCTTTCAAAAGTGTATGAATACATATTAAAACACTACATGTATATACATTTTAACTGAGTCGTTAAGTCATCGTTAGTCGTTACATGTAAGTGTTGTTTTGAAACTTTTAGGTTAACGATCTTGTTAAGTGTTGTTAACCCAATATTTATAATATCAAATGAGATTTTAAATTATTATATTATCATGATATTATGATGTATAAATATCTCTTAATATGATATATATACATTAAATGTTGTTACAACGATAATCGTTACATATATGTCTCGTTTCAAAATCATTAAGTTAGTAGTCTTGTTTTTACATATGTAGTTCATTGTTAATATACTTAATGATATGTTTACTTATCATAATATCATGTTAACTATATATATATCCATATATATGTCATCATATAGTTTTTTACAAGTTTTAACGTTCGTGAATCACCGGTCAACTTGGGTGGTCAATTGTCTATATGAAACCGATTTCAATTAATCAAGTCTTAACAAGTTTGATTGCTTAACATGTTGGAAACACTTAATCATGTAAATAACAATTTCATTTAATATATATATAAACATGGAAAAGTTCGGGTCACTACAGTACCTACCCGTTAAATAAATTTCGTCCCGAAATTTTAAGCAGTTGGAGGTGTTGACGTATCTTCTGGAAATAAATGCGGGTATTTCTTCTTCATATGATCTTCTCGTTTCCAGGTGAACTCGTGTCCTCTACGAGCATTCCATCGAACCTTAACAACCGGTATCTTGTTTTGATTAAGTCTTTTAACCTCACGATCCATTATTTCGACGGGTTCTTCGATGAATTGAAGTTCTTCGTTGATTTGGATTTTATCTAATGGAATAGTGAGATCTTCTTTAACAAAATATTTCTTCAAATTCGAGACGTGGAAAGTGTTATGTACAGCCGCGAGTTGTTGAGGTAATTCAAGTCGGTAAGCTACTGGTCCGACACGATCAATAATCTTGAATGGCCCAATATAGCTTAGATTTTATTTCCCTCGTTTACCAAATCGAACAACTCCTTTCCAAGGTGCAACTTTAAGCATGACCATCTCTCCAATTTCAAATTCTATATCTTTTCTTTTAATGTCAGCGTAGCTCTTTTGTCGACTTTGGGCGGTTTTCAATCGTTGTTGAATTTGGATGATCTTCTCGGTAGTTTCTTGTATTATCTCCGGACCCGTAATCTGTCTATCCCCCACTTCACTCCAACAAATCGGAGACCTGCAGTTTCTACCATAAAGTGCTTCAAACGGCGCCATCTTAATGCTTGAATGGTAGCTGTTGTTGTAGGAAAATTCTGCTAACGGTAGATGTCGATCCCAACTGTTTCCAAAATCAATAACACATGCTCGTAGCATGTCTTCAAGCGTTTGTATCGTCCTTTCGCTCTGCCCATCAGTTTGTGGATGATAGGCAGTACTCATGTCTAGACGAGTTCCTAATGCTTGCTGTAATGTCTGCCAGAATCTTGAAATAAATCTGCCATCCCTATCAGAGATAATAGAGATTGGTATTCCATTTCTGGAGATGACTTCCTTCAAATACAGTTGTGCTAACTTCTCCATCTTGTCATCTTCTCTTATTGGCAGGAAGTGTGCTGATTTGGTGAGACGATCAACTATTACCCAAATAGTATCAAAACCACTTGCAGTCCTTGGCAATTTAGTGATGAAATCCATGGTAATGTTTTCCCATTTCCATTACGGGATTTTGGGTTATTGAAGTAGACCTGATGGTTTCTGATGCTCAGCTTTGACCTTAGAACACGTCAAACATTCTCCTACGTATTTAGCAACACCAGCTTTCATACCCGGCCACCAAAAATGTTTCTTGAGATCCTTGTACATCTTCCCCGTTCCAGGATGTATTGAGTATCTGGTTTTATGAGCTTCTCTAAGTACCATTTCTCTCATATCTCCAAATTTTGGTACCCAAATCCTTTCAGCCCTATACCGGGTTCCGTCTTCCCGAATATTAAGATGCTTCTCCGATCCTTTGGGTATTTCATCCTTTAAATTTCCCTCTTTTAAAACTCCTTGTTGCGCCTCCTTTATTTGAGTAGTAAGGTTATTGTGAATCATTATATTCATAGATTTTACTCGAATGGGTTCTCTGTCCTTCCTGCTCAAGGCGTCGGCTACCACATTTACCTTCCCCGGGTGGTAACGAATCTCGAAGTCGTAATCATTCAACAATTCAATCCACCTACGCTGCCTCATATTCAGTTGTTTCTGATTAAAAATGTGCTGAAGACTTTTGTGGTCGGTATATATAATACTTTTGACCCCATATAAGTAGTGCCTCCAGGTCTTTAATGCAAAAACAACCGCGCCTAATTCCAAATCATGCGTCGTATAATTTTGTTCGTGAATCTTCAATTTTCTAGACGCATAAGCAATCACCTTCGTTCGTTGCATTAATACACAACCGAGACCTTGCTTTGATGCGTCACAATAAATCACAAAATCATCATTCCCTTCAGGCAATGACAATATAGGTGCCGTAGTTAGCTTTTTCTTCAATAACTGAAACGCTTTCTCTTGTTCATCCTTCCATTCAAATTTCTTCCCTTTATGCGTTAAAGCAGTCAAGGGTTTTGCTATTCTGGAAAAGTCTTGGATGAACCTTCTGTAGTAACCAGCTAGTCCTAAAAACTGGCGTATGTGTTTCGGAGTTTTCGGGGTTTCCCACTTTTCAACAGTTTCTATCTTTGCCGGATCCACCTTAATACCTTCTTTGTTCACTATGTGACCGAGGAATTGAACTTCTTCCAACCAAAATGCACACTTTGAAAATTTAGCGTACAATTCTTCCTTCCTCAATACTTCTAACACCTTTCTCAAATGTTCACCGTGTTCTTGGTCATTCTTTGAGTAAATAAGTATGTCATCAATGAAAACAATGACAAACTTGTCAAGGTATGGTCCACACACTCGGTTCATAAGGTCTATGAACACAGCTGGTGCATTAGTTAAACCAAACGGCATGACCATAAACTCGTAATGACTGTAACGTGTTCTGAAAGCAGTCTTTGGAAAATCATCTGAGACGACCCGTCCCAATCCATATGGACGAATACAATAACATATGATTACATGGCGAGGTATTTGACCTCTATATGATATATTTTACAAACATTGCATTCGTTTTAAAAGACAAACTTTCATTTACATCGAAAGTTGACAGGTATGCATACCATTTCATAATATCCAAACCATAAATGACCTAAACTCTCATTTACTTAATAATAATCTCTAATGAACTTCAACGACCAGAATGCAACGTCTTTTGAAATATGTCATGAATGACTCCAAGAAATATCTTTAAAATGAGTAAATGCACAGCGGAAGACTTCTTTCAAACCTGAGAATAAACATGCTTTAAAGTGTCAACCAAAAGGTTGGTGAGTTCATCAGTTTATAGTAATCATTTCATTTTCATCATTTTAATAGACCACAAGATTTCATTTCCAGTTCTCATAAATATACGTCCCATGCATAGAGACAAAAAATAATCATTCATATGGTGAACACCTGGTAACCGACATTAACTAGATACATATAAGAATATCCCCTATCATTCCGGGATCCTCCTTCGGACATGATATAATTTTGAAGTACTAAAGCATCCGGTACTTTGGATGGGGCTTGTTGGGCCCGATAGATCTATCTTTAGGATTCGCGTCAATTAGGGTGTCTGTTCCCTAATTCTTAGATTACCAGACTATAAAGGGGCATATTCGATTTAATAATCCAGCCATAGAATGTAGTTTTAAGTACTTGTGTCTATTTCGTCAAACATTTATAAAGCATCGCATGTATTCTCAGTCTCAAAAATATATATTGCAAAAGCATTTAAAAAGGGAGCAATTGAAACTCACCATACTGTATTTTGTAGTAAAAATACATATAACATCATTGAACAAGTGTAAGATTGGCCTTGGATTCACGAACCTATATTAATTATATATATGTTGGTCAATATTTGTCTAACAATTTAGGTTGTGTCATAGTGTACCACAATCCTAATGCTCGAGTCTAATATGCAAAGGACGATAAAATTTAGTTTGACTCAAAATGATTTCCAGAATTTAAAAATGATTATTATATAATTTTTAATTATCGTCGTTATATATATTTAAAAATATTTTTAAAAGTTTTAATAGAATAAATAATATAATTCATTTATTAATAAATACAATTTTATATTAAGGTATACTTTTATATATCTTAAGTATTAAATTTATAAAGTTCATTTAATATTAAAAATATTGTGATAGATTCTATTGGGGTAATTATAATATTCGTATTACATTTTTATTTGATTAAATAGCATTGATAATAATAATAATTAAAAGTCATATTATTTTGTAATAATAATTATTATTATTTTATTAATAGAAATCAAATAATAATATGGTAAAATAATAATTCAATTTAAGATATTTTTAATATTTACGATACTTTTTATGATTACTTTAAAGTAATAGTTTTATTTAAAAATGATAGTAATAATATTATTTTATAGTAATAATGACATTTCTATTAAAATGATAATTTTTGATAAAAAAAGATAGTTTTAATGCTAACGATATTTTTAGTAATACTGGTAATGTTAAAAATAATAAGAACGATAATTTTATGTAATTCATTATCTCACAATATTTAATTTTTATCATGATACTCATACTCATTATTTCCTAATCAGTTTGTTAATAGTTTTTAAATCGTCTTTTATATCACGTTCATTTTAATGATAATAATAATATTAATAATTACTAATAACTATTTTATGTGATAATAATAATAATACTAATTATAACATTAACGATAATAACTATAAAAATAACAATTCTTAATGATAATACTTTTATTGATGATAATAATAATAATAATAATAATAATAATAATAACAATAATAATAATAATAATAATAATAATAATAATAATAATAATAATAATAATAATAATAATAATAATAATAATAATCCGTCCATCAGATCCCTTTGACATCTAAAGGAAAAGTTATTAATTTTTCACTAGCTTTCCAATGACATGCATATCTTATACCTTATCTCATCCCTAGTATAACAACCTTTAAGATTCGACATAACCTATCTAAGGGCAATATCAAATGTACAAGCATGCATAATCCTATTTTCTCGAGCACTAGTCAGGGATACACTATTAGTATGTAAAAATTTAATTAGGAGTACTCACGTATCAATATTGAGATTCAATATTGCAGGAAAGGTACGTAGATGCAACGGAGATGACAAACACTAGATTGACTTCATGAGCATACCCCTGATCCATACCCATGACCTCCATAGCTATAACCCATAATTTCCTTAGCCCTATCCTACTCGAAAACCAGTTTTAAAATAATTCGCTCAAGACCTCGTCGTAGCATTTTATGTATAATACAAATAATAATACTACTAATAATAATATTAAGATTAATAATAATATTAATAATGATAATAATAATATTAATATTAATATAAATATAAAATATTTACTAAGGAATGTAACATGTATGTGTATATGAAAGATTAAATCGCAAGCTTTTATAGATGGTTATATGCATTCACCTCTCATGTCCGGACCCATCATTCTCACATGATTTATAAAGCTCACGGTTTATGTTTCCTTCGTCGACATCATTATTAATTATTTATTATTATATATAAATTAATATTTAATCTATATAATTAATTATATATTATATTATATTTACGTTCATGGTAAAAATATAATTTTTACAAAAATGACACGAACGTGGTCTCACGACTCATGTACCACTTTCGGTTTTTCGTGCGCACTTTCGTACGTTTAGGAAATTAGTCTTTTACGTTACGCGACGTGTACCTTTATCAATAATTTGACTTACTCATCAATAAATTACCTTACAAAAAATGTAACTTATAAAATTGTGCGTTGTGGTCATTTACTTTTATAAATCAGTGACTCGTTGTTTATCAAAATATTTTATTTTAAATTAAACGTTTTGTGACATGTACCTTTATTATTAACTAGACTTAAACTAATTAAAAACTAACCCACTCAAAGTGTAACTTAATCTTTTGAGTGGTTTGGTCATTTCCTTTTATAAATCGACGTCTCGTTATATAACAAAATATATATCTAATCTTATTAGTTTGAATCAAAACGTTTTATGACTAAAATAAAATATATGTACATTTAAAATTTATAAACTTATACATAATACATATGTTTGAAATATTTATCCAATAATATAATATTTCACTTTTCAAAATTAATTATATTTCAAAGACCAATATATATATAACATTAAAATCGTGTGAATACAAGATATTGTTATATCTCCTAACGGTTATGCTCGAAAACTTAATCTGATATAACTTATTTATGCGCCAACCTTTACTTTAATTTCTCAAAGGCTCTAGTTAAAATATCTATTTATAAATCGAATCAATGAACAAGGGTTACTATCTTTTACCTAACTAATATATCTAATATACATAATCACGTTCTATATACGTTGCAAGTTATCAACCAAGTGTTATGAAATTCAACCCTCCACCAACCTTTGACTAATCCTCGATAAGAACACTGTCGTTCTTGCATGCGCATCATTTCACTAAATTTCCGAATACCGTTAAAAATGTAATAGTCTCTTAAATCATAGTGGACCTTACGACGGAGACTCGTGATCATAATTCAATGTATCCGATCATTCAATCATTTGATACTATCTTTTAATCTCGTCAATAAACTTACATCGAACAAATACGTTCGTATAAAGTATTATTCATTTAATACCTTGATAACATTTCCAACCTCATTAAATAGATCTCATAGCTTATATTCATATCAACTAATCCGTTCAATGTTTTATAATATGTGTCAATCTAATAAGCACACATGTATATATATATATATTTATTTACACGTAATTGTTCGTGAATCGTTTGGCATGGTCAAAGGGTATTTAATTAAATGAATATAATTTCAAAACTTTCGAGACTCAATCATTACAGATTTGCTTATCGTGTCGGATATATATAAAGGTTAATGTTTAAATTTGTTCGGAAATCTCCGGGTCATCACAGTGCCTACCCGTTAAAAGAAATTTCGTCCCGAAATTTGATAGAGGTTATCATGGCTAAAAGTAAGAGTGTTTTCATGACGAATATGAACTGATAATTAGGGTTTTATCATCATTGATTAATATAGATAAAATGATTTGTTTTTGTGAAGAGCACGAATGAAGCTATCACTTAAGAGTGAAAATGAATAAAAGTAAGTTTGACTTAACCGGTGTCGTAGTCAAGATTGATTTCCGGAATTTAAGGAATTTAGAAGAAATCTTCATATTAAGATTTGATTCTTCGGTAATTAAGGAGATTCAGATCTTCTTTGATTAAACGCGATAATCTGCTTCGATTGCTCTGTCGAAAATTTTCCTATAAATCCATCCTCTCCATTTCCTTACAACTCACACCTTCTATTCTTTCTTTCTCAATTCCTACTTTAAAGTATTCGTTAATATGCTCCATCCCATCCTGATCCTTGATATCCTCTTAACTTGCATATCTATCATTCTTCTTTTTAATCTGCCACCAGAAGAATCTATTTACTTCTACTATACTCTTAGGTTTATAGTGTCTCTAGTTCTCCCATGTCTTTACATTGCTATATGCATCGATATATACGGGTTGTAATTTCTGGGTTGTTGTTAGATTTTACACCTTCCCTTATATTTCGATGTCCCTGCTTCTGTCTTCTATAGTCATCGTCATCCATAGTTAATGCTCTCTTCTATTTGCTGCGGTTTATACCCCGAATTTCTATTTCGGAGCTTTGTCCTTTCGTTTCTTCTTCTTACGATTAAATAGCTCTCGTAATGGTCCGGAATTCGTATGTATGGATTTCAGAAGGAATATAGTAATTGTTCTAAGAAGGAAAGGGCAATGGTAAATCCCGATTTGTTAAATTACCAGAATACCCTGAAAAAGACCGAATCATCAAGAAATAGTTCCTTGATATGTTTAGAGATTAAGTAGAATGTAAGAGTCGTGTAAATGGTACATGATGACGGTATATTCTGTGAATCATCACGTCCATTAGAAACTTAGCATGAATTACTGTAATATAATGACGTTGATCAAGTGTCATTATATTATACTAACCCATGCATCAGTTCCCAACACTACTTCAAAAACATTCATATTTGAATTTTTCAGAATTTAGAAACTAACACAGTTTCTTTTATGTTGCAGATATTACGGAGAGATAAATGATCTCATATAAGAATAGTTGTGATAATATTTCCAGAAATATGGAGAATATGTATAATGGAAGATACGAAGATACCTTATAATATTTAAGGTAAGATGATGATGAAGAATATCTGTCTGTGAAGGTTTAGGATAAGGAGTAACGTGTTTGCTAACAATTTCAGCAGGCACTGAATCATTTGAATCCTTTGAAGGCAGATTTAGTCTCTGTGTTTTGTCTACGGCTTCCTTCATAGTTTGCTCAATTCGTTTTTCAGTATCAAATCCTTTCTTTTTCTGAGCTTTACCAACTCACTATCTTCTATCATCAAACTTTTGGCCGTTTAGACCATCTACCATTTTTATGTTTCCTCTGCATTTAATGCTATAATATCTGAATCACTGGTTATCAATCCGAGGTGGGTTTAGAGGAATCTTGTTTTAGATGATTAAACGCTGGTGGTAATATGGTGGCATATGAAAGATTCTCCAGTAACAATGACGAAAGGCAACGTATCTATCGGGGTTATAATAAGACTGGTCCGACTGAAAAGTCGAAGTTGACTTGCTGAAGCTGTGACAAAATTGGCTGCTTTGAAAAGGAATCGAAATGTTGTTTTTGTTAATAAATGATAAAGGATCAGACGTGGTTACATGTTAAACTATAATCTTGGTTTCGAGAGTTTTTCAGGTACAAGACTTCGAGTATCGTGTGGTTGGATCATCATCTCGATTGTTCATTATTTGAAGTGTCTTTCGAAATTTCGAAGGGTTTTAAATGCAGATTGTCATAGTCAATATCCAAATGATGGAATCGTCCTGAATCCTGAATGATTTTTATATTCCTCTGAGTGTTATGATTAAAAGTGATGCGCTATCACAGTTTTGAATTCAAAGTATAGCTTTGAAAAAAATATAAGGATCTAAGAGTGATAATTTCGGTTGTATCTCGAGTTGAATTCTGAAATTCCCAAAATCAGAATATGTAATTAGATTCGAATGAGTATGGTTGTTTTGATTTCTATAGAGGAATGTATATTGGTATAATTGATGATTGTTGAATCAGAATTGAAGAACGTAACATATTAATTGTGATTTTATATATCTCTTGGGTATTACCTACCCGTAAAAAAAAATTTCACAAATAATATTTTGAACAAGAGTGTTCATTACAATCTTTATGAAAATATATGTGGGTATATTTTCTTCAGATGTAATATAGATTCAATGAGTTGATATCATACTAAGCTCATTTGATTTTCGGCTTGAATTAGAAATGAATAATTTCTAAAACATTAGAGATTACATAATTCTTGCGGAGTATTTCACTAATGTAATCAATACTTCAATATTTATAAATATTTCCTTAGTGAATCATGCTGATGCTTATAGAACTCTTGTTAACTTCGCAAGATACGAATGCTATTTTCCAGTAAATTTCGAGTACATCGAAGATGAAAGTGTAAAATCCAACATGTTATTGAATGATACACTTGATTTATTATGAAACCAAATTCATTTAATTGAAATAGAGGTTGTAGTTAACGATGGTTAAGTAGTTAACGAAGGATGTACATCATAGCATATTAGTAATATGAATTTAACCATATAGTTAAGTTTCATACATAATAGCTTAGTACAGAAGGATTTATTATGGTTTAAAATTTTATATATATGTATAGGATATACATATAAATTCTTCGAAGGACTGAGTTGTTACTTCCTAACTCGTTGATACAATATGTTTGTTATTAATTCGTAATGGTTTCCACAGTGATTCTTGAACTGGCGAAGCTTGTGATGTTAGAGGTGCTGACGATTTTAATAATGTTGACAGCACAAACTGTGTTGGTGAGGCTATGAGTACTGCTGATGCTGTTTGGTAAAAACAAGTCTAGCTTGTAGACCGCGCACCATTCTTGTCAGGGTTTTGATCCTTTTCTCCATCATCTCTGTCCACTCATCTGGTTTTATGGTTAAGGCGGAGGTAGATAATCTCTAAAACTTTAGAGATTACATAATCACCACAGAATGTTTTTCCGATGAAGTTATGAATCAATACTTCATCCGTTGTTACAATTGGTACTCCTTGGTATTTATGGTGTGTGTGATACTGATACGCGAGGTACAGATCGTGATGTTGCGGCGTGTGATGCAGATGTGATTGTTGGTGGTGGTAATGATCCTGTTGATGTTAATAATGGTGATTGCTGTTGATGCCGGTGATGCTGCTGGTGCTTATGATATTGAGGCTTGCGATGTGGATGTTACTGGCAGTACTGGTTATGCTGCTGGTGCTGCTGATGGTGTTTGTAGCCTTTGCACCGCATTCTCCAAAGCCACTACCCGAGCGCGAAGCTCGCTGACTTCTTCTATCACACCAGGGTGATTATCGGTTCGGACGAGCAGATAAATATAATCTAGGATTTGGTGTAGTATATAATCGTGACGAGATACTCGGGAAATGAGAGAGAATATGGTTTTTCGAACAGGGTCGCCGGTAAGTGCTTCAGGTTCATTGCCAAGAGGGTAATTTAGTGGATGGAAGGGATCACCTTCTTCTTGTCTCCAATGATTGAGGAGACTACGAACCCATCCCCATTTCATCCAGAATAGATGATGGCTGATTGGTTGATCCATTCCGGTCACACTGTTGTCAGAGCTCGAATACAACTCCATATCGGAATAGTTGTCGTAATCTGAGGAATTCGAACTAGTTGAGGGATCCATCTCGGATGATCAAGGGAATGATTTTTTTTTTATATATGGAATAGATTATAGGAGTTAGATTTGGTATTCTTCAATACATAATTTACATATGTATATATATTACCAAAATCCCATAAATTACGGAAGAAACTTTGAAAAATGTCAGTCAAAGTTCACAGTAACAGATATGCCAGGATAAGATTTCGTCTATACACTATTATGCAATAAATGCAAGAAAATGCGTCTAGACTTAAGAATGATAAGCAGGTAATTTCCTACTGATGATAAGTAGATGATTTTCGACACGAAATGATAAGCAAAACTTTTGATATGCAGACACGGTCGAAGTCCAGACTCACTAATGTATCCTAACGACTTATCAGTTAGACACACTAATGCAGACCCGGTTCGCTAAGACCACCGCTCTGATACCACATGAGATGACCCGTCCCAATCCATATGGACGAATACAATAACATATGATTACATGGCGAGGTATTTGACCTCTATATGATATATTTTACAAACATTGCATTCGTTTTAAAAGACAAACTTTCATTTACATCGAAAGTTGACAGGTATGCATACCATTTCATAATATCCAAACCATAAATGACCTAAACTGTCATTTACTTAATAATAATCTCTAATGAACTTCATCGACCAGAATGTAACGTCTTTTGAAATATGTCATGAATGACTCCAAGAAATATCTTTAAAATGAGTAAATGCACAGCGGAAGACTTCTTTCAAACCTGAGAATAAACATGCTTTAAAGTGTCAACCAAAAGGTTGGTGAGTTCATCAGTTTATAGTAATCATTTCATTTTCATCATTTTAATAGACCACAAGATTTCATTTCCAGTTCTCATATATATACGTCCCATGCATAGAGACAAAAAATAATCATTCATATGGTGAACACCTGGTAACCGACATTAACTAGATACATATAAGAATATCCCCTATCATTCCGGGATCCTCCTTCGGACATGATATAATTTTGAAGTACTAAAGCATCCGGTACTTTGGATGGGGCTTGTTGGGCCCGATAGATCTATCTTTAGGATTCGCGTCAATTAGGGTGTCTGTTCCCTAATTCTTAGATTACCAGACTATAAAGGGGCATATTGTAGTGACCCGAACTTTTCCATGTTTATATATATTAATTGAGATTGATGTTTACATGATTAAATGTTTCCAACATGTTAAGCAATCAAACTTGTTAAGACTTGATTAATTGAAATAGGTTTCATATAGACAATTGACCACCCAAGTTGACCGGTGATTCACGAACGTTAAAACTTGTAAAAAAACTATATGATGACATATATATGGTTATATATATAGTTAACATGATATTATGATAAGTAAACATATCATTAATTATATTAACAATGAACTACATATGTAAAAACAAGACTACTAACTTAATGATTTTGAAACGAGACATATATGTAACGTTTATCGTTGTAACGACATTTAATGTATATATATCATATTAAGAGATAGTCGTACATCATAATATCATGATAATATAATAATTTAAAATCTCTTTTGTTATTATAAACATTGGGTTAACAACATTTAACAAGATCGTTAACCTAAAAGTTTCAAAACAACACTTACATGTAACGACTAACGATGACTTAACGACTCAGTTAAAATGTATATACATGTAGTGTTTTAATATGTATTTATACACTTTTTAAAGACTTCAATACACTTATCAAAATACTTCTACTTAACAAAAATGCTTACAATTACATTCTCGTTCAGTTTCATCAACAATTCTACTCGTATGCACCCGTATTCGTACTCGTACAATACACAGCTTTTAGATGTATGTACTATTGGTATATACACTCCAATGATCAGCTCTTAGCAGCCCATGTGAGTCACCTAACACATGTGGGAACCATCATTTGGCAACTAGCATGGAATATCTCATAAAATTACAAAAATATGAGTAATCATTCATGACTTATTTACATGAAAACAAAATAACATATCCTTTATATCTAATCCATACACCAACGACCAAAAACACCTACAAACACTTTCATTCTTCAATTTTCTTCATCTAATTGATCTCTCTCAAGTTCTATCTTCAAGTTCTAAGTGTTCTTCATAAATTCCAAAAGTTCTAGTTTCATAAAATCAAGAATACTTTCAAGTTTGCTAGCTCACTTCCAATCTTGTACGGTGATCATCCAACCTCAAGAAATCTTTGTTTCTTACAGTAGGTTATCATTCTAATACAAGGTAATAATCATATTCAAACTTTGGTTCAATTTCTATAACTGTAACAATCTTATTTCAAGTGATGATCTTACTTGAACTTGTTTTCGTGTCATGATTTTGCTTCAAGAACTTTGAGCCATCCAAGGATCCATTGAAGCTAGATCCATTTTTCTATTTTTCAGTAGGTTTATCCAAGGAAATTAAGGTAGTAATGATGTTCATAACATCATTCGATTCATACATATAAAGCTATCTTATTCGAAGGTTTAAACTTGTAATCACTAGAACATAGTTTAGTTAATTCTAAACTTGTTCGCAAACAAAAGTTAATCCTTCTAACTTGACTTTTAAAATCAACTAAACACATGTTCTATATCTATATGATATGCTAACTTAATGATTTAAAACCTGGAAACACGAAAAACACCGTAAAACCGGATTTACGCCGTCGTAGTAACACCGCGGGCTGTTTTGGGTTAGTTAATTAAAAACTATGATAAACTTTGATTTAAAAGTTGTTATTCTGAGAAAATGATTTTTATTATGAACATGAAACTATATCCAAAAATTATGGTTAAACTCAAAGTGGAAGTATGTTTTCTAAAATGGTCATCTAGACGTCGTTCTTTCGACTGAAATGACTACCTTTAAAAAAAACGACTTGTAACTTATTTTTCCGACTAGAAACCTATACTTTTTTTGTTTAGATTCATAAAATAGAGTTCAATATGAAACCATAGCAATTTGATTCACTCAAAACGGATTTAAAATGAAGAAGTTATGGGTAAAACAAGATTGGATAATTTTTCTCATTTTAGCTACGTGAAAATTGGTAACAAATCTATTCCAACCATAACTTAATCAACTTGTATTATATATTATGTAATCTTGAGATACCATAGACACGTATACAATGTTTCGACCTATCATGTCGACACATCTATATATATTTCGGAACAACCATAGACACTCTATATGTGAATGTTGGAGTTAGCTATACAGGGTTGAGGTTGATTCCAAAATATATATAGTTTGAGTTGTGATCAATACTGAGATACGTATACACTGGGTCGTGGATTGATTCAAGATAATATTTATCGATTTATTTCTGTACATCTAACTGTGGACAACTAGTTATAGGTTACTAACGAGGACAGCTGACTTAATAAACTTAAAACATCAAAATATATTAAAAGTGTTGTAAATATATTTTGAACATACTTTAATATATATGTATATATTGTTATAGGTTCGTGAATCAACAGTGGCCAAGTCTTACTTCCCGACGAAGTAAAAATCTGTGAAAGTGAGTTATAGTCCCACTTTTAAAATCTAATATTTTCGGGATGAGAATACATGCAGGTTTTATAAATGATTTACAAAATAGACACAAGTACGTGAAACTACATTCTATGGTTGAATTATCGAAATCGAATATGCCCCTTTTTATTAAGTCTGGTAATCTAAGAATTAGGGAACAGACACCCTAATTGACGCGAATCCTAAAGATAGATCTATTGGGCCTAACAAACCCCATCCAAAGTACCGGATGCTTTAGTACTTCGAAATTTATATCATATCCGAAGGGTGTCCCGGAATGATGGGGATATTCTTATATATGCATCTTGTTATTGTCGGTTACCAGGTGTTCACCATATGAATGATTTTTATCTCTATGTATGGGATGTGTATTGAAATATGAAATCTTGTGGTCTATTGTTACGATTTGATATATATAGGTTAAACCTATAACTCACCAACATTTTTGTTGACGTTTAAAGCATGTTTATTCTCAGGTGAATATTAAGAGCTTCCGCTGTTGCATACTAAAATAAGGACAAGATTTGGAGTCCATTTTTGTATGATATTGTGTAAAAACTGCATTCAAGAAACTGATTTCGATGTAACATATTTGTATTGTAAACCATTATGTAATGGTCGTGTGTAAACAGGATATTTTAGATTATCATTATTTGATAATCTACGTAAAGCTTTTTAAACCTTTATTTATGAAATAAAGGTTATGGTTTGTTTTAAAAATGAATGCAGTCTTTGAAAAACGTCTCATATAGAGGTCAAAACCTCGCAACGAAATCAATTAATATGGAACGTTTTTAATCAATAAGAACGGGACATTTCAGTTGGTATCCGAGCGTTGGTCTTAGAGAACCAGAAAATTTGCATTAGTGTGTCTTATCGAGTTTGTTAGGATGCATTAGTGAGTCTGGACTTCGACCGTGTTTTCTTTAAAAATGATTGCTTAACATTTTTGTTGGAAACTATATATTTTTAACATATGAATATTATGTGATATATTAATCTCTTAACGTGTTTGATATTATGTGATAGATGTCTACCTCTAGAACAAGTCCCATTGACTCACCTAATAATAATGAAGAGTCAAATGTAAATTGGAATGATTTGTGGACTGATTCACAAGTTCCCAAAGAGGAACCGGAAGAAGAGTCGGAACCGGAAGAAGAATCGGAACCGGAAGAAGAATCGGAACCGGAAGAAGAATCGGAACCGGATGAAGAAATAGAACCGGTGGGGGAAATAATAAAACGGTTAAGTAAAAGAAAATCCTCAACCAACCGACCAAAGTTAATTATGGTCAATGGTGTTTCCGCCAAGGAAGCAAAATATTGGGAGGATTACCAATTCTCCGATGAATCGGATTCCGACGAGAATTCCGATGATGTTATAGAAATTACCCCAACTGAATTTAAAAAGGCAAAAGAAAATAATAAGGGAAAGGGCATAAAAATAGAGAAATCTAATTCCAACCCCGATGAACTTTATATGAATCGTCAACCCCCGAAGTCCTTAAGTTGTAACAATGACCCGGGAACCTCTAAACCACCAGGTTTTTCTAAACCAATGTGGACAACGACGGCTCGTATTAGGGGAACATCATATATCCCTAGAAACTTGGCAAAACGAACCAAAACCGAAGAAGAAGAAACGAGCGAGTCGGAATAAGATAGTTGTATTCGTGTGGTGTAATATATGTAATATAGTGTTCTTATGCTTTATGATATATGTAAAAATTGCTTGTATTAATAAGTATTTTTTTATGAAACTAACTCTTGTCTATTTTACAGTTTAAAAACACAAAATGGATAGACAACCCAATATTTTAAGAGACCTACCCGGAGACATGATTGATGAAATCTTGTCTAGAGTCGGCCAGAATTCTTCGGCACAACTATTTAAGGCGAGATCAGTTTGTAAGACATTCGAAGAACGTTCCAAGAATGTCTTGGTTTATAAGAGACTTTCGTTTGAAAGATGGGGGATATCACATTGGGAAACCCATAAGTTACGATGTGTTTACTTTGACGCATATATTGCGGGGAACCCAAATGCTATTTTACGCAACGGGTTAAGAAATTATTTTGACTCAATATATCCGAATATTGGACTTCGTGATTTAGAAAAAGAGGCTAACATGCAACATAAAGAAGCATGTTATGCTTACGGATTAGTAATGTTCGCTTCTCACCAAAGTGAGAACAAGAACATCGGGCTACAACTATTAAACAAAACATTTCCACAAGTGACGGAGTCGGTAATTGGGGTAAGAAATGAGGTTTTTAGATTATTACGGGACTGTTGGACATTACGTAACCCTCGTCCCTTTGATGACGTTACAACACGCTGTCTTATCAACGGCCATAACGGTTATGTTGCACAAGACCAAGGATGGGAAGTAGTCCTAGTAAAACCAGAATGCATGACTTGTTTCTGGACGTATGAATTACGTGTCTTTATTGCCTTTGCCGAACGACTTGTGTACTAGCTAGAATTGTCTTCACAACTATCTTGTATCAAAGTTATTGTGTGCTATATTTCATGCTTTATGTAAAATAAGCGGTATTGTAAGTTTGTAAAATATTGTATAAAAGTTTGAACGCGAAATATTATTACAATCAGTTTTTCATATAGAATTGTAGTAGTTGAATTGTATATTAGCTACTAAGTATGAACTTAACGGGTAGGTACTACCCGAATTTAAACTTATAAAATGCTAATATGAAGAAAAAGCTTTTATAAATGAGTTCATATTATGCTACGAAATACTATTAACTACTCTTAATATTCTGTATGATTAACTTGTTCCATTTAACTATTTTTGAAGGAAATGGCACCGACTACTCGACACACCGTGAATATGAATGAAGAGGAATTCCGTACTTTTCTAGCTTCAAACATAGCCGCAGTACAGGCTGCGCTACATACCAACAATAACCTTGGATCTAGCAGTACAGGAAATCGTGTAGGATGCACCTACAAAGAATTCACTGCCTGCAAACCTTTGGAATTTGATGGAACCGAAGGACCGATCGGATTGAAACGGTGGACCGAGAAGGTTGAATCGGTGTTTGCCATAAGTAAGTGTACTGAAGAGGACAAAGTGAAGCACGCTACGCATACCTTCACAGGTTCTGCGTTAACATGGTGGAATACCTATCTAGAGCAAGTGGGACAAGATGATGCGTACGCACTACCATGGTCAACATTCAAGCACTTGATGAACGAGAAGTACCGTCCCAGAACCGAGGTCAATAAGCTCAAGACAGAACTTAGAGGGTTACGAACCCAAGGATTTGATATTACCACGTACGAAAGACGATTCACAGAATTGTGCCTATTGTGTCCGGGAGCATTCGAAGATGAGGAAGAGAAGATCGACGCGTTTGTGAAAGGATTACCGGAAAGAATCCAAGAAGATATAAGTTCACACGAGCCCGCCTCCATACAACAGGCATGTAGAATGGCTCACAAACTAGTGAACCAGATTGAAGAAAGAATTAAAGAACAGACTGCTGAAGAGGCCAATGTGAAGCAAGTCAAAAGAAAGTGGGAGGAAAACGGTGATAAGAATCACCAATACAACAACAACAGCAATTACAACAATAATCGCAACAATTATCCCAACAATCGCAACATCAATCGCAACTACAACAAACGGCCCAACAACAACAACAACAACAACAGCAACTACAACAATCATCCCAACAACAATAATAACCGCAACAACAACAACAATCAGAAGCAGCTATGCCAAAGGTGTGAAAAGAATCACTCGGGGTTCTGCACCAAATTTTGCAACAAGTGTAAAAGAAATGGTCATAGCGCGGCGAAGTGTGAGGTCTACGGACCAGGGGTTAATAGAACGAAAGGAACAAATGGTGTCGGAATGAGTAATGGCGGAGCAAGTAGTGTCGGAGCAAGTTATGCCAATGTAGTTTGTTATAAATGTGGAAAACCAGGCCACATTATTAGAAATTGCCCGAACCAGGAGAACACGAATGGACAAGGCCGTGGAAGAGTTTTCAATATTAATGCGGTAGAGGCACAGGAAGACCCGGAGCTTGTTACGGGTACGTTTCTTATTGACAATAAATCTGCTTACGTTTTATTTGATTCGGGTGCGGATAGAAGCTATATGAGTAGAGATTTTTGTGCTAAATTAAGTTGTCCATTGACGCCTTTGGATAGTAAATTTTTACTCGAATTAGCAAATGGTAAATTAATTTCAGCAGATAATATATGTCGGAATCGAGAAATTAAACTGGTTAGCGAAACATTTAAGATTGATTTGATACCAGTAGAGTTAGGGAGTTTTGATGTGATAATCGGTATGGACTGGTTGAAAGAAGTGAAAGCGGAGATCGTTTGTTACAAAAATGCAATTCGTATTATACGAGAAAAAAGAAAACCCTTAATGGTGTACGGAGAAAAGGGCAACACGAAGCTACATCTTATTAGTAATTTGAAGGCACAAAAACTAATAAGAAAAGGTTGCTATGCTGTTCTAGCACACGTCGAGAAAGTACAAACTGAAGAAAAGAGCATCAATGATGTTCCCATTGCAAAAGAATTTCCCGATGTATTTCCGAAAGAATTATCGGGATTACCCCCACATCGATCCGTTGAATTTCAAATAGATCTTGTACCAGGAGCTGCACCAATAGCTCGTGCTCCTTACAGACTCGCACCCAACGAGATGAAAGAACTGCAAAGCCAATTACAAGAACTTTTAGAGCGTGGTTTCATTAGACCAAGCACATCACCGTGGGGAGCTCCTGTTTTGTTTGTCAAGAAGAAAGATGGTACATTCAGGTTGTGTATCGACTACCGAGAGTTGAACAAACTTACCATCAAGAACCGCTACCCACTACCGAGAATCGACGACTTATTTGATCAACTACAAGGCTCGTCTGTTTATTCAAAGATTGACTTACGTTCCGGGTATCATCAAATGCGGGTGAAAGAAGATGATATTCCAAAGACTGCTTTCAGAACACGTTACGGTCATTACGAGTTTATGGTCATGCCGTTTGGTTTAACTAATGCACCAGCTGTGTTCATGGACCTTATGAACCGAGTGTGTGGACCATACCTTGACAAGTTTGTCATTGTTTTCATTGATGACATACTTATTTACTCAAAGAATGACCAAGAACACGGTGAACATTTGAGAAAGGTGTTAGAAGTATTGAGGAAGGAAGAATTGTACGCTAAGTTTTCAAAGTGTGCATTTTGGTTGGAAGAAGTTCAATTCCTCGGTCACATAGTGAACAAAGAAGGTATTAAGGTGGATCCGGCAAAGATAGAAACTGTTGAAAAGTGGGAAACCCCGAAAACTCCGAAACACATACGCCAGTTTTTAGGACTAGCTGGTTACTACAGAAGGTTCATCCAAGACTTTTCCAGAATAGCAAAACCCTTGACTGCATTAACGCATAAAGGGAAGAAATTTGAATGGAATGATGAACAAGAGAAAGCGTTTCAGTTATTGAAGAAAAAGCTAACTACGGCACCTATATTGTCATTACCTGAAGGGAATGATGATTTTGTGATTTATTGTGATGCATCAAAGCAAGGTCTCGGTTGTGTATTAATGCAACGAACGAAGGTGATTGCTTATGCGTCTAGACAATTGAAGATTCACGAACAAAATTATACGACGCATGATTTGGAATTAGGCGCGGTTGTTTTTGCATTAAAGACTTGGAGGCACTACTTATATGGGGTCAAAAGTATTATATATACCGACCACAAAAGTCTTCAACACATATTTAATCAGAAACAACTGAATATGAGGCAGCGTAGGTGGATTGAATTATTGAATGATTACGACTTTGAGATTCGTTACCACCCGGGGAAGGCAAATGTGGTAGCCGATGCCTTGAGCAGGAAGGACAGAGAACCCATTCGAGTAAAATCTATGAATATAATGATTCATAATAACATTACTACTCAAATAAAGGAGGCGCAACAAGGAGTTTTAAAAGAGGGAAATTTAAAGGATGAAATACCCAAAGGATCGGAGAAGCATCTTAATATTCGGGAAGACGGAACCCGGTATAGGGCTGAAAGGATTTGGGTACCAAAATTTGGAGATATGAGAGAAATGGTACTTAGAGAAGCTCATAAAACCAGATACTCAATACATCCTGGAACGGGGAAGATGTACAAGGATCTCAAGAAACATTTTTGGTGGCCGGGTATGAAAGCCGATGTTGCTAAATATGTAGGAGAATGTTTGACGTGTTCTAAGGTCAAAGCTGAGCATCAGAAACCATCAGGTCTACTTCAACAACCCGAAATCCCGGAATGGAAATGGGAAAACATTACCATGGATTTCATCACTAAATTGCCAAGGACTGCAAGTGGTTTTGATACTATTTGGGTAATAGTTGATCGTCTCACCAAATCAGCACACTTCCTGCCAATAAGAGAAGATGACAAGATGGAGAAGTTAGCACGACTGTATTTGAAGGAAGTCGTCTCCAGACATGGAATACCAATCTCTATTATCTCTGATAGGGATGGCAGATTTATTTCAAGATTCTGGCAGACATTACAGCAAGCATTAGGAACTCGTCTAGACATGAGTACTGCCTATCATCCACAAACTGATGGGCAGAGCGAAAGGACGATACAAACGCTTGAAGACATGCTACGAGCATGTGTTATTGATTTCGGAAACAGTTGGGATCGACATCTACCGTTAGCAGAATTTTCCTACAACAACAGCTACCATTCAAGCATTGAGATGGCGCCGTTTGAAGCACTTTATGGTAGAAAGTGCAGGTCTCCGATTTGTTGGAGTGAAGTGGGGGATAGACAGATTACGGGTCCGGAGATTATACAAGAAACTACCGAGAAGATAATCCAAATTCAACAACGGTTGAAAACCGCCCAAAGTCGACAAAAGAGCTACGCTGACATTAAAAGAAAAGATATAGAATTTGAAATTGGAGAGATGGTCATGCTTAAAGTTGCACCTTGGAAAGGCGTTGTTCGATTTGGTAAACGAGGGAAATTAAATCCAAGGTATATTGGACCATTCAAGATTATTGATCGTGTCGGACCAGTAGCTTACCGACTTGAGTTACCTCAACAACTCGCGGCTGTACATAACACTTTCCACGTCTCGAATTTGAAGAAATGTTTTGCTAAAGAAGATCTCACTATTCCGTTAGATGAAATCCAAATCAACGAAAAACTTCAATTCATCGAAGAACCCGTCGAAATAATGGATCGTGAGGTTAAAAGACTTAAGCAAAACAAGATACCAATTGTTAAGGTTCGATGGAATGCTCGTAGAGGACCCGAGTTCACCTGGGAGCGTGAAGATCAGATGAAGAAGAAATACCCGCATCTATTTCCAGAAGATTCGTCAACACCTTCAACAGCTTAAAATTTCGGGACGAAATTTATTTAACGGGTAGGTACTGTAGTGACCCGAACTTTTCCATGTTTATATATATTAATTGAGATTGATGTTTACATGATTAAATGTTTCCAACATGTTAAGCAATCAAACTTGTTAAGACTTGATTAATTGAAATAGGTTTCATATAGACAATTGACCACCCAAGTTGACCGGTGATTCACGAACGTTAAAACTTGTAAAAAAACTATATGATGACATATATATGGTTATATATATAGTTAACATGATATTATGATAAGTAAACATATCATTAATTATATTAACAATGAACTACATATGTAAAAACAAGACTACTAACTTAATGATTTTGAAACGAGACATATATGTAACGTTTATCGTTGTAACGACATTTAATGTATATATATCATATTAAGAGATATTCGTACATCATAATATCATGATAATATAATAATTTAAAATATCTTTTGTTATTATAAACATTGGGTTAACAACATTTAACAAGATCGTTAACCTAAAAGTTTCAAAACAACACTTACATGTAACGACTAACGATGACTTAACGACTCAGTTAAAATGTATATACATGTAGTGTTTTAATATGTATTTATACACTTTTTAAAGACTTCAATACACTTATCAAAATACTTCTACTTAACAAAAATGCTTACAATTACATTCTCGTTCAGTTTCATCAACAATTCTACTCGTATGCACCCGTATTCGTACTCGTACAATACACAGCTTTTAGATGTATGTACTATTGGTATATACACTCCAATGATCAGCTCTTAGCAGCCCATGTGAGTCACCTAACACATGTGGGAACCATCATTTGGCAACTAGCATGAAATATCTCATAAAATTACAAAAATATGAGTAATCATTCATGACTTATTTACATGAAAACAAAATAACATATCCTTTATATCTAATCCATACACCAACGACCAAAAACACCTACAAACACTTTCATTCTTCAATTTTCTTCATCTAATTGATCTCTCTCAAGTTCTATCTTCAAGTTCTAAGTGTTCTTCATAAATTCCAAAAGTTCTAGTTTCATAAAATCAAGAATACTTTCAAGTTTGCTAGCTCACTTCCAATCTTGTAAGGTGATCATCCAACCTCAAGAAATCTTTGTTTCTTACAGTAGGTTATCATTCTAATACAAGGTAATAATCATATTCAAACTTTGGTTCAATTTCTATAACTGTAACAATCTTATTTCAAGTGATGATCTTACTTGAACTTGTTTTCGTGTCATGATTTTGCTTCAAGAACTTTGAGCCATCCAAGGATCCATTGAAGCTAGATCCATTTTTCTATTTTTCAGTAGGTTTATCCAAGGAAATTAAGGTAGTAATGATGTTCATAACATCATTCGATTCATACATATAAAGCTATCTTATTCGAAGGTTTAAACTTGTAATCACTAGAACATAGTTTAGTTAATTCTAAACTTGTTCGCAAACAAAAGTTAATCCTTCTAACTTGACTTTTAAAATCAACTAAACACATGTTCTATATCTATATGATATGCTAACTTAATGATTTAAAACCTGGAAACACGAAAAACACCGTAAAACCGGATTTACGCCGTCGTAGTAACACCGCGGGCTGTTTTGGGTTAGTTAATTAAAAACTATGATAAACTTTGATTTAAAAGTTGTTATTCTGAGAAAATGATTTTTATTATGAACATGAAACTATATCCAAAAATTATGGTTAAACTCAAAGTGGAAGTATGTTTTCTAAAATGGTCATCTAGACGTCGTTCTTTCGACTGAAATGACTACCTTTAAAAAAACGACTTGTAACTTATTTTTCCGACTAGAAACCTATACTTTTTTTGTTTAGATTCATAAAATAGAGTTCAATATGAAACCATAGCAATTTGATTCACTCAAAACGGATTTAAAATGAAGAAGTTATGGGTAAAACAAGATTGGATAATTTTTCTCATTTTAGCTACGTGAAAATTGGTAACAAATCTATTCCAACCATAACTTAATCAACTTGTATTATATATTATGTAATCTTGAGATACCATAGACACGTATACAATGTTTCGACCTATCATGTCGACACATCTATATATATTTCGGAACAACCATAGACACTCTATATGTGAATGTTGGAGTTAGCTATACAGGGTTGAGGTTGATTCCAAAATATATATAGTTTGAGTTATGATCAATACTGAGATACGTATACACTGGGTCGTGGATTGATTCAAGATAATATTTATCGATTTATTTCTGTACATCTAACTGTGGACAACTAGTTATAGGTTACTAACGAGGACAGCTGACTTAATAAACTTAAAACATCAAAATATATTAAAAGTGTTGTAAATATATTTTGAACATACTTTAATATATATGTATATATTGTTATAGGTTCGTGAATCAACAGTGGCCAAGTCTTACTTCCCGACGAAGTAAAAATCTGTGAAAGTGAGTTATAGTCCCACTTTTAAAATCTAATATTTTTGGGATGAGAATACATGCAGGTTTTATAAATGATTTACAAAATAGACACAAGTACGTGAAACTACATTCTATGGTTGAATTATCGAAATCGAATATGCCCCTTTTTATTAAGTCTGGTAATCTAAGAATTAGGGAACAGACACCCTAATTGACGCGAATCCTAAAGATAGATCTATTGGGCCTAACAAACCCCATCCAAAGTACCGGATGCTTTAGTACTTCGAAATTTATATCATATCCGAAGGGTGTCCCGGAATGATGGGGATATTCTTATATATGCATCTTGTTATTGTCGGTTACCAGGTGTTCACCATATGAATGATTTTTATCTCTATGTATGGGATGTGTATTGAAATATGAAATCTTGTGGTCTATTGTTACGATTTGATATATATAGGTTAAACCTATAACTCACCAACATTTTTGTTGACGTTTAAAGCATGTTTATTCTCAGGTGAATATTAAGAGCTTCCGCTGTTGCATACTAAAATAAGGACAAGATTTGGAGTCCATGTTTGTATGATATTGTGTAAAAACTGCATTCAAGAAACTGATTTCGATGTAACATATTTGTATTGTAAACCATTATGTAATGGTCGTGTGTAAACAGGATATTTTAGATTATCATTATTTGATAATCTACGTAAAGCTTTTTAAACCTTTATTTATGAAATAAAGGTTATGGTTTGTTTTAAAAATGAATGCAGTCTTTGAAAAACGTCTCATATAGAGGTCAAAACCTCGCAACGAAATCAATTAATATGGAACGTTTTTAATCAATAAGAACGGGACATTTCACATATTCGGTTTAATAATCCAGCCATAGAATGTAGTTTTAAGTACTTGTGTCTATTTCGTCAAACATTTATAAAGCATCGCATGTATTCTCAGTCCCAAAAATATATATTGCAAAAGCATTTAAAAAGGGAGCAATTGAAACTCACCATACTGTATTTTGTAGTAAAAATACATATAACATCATTGAACAAGTGTAAGGTTGGCCTTGGATTCACGAACCTATATTAATTATATATATGTTGGTCAATATTTGTCTAACAATTTAGGTTGTGTCATAGTGTACCACAATCCTAATGCTCGAGTCTAATATGCAAAGAACGATAAAATTTAGTTTGACTCAAAATGATTTCCAGAATTTAAAAATGATTATTATATAATTTTTAAATATCGTCGTTATATATATTTAAAAATATTTTTAAAAGTTTTAATAGAATAAATAATATAATTCATTTATTAATAAATACAATTTTATATTAAGGTATACTTTTATATATCTTAAGTATTAAATTTATAAAGTTCATTTAATATTAAAAATATTGTGATAGATTCTATTGGGGTAATTATAATATTCGTATTACATTTTTATTTGATTAAATAGCATTGATAATAATAGTAATTAAAAGTCATATTATTTTGTAATAATAATTATTATTATTTTATTAATAGAAATCAAATAATAATATGGTAAAATAATAATTCAATTTAAGATATTTTTAATATTTACGATACTTTTTATGATTACTTTAAAGTAATAGTTTTTATTTAAAAATGATAGTAATAATATTATTTTATAGTAATATTGACATTTCTATTAAAATGATAATTTTTGATAAAAAAGATAGTTTTAATGCTAACGATATTTTTAGTAATACTAGTAATGTTAAAAATAATAAGAACGATAATTTTATGTAATTCATTATCTCACAATATTTAATTTTTATCATGATACTCATACTCATTATTTCCTAATCTGTTTGTTAATAGTTTTTAAATCGTCTTTTGTATCACGTTCATTTTAATGATAATAATAATATTAATAATTACTAATAACTATTTTATGTGATAATAATAATAATACTAATTATAACATTAACGATAATAACTATAAAAATAACAATTCTTAATGATAATACTTTTATTGATGATAATAATAATAATAATAATAATAATAATAATAATAATAATAATAATAATAATAATAATAATAATAATAATAATAATAATAATAATAATAATAATCCGTCCATCAGATCCCTTTGACATCTAAAGGAAAAGTTATTAATTTTTCACTAGCTTTCCAATGACATGCATATCTTATACCTTATCTCATCCCTAGTATAACAACCTTTAAGATTCAACATAACCTATCTAAGGGCAATATCAAATGTACAAGCATGCATAATCCTATTTTCTCGAGCACTAGTCAGGGATACACTATTAGTATGTAAAAATTTAATTAGGAGTACTCACGTATCAATATTGAGATTCAATATTGCAGGAAAGGTACGTAGATGCAACGGAGATGACAAACACTAGATTGACTTCATGAGCATACCCCTGATCCATACCCATGACCTCCATAGCTATAACCCATAATTTCCTTAGCCCTATCCTACTCTAAAACCAGTTTTAAAATAATTCGCTCATGACCTCGTCGTAGCATTTTATGTATAATACAAATAATAATACTACTAATAATAATATTAAGATTAATAATAATATTAATAATGATAATAATAATAATATTAATATTAATATAAATATAAAATATTTACGAAGGAATGTAACATGTATGTGTATATGAAAGATTAAATCGCAAGCTTTTATAGATGGTTATATGCATTCACCTCTCATGTCCGGACCCATCATTCTCACATGATTTATAAAGCTCACGGTTTATGTTTCCTTCGTCGACATCATTATTAATTATTTATTATTATATATAAATTAATATTTAATCTATATAATTAATTATATATTATATTATTTTTACGTTCATGGTAAAAATATAATTTTTACAAAAATGACACGGACGTGGTCTCACGACTCATGTACCACTTTCGGTTTTTCGTGCGCACTTTCGTACGTTTAGGAAATTAGTCTTTTACGTTACGCGACGTGTACCTTTATCAATAATTTGACTTACTCATCAATAAATTACCTTACAAAAAATGTAACTTATAAAATTGTGCGTTGTGGTCATTTACTTTTATAAATCAGTGACTCGTTGTTTATCAAAATATTTTATTTTAAATTAAACGTTTTGTGACATGTACCTTTATTATTAACTAGACTTAAACTAATTAAAAACTAACCCACTCAAAGTGTAACTTAATATTTTGAGTGGTTTGGTCATTTCCTTTTATAAATCGACGTCTCGTTATATAACAAAATATATATCTAATCTTATTAGTTTGAATCAAAACGTTTTATGACTAAAATAAAATATATGTACATTTAAAATTTATAAACTTATACATAATACATATGTTTGAAATATTTATCCAATAATATAATATTTCACTTTTCAAAATTAATTATATTTCAAAGACCAATATATATATAACATTAAAATCGTGTGAATACAAGATATTGTTATATCTCCTAACGGTTATGCTCGAAAACTTAATCTGATATAACTTATTTATGCGCCAACCTTTACTTTAATTTCTCAAAGGCTCTAGTTAAAATATCTATTTATAAATCTAATCAATGAACAAGGGTTACTATCTTTTACCTAACTAATATATCTAATATACATAATCACGTTCTATATACGTTGCAAGTTATCAACCAAGTGTTATGAAATTCAACCCTCCACCAACCTTTGACTAATCCTCGATAAGAACACTGTCGTTCTTGCATGCGCATCATTTCACTAAATTTCCGAATACCGTTAAAAATGTAATAGTCTTTTAAATCATAGTGGACCTTACGACGGAGACTCGTGATCATAATTCAATGTATCCGATCATTCAATCATTTGATACTATCTTTTAATCTCGTCGATAAACTTACATCGAACAAATACGTTCGTATAAAGTATTATTCATTTAATACCTTGATAACATTTCCAACCTCATTAAATAGATCTCATAGCTTATATTCATATCAACTAATTCGTTCAATGTTTTATAATATGTGTCAATCTAATAAGCACACATGTATATATATATATATATTTATTTACACGTAATTGTTCGTGAATCGTTTGGCATGGTCAAAGGGTATTTAATTAAATGAATATAATTTCAAAACTTTCGAGACTCAATCATTACAGATTTGCTTATCGTGTCAGATATATATAAAGGTTAATGTTTAAATTTGTTCAAAAATCTCCGGGTCATCACATCATCTTCTTTCACCCGCATTTGATGATACCCGGAACGTAAGTCAATCTTTGAATAAACAGACGAGCCTTGTAGTTGATCAAATAAGTCGTCGATTCTCGGTAGTGGGTAGCGGTTCTTGATGGTAAGTTTGTTCAACTCTCGGTAGTCGATACATAACCTGAATGTACCATCTTTCTTCTTGACAAACAAAACAGGAGCTCCCCACGGTGATGTGCTTGGTCGAATGAAACCACGCTCTAAAAGTTCTTGTAATTGGCTTTGCAGTTCTTTCATCTCGCTGGGTGCGAGTCTGTAAGGAGCACGAGCTATTGGTGCAGCTCCTGGTACAAGATCTATTTGAAATTCAACGGATCGATGTGGGGGTAATCCCGGTAATTCTTTCGGAAATACATCGGGAAATTCTTTTACGACGGGAACATCATTGATGCTCTTTTCTTCAGTTTGTACTTTCTCGACGTGTGCTAGAACAACATAGCAACCTTTTCTTATTATATTTTGTGCCTTCAAATTATTAATAAGATGTAGCTTCGTGTTGCCCTTTTCTCCGTACACCATTAAGGGTTTTCCTTTTTCTCGTATAATGCGAATTGCATTTTTGAAACAAACGATCTCTGCTTTCACTTCTTTCAACCAGTCCATACCGATTATCACATCAAAACTCCCAAACTCTACTGGTATCAAGTCAATCTTAAATATTTCGCTACCCAGTTTAATTTCTCGATTCCGGCATATATTATCTGCTGAAATTAATTTACCGTTTGCTAATTCGAGTAAAAATTTACTATCCAACGGCGTCAATGGACAACTTAATTTAGCACAAAAATCTCTACTCATATAGCTTCTATCCGCACCCGAATCAAATAAAACGTATGCAGATTTATTGTTAATAAGAAACGTACCCGTAACAAGCTCCGGGTCTTCCTGTGCCTCTGCTGCATTAATATTGAAAACTCTTCCACGGCTTTGTCCATTCGTGTTCTCCTGGTTTGGGCAATTTCAAATAATGTGGCCCGGTTTTCCACATTTATAACAAACTACATTGACACAACTTGCTCCGACACTACTTGCTCTGCCATTACTCGTTCCAACACCATTTGTTCCTTTCGTTCTGTTAACCCCTGGTCCGTACACCTCACACTTCACCGCGCTATGACCATTTCTTTTACACTTGTTGCAAAATTTGGTGCAGAACCCCGAGTGATACTTTTCACACCTTTGGCATAGCTGCTTCTGATTATTGTTGTTGTTGCGGTTGTTATTGTTGTTGGGATGATTGTTGTAGTTGTAGTTGTTGTTGTTGTTGTTGTTGTTGTTGGGCCATTTGTTGTAGTTGCGATTGATGTTGCGATTGTTGGGATAATTGTTGCGATTATTGTTGTAATTGCTGTTGTTATTGTATTGGTGATTCTTATCACCGTTTTCCTCCCACTTTCTTTTGACTTGCTTCACATTGGTCTCTTCAGCAGTCTGTTCTTTAATTCTTTCTTCAATCTGGTTCACTAGTTTGTGAGCCATTCTACATGCCTGTTGTATGGAGGCGGGCTCGTGTGAACTTATATCTTCTTGGATTCTTTCCGATAATCCTTTCACAAACGCGTCGATCTTCTCTTCCTCATCTTCGAACGCTCCCGAACATAATAGGCATAATTCTGTGAATCGTCTTTCGTACGTGGTAATATCAAATCCTTGGGTTCGTAACCCTCTAAGTTCTGTCTTGAGCTTATTGACCTCGGTTCTGGGACGGTACTTCTCGTTCATCAAGTGCTTGAATGCTGACCACGGTAGTGCGTAAGCATCATCTTATCCCACTTGCTCTAGATAGGTATTCCACCATGTTAACGCAGAACCTGTGAAGGTATGCGTAGCGTACTTCACTTTGTCCTCTTCAGTATGCTTACTTATGGAAAACACCGATTCGACCTTCTCGGTCCACCGTTTCAATCCGATCGGTCCTTCGGTTCCATCAAATTCCAAAGGTTTGCAGGCAGTGAATTCTTTGTAGGTGCATCCTACACGATTTCCTGTACTGCTAGATCCAAGGTTATTGTTGGTATGTAGCGCAGCCTGTACTGCGGCTATGTTTGAAGCTAGAAAAGTACGGAATTCCTCTTCATTCATATTCATGGTGTGTCGAGTAGTCGGTGCCATTTCCTTCAAATAGTCAAATGAAACGAGTTAATCATACAGAATATTAAGAGTAGTCAATAGTATCTCGTAGCATAATATGAACTCATTTATAAAAGCTTTTTCTTAATATTAGCGTTTTATAAGTTTAAATTCAGGTAGTACCTACCCGTTAAGTTCATACTTAGTAGCTAATATACAATTCAACTACTACAATTCTATATGAAAAACTGATTATAATAATATTTCGCGTTCAAACTTTTATACAATATTTTACAAAATTACAATACCGGTTATTTTACATAAAGCATGAAATATAGAACACAATAACTTTGATACAAGATAGTTGTGAAGATAATTCTATCTAGTACACAAGTCGTTCAGCAAAGGCAATAAAGACACGTAATTCATACGTCCAGAAACAAGTCATGCATTCTGGTTTTACTAGGACTACTTCCCATCCTTGGTCTTGCGGAACATAACCATTATGGTCGTTGATAAGACAGCGTGTTTTAACGTCGTCAAAGGGACGAGGGTTACGTAATGTCCAACAGTCCCGTAACAATCTAAAAACCTTGTTTCTCACCCCAACTACTGAGTCTGTTACTTGTGGAAATGTTTTGTTTAATAGTTGTAGCCTGATGTTCTTGTTCTCACTTTGGTGAGAAGCGAACATTACTAAACCGTAAGCATAACATGCTTCTTTATGTTGCATGTTAGCCGCTTTTTCTAAATCATGAAGTCCTATGTTAGAATACATTGAGTCAAAATAATTTCTTAACCCGTTGCGTAAAATAGCACTTGGGTTTCCCGCAATATATGCGTCAAAGTAAACACATCGTAACTTATGGGTTTCCCAATGTGATATCCCCCATCTTTCAAACGAAAGTCTCTTATAAACCAAGGCATTCTTAGAACGTTCTTCGAATGTCTTACAAACTGATTTCACCGTAAATAGTTGTGCCGAAGAATTCTGACCGACTCTAGACAAGATTTCATCAATCATGTCTCCGGGTAGGTCTCTTAAAATATTGGGTTGTCTACCCATTTTGTGTTTTTATACTGTAAAATAGACAAGAGTTAGATTCATAAAAAAAATACTTATTAATACAAGCAATTTTTACATATATCATAAAGCATAAGCACACTATATTACATATATTTTACCATACGAATACAACTATCTTATTCCGACTCGCTCGTTTCTTCTTCTTCGGTTTTGGTTCGTTTTGCCAAGTTTCTAGGGATATATGATGTTCCCCTAATACTAGCTGTCGTTTTCCACAACGGTTTAGAAAAACCTAGTGGTTTAGAGGTTCCCGGGTCATTGTTACAACTTAAGGACTTCGGGGGTTGACGATACATATAAAGTTTATCGGGGTTGGAATTAGGTTTCTCTATTTTTATGCCCTTTCCCTTATTATTTTCTTTTGCCTTTTTAAATTCAGTTGGGGTAATTTCTATAACATCATCGGAATTCTCGTCGGAATCCGATTCATCGGAGAATTGGTAATCCTCCCAATATTTTGCTTCCTTGGCGGAAACACCATTGACCATAATTAACCTTGGTCGGTTGGTTGAGGATTTTCTTTTACTTAACCGTTTTATTATTTCCCCCACCGGTTCTATTTCCTCCTCCGGTTCCTCCTCTTCCGGTTCTGATTCTTCTTCCGGTTCTGATTCTTCTTCCGGTTCCTCTTCGGGAACTTGTGAATCAGTCCAATAAATATTCGACTCTTCGTTATTATTAGGTGAGTCAATGGGATTTGTGCTAGAGGTAGACATCTATCACACAATATTAAACATGTTAAGAGATTAATATATCACATAATATATACATGTTAATAATATATAGTTTCCAACAAAAATGTTAAGCAATCATTTTTAAAGAAAACACGGTCGAAGTCCAGACACACTAATGCATCCTAACAAACTCGATAAGACACACTAATGCAAATTTTCTGGTTCTCTAAGACCAAGGCTCTGATACCAACTGAAATGTCCCGTTCTTATTGATTAAAAACGTTCCATATTAATTGATTTCGTTGCGAGGTTTTGACCTCTATATGAGACGTTTTTCAAAGACTGCATTCATTTTAAAACAAACCATAACCTTTATTTCATAAATAAAGGTTTAAAAAGCTTTACGTAGATTATCAAATAATGATAATCTAAAATATCCTGTTTACACACGACCATTACATAATGGTTTAAAATACAAATATGTTACATCGAAATCAGTTTCTTGAATGCAGTTTTTACACAATATCATACAAACATGGACTCCAAATCTTATCCTTATTTTAGTATGCAACAGCGGAAGCTCTTAGTATTCACCTGAGAATAAACATGCTTTAAACGTCAACAAAAATGTTGGTGAGTTATAGGTTTAACCTATATATATCAAATCGTAACAATAGACCACAAGATTTCATATTTCAATACACATCCCATACATAGAGATAAAAATCATTCATATGGTGAACACCTGGTAACCGACATTAACAACATGCATATATAAGAATATCCCCATCATTCCGGGACACCCTTCAGATATGATATAAATTTTGAAGTACTAAAGTATCCGGTACTTTGAATGGGGTTTGTTATGCCCAATAGATCTATTTTTAGGATTCGCGTCAATTAGGGTGTCTATTCCCTAATTCTTAGATTACCAGACTTAATAAAAAGGGGCATATTCGGTTTAATAATCCAACCATAGAATGCAGTTTCACGTACTTGTGTCTATTTTGTAAATCATTTATAAAACCTGCATGTATTCTCATCCCAAAAATATTAGATTTTAAAAGTGGGACTATAACTCACTTTCACAGATTTTTACTTCGTCGGGAAGTAAGACTTGGCCACTGGTTGATTCACGAACCTATAACAATATATACATATATATCAAAGTATGTTCAAAATATATTTACAATACTTTTAATACATTTTGATGTTTTAAGTTTATTAAGTCAGCTGTCCTCGTTAGTAACCTACAACTAGTTGTCCACAGTTAGATGTACAGAAATAAATCGATAAATATTATCTTGAATAAATCCATGACCCAGTGTATACGTATCTCAGTATTGATCACAACTCAAACTATATATATATTTTGGAATCAACCTCAACCCTGTATAGCTAACTCCAACATTCACATATAGAGTGTCTATGGTTGTTCCGCAATATATATATAGATGGGTCGACATGATAGGTCGAAACATTGTATACGTGTCTATGGTATCTCAAGATTACATAATATACAATATAAGTTGATTAGGTTATGGTTGGAATAGATTTATTACTAACTTTCACGTAGGTAAAATGAGTAGTTTTCATCAATCTTGTTTTACTCGCCATTTCTTCGTTTCTAATCCGTTTTGAGTGATTCCAGTGGCCACGGTTTTGTATTGAACTTAAATTTATGAATCTAAATAGAAAAAGTATAAGTTTATAGTCGGAAATACAAGTTACAAGTCATTTTTGAAAGAGGTAATCATTTCCGTCGAAAGAACGACATCTTGATGACCATTTTGAAAAACATACTTTCACTTTGAGTTTAACCACGATTTTTGGATATAGTTTCATGTTCATAAGAAAAATTATTTTTCCATAAGTATAGCTTTTAAATCAAAGTTCTTCTTAGCTTTTAATTATCCCAACCAAAACAGCCCCCGATTTTACTACGACGGCGTATATCCAGTTTTATGGTGTTTATCGTGTTTCCGGGTTTTAAATCATTAAGTTAGCATATCATATAGATATAGAACATGTGTTTAGTTGATTTTAAAAATCTAGTTAGAAGGATTAACTTTATTTGCGAACAAGTTTAGAATTAACTAAACTATGATCTAGTGATTACAAGTTTATAACGTTGAATAAGACAGCTTTTTATGTATGAATCGAATGATGCTATGAACATCATTACTACCTCAAGTTCCTTGGATAAACCTACTGGAAATGAGAAAAATGGATCTAGCTTCAAAGGATCCTTGGATGGCTTGAAAGTTCTTGAAGCAGAATCATGACACGAAAACAATTTCAAGTAAGATTTCCACTCGAAATAAGATTGTTATAGTATAGAAATTGAATTAAAGTTTGAATATGATTATTACCTTGTATTAGAAAGATAACCTACTGTAAGTAACAAAGGTTTGTTGATCTTGGATGATTACTTGGAATGGATTTAGAAAACTTGGAAGTAAACTTGCAATCTTGGAAGTATTCTTGATTTTATGAAACTAGAACTTTTGGAATTTATGAAGAACACTTAGAACTTGAAGATAGAACTTGAGAGAGATCAATTAGATGAAGAAAATTGAAGAATGAAAGTGTTTGTAGGTGTTTTTGGTCGTTGGTGTATGGATTAGATATAAAGGATATGTAATTTTGTTTTCATGTAAATAAGTCGTGAATGATTACTCATATTTTTGTAATTTTATGAGATATTTCATGCTAGTTTCCAAATGATGGTTCCCACATATGTTAGGTGACTCACATGGGCTGCTAAGAGCTGATCATTGGAGTGTATATACCAATAGTACATACATCTAAAAGCTGTGTATTGTACGAGTACGAATACGGGTGCATATGAGTAGAATTGTTGATGAAACTGAACGAGGATGTAATTGTAAGCATTTTTGTTAAGTAGAAGTATTTTGATAAGTGTATTGAAGTCTTTAAAAAGTGTATGAATACATATTAAAACACTACATGTATATACATTTTAACTGAGTCGTTAAGTCATCGTTAGTCGTTACATGTAAGTGTTGTTTTGAAACCTTTAGGTTAACGATCTTGTTAAGTGTTGTTAACCCAATGTTTATAATATAAAATGAGATTTTAAATTATTATATTATCATGATATTATGATGTATAAATATCTCTTAATATGATATATATACATTAAATGTTGTTACAACGATAATCGTTACATATATGTCTCGTTTCAAAATCATTAAGTTAGTAGTCTTGTCCACAGTTAGATGTACAGAAATAAATAGATAAATATTATCTTGAATCAATCCACGACCCAGTGTATACGTATCTCAGTATTGATCACAACTCAAACTATATATATTTTAGAATCAACCTCAACCCTGTATAGCTAACTCCAACATTCACATATAGAGTGTCTATGGTTGTTCCGAAATATATATAGATGTGTCGACATGATAGGTCAAAACATTGTATACGTGTCTATGGTATCTCAAGATTTCATAATATACAATACAAGTTGATTAAGTTATGGTTGGAATAGATTTGTTACCAATTTTCACGTAGCTAAAATGAGAAAAATTATCCAATCTTGTTTTACCCATAACTTCTTCATTTTAAATCCGTTTTGAGTGAATCAAATTGCTATGGTTTCATATTGAACTCTATTTTATGAATCTAAACAGAAAACGTATAGGTTTATAGTCGGAAAAATAAGTTGCAAGTCATTTTTGTAAAGGTAGTCATTTCAGTCGAAAGAACGACGTCTAGATGACCATTTTAGAAAACATACTTCCACTTTGAGTTTAACCATAATTTTTGGATATAGTTTCATGTTCATAATAAAAATCATTTTCTTAGAATAACAACTTTTAAATCAAAGTTTATCATAGTTTTTAATTAACTAACCCAAAACAGCCCGCGGTGTTACTACGACGGCGTAAATCCGGTTTTACGGTGTTTTTCGTGTTTCCAGGTTTTAAATCATTAAGTTAGCATATCATATAGATATAGAACATGTGTTTAGTTGATTTTAAAAGTCAAGTTAGAAGGATTAACTTTTGTTTGCGAACAAGTTTAGAATTAACTAAACTATGTTCTAGTGATTACAAGTTTAAACCTTCGAATAAGATAGCTTTATATGTATGAATCGAATGATGTTATGAACATCATTAATACCTTAAGTTCCTTGGATAAACCTACTGAAAAAGAAAAAAATGGATCTAGCTTCAACGGATCCTTGGATGGCTCGAAGTTCTTGAAGCAGAATCATGACACGAAAACAAGTTCAAGTAAGATCATCACTTGAAATAAGATTGTTATAGTTATAGAAATTGAACAAAAGTTTGAATATGATTATTACCTTGTATTAGAATGATAACCTACTGTAAGAAACAAAGATTTCTTGAGGTTGGATGATCACCTTACAAGATTGGAAGTGAGCTAGCAAACTTGAAAGTATTCTTGATTTTATGTAACTAGAACTTGTAGAATATATTATGAACACTTAGAACTTGAAGATAGAGCTTGAGAGAGATCAATTAGATGAAGAAAATTGAAGAATGAAAGTGTTTGTAGGTGTTTTTGGTCGTTGGTGTATGGATTAGATATAAAGGATATGTAATTTTGTTTTCATGTAAATAAGTCATGAATGATTACTCATATTTTTGTAATTTTATGAGATATTTCATGCTAGTTGCCAAATGATGGTTCCCACATGTGTTAGGTGACTCATATGGGCTGCTAAGAGCTGATCATTGGAGTGTATATACCAATAGTACATACATCTAAAAGCTGTGTATTGTACAAGTACGAATACGGGTGCATACGAGTAGAATTGTTGATGAAACTGAACGAGGATGTAATTGTAAGCATTTTTGTTAAGTAGAAGTATTTTGATAAGTGTATTGAAGTCTTTCAAAAGTGTATAAATACATATTAAAATACTACATGTATATACATTTTAACTGAGTCGTTAAGTCATCGTTAGTCGTTACATGTAAGTGTTGTTTTGAAACCTTTAGGTTAACGATCTTGTTAAATGTTGTTAACCCAATGTTTATAATATATGAAATGAGATTGTAAATTATTATATTATCATGATATTATCATGTATGAATATCTCTTAATATGATATATATACATTAAATGTCTTTACAACGATAATCGTTACATACATGTCTCGTTTAAAAATCATTAAGTTAGTAGTCTTGTTTTTACATATGTAGTTCATTGTTAATATACTTAATGATATGTTTACTTATCATAGTATCATGTTAACTATATTTATATATCCATATATATGTCATCATATAGTTTTTTACAAGTTTTAACGTTCGTGAATCACCGGTCAACTTGGGTGGTCAATTGTCTATATGAAACCTATTTCAATTAATCAAGTCTTAACAAGTTTGATTGCTTAACATGTTGGAAACACTTAATCATGTAAATAAAAATTTCATTTAATATATATATAAACATGGAAAAGTTCGGGTCACTACAGTACCTACCCGTTAAATAAATTTCGTCCCGAAATTTTAAGCAGTTGGAGGTGTTGACGTATCTTCTGGAAATAAATATGGGTATTTCTTCTTCATCTGATCTTCTCGTTCCCAGGTGAACTCGGGTCCTCTACGAGCATTCCATCGAACCTTAACAATTGGTATCTTGTTTTGCTTAAGTCTTTTAACCTCACGATCCATTATTTCGACGGGTTCTTCGTTGAATTGAAGTTTTTCGTTGATTTGGATTTCATCTAATGGAATAGTGAGATCTTCTTTAGCAAAACATTTCTTCAAATTCGAGACGTGGAAAGTGTTATGTACAGCCACGAGTTGTTGAGGTAATTCAAGTCGGTAAGCTACTGGTCCGACCCGATCAATAATCTTGAATGGTCCAATATACCTTGGATTTAATTTCCCTCGTTTACCAAATCGAACAACGCCTTTCCAAGGTGCAACTTTAAGCATGACCATCTCTCCAATTTCAAATTCTATATCTTTTCTTTTAATGTCAGCGTAGCTCTTTTGTCGACTTTGGGCGGTTTTCAACCGTTGTTGAATTTGGATGATCTTCTCGGTAGTTTCTTGTATTATCTCTGGACCCGTAATCTGTCTATCCCCCACTTCACTCCAATAAATCGGAGACCTGCACTTTCTACTATAAATTGCTTCAAATGGCGCCATCTCAATGCTTGAATGGTAGCTGTTGTTGTAGGAAAATTCTGCTAACGGTAGATGTCGATCCCAACTGTTTCCAAAATCAATAACACATGCTCGTAGCATGTCTTCAAGCGTTTGTATCGTCCTTTCACTCTGCCCATCAGTTTGTGGATGATAGGCAGTACTCATGTCTAGACGAGTTCCTAATGCTTGCTGTAATGTCTGCCAGAATCTTGAAATAAATCTGCCATCCCTATCAGAGATAATAGAGATTGGTATTCCATGTCTGGAGACGACTTCCTTCAAATACAGTCGTGCTAACTTCTCCATCTTGTCATCTTCTCTTATTGGCAGGAAGTGTGCTGATTCGGTGAGACGATCAACTATTACCCAAATAGTATCAAAACCACTTGCAGTCCTTGGCAATTTAGTGATGAAATCCATGGTAATGTTTTCCCATTTCCATTCCGGGATTTTGGGTTGTTGAAGTAGACCTGATGGTTTCTGATGCTCAGCTTTGACCTTAGAACACGTCAAACATTCTCCTACGTATTTAGCAACATCGACTTTCATACCCGGCCACCAAAAATGTTTCTTGAAATCCTTGTACATCTTCCCCGTTCCAGGATGTATTGAGTATCTGGTTTTATGAGCTTCTCTAAGTACCATTTCTCTCATATCTCCAAATTTTGGTACCCAAATTCTTTCAGCCCTATACCGGGTTCCGTCTTTCCAAATATTAAGATGCTTCTTCGATCCTTTGGTTATTTCATCCTTTAAATTTCCCTCTTTTAAAACTCCTTGTTGCGCCTCCTTTATTTGAGTAGTAAGGTTATTGTGAATCATTATATTCATAGATTTTACTCGAATGGGTTCTCTGTCCTTCCTGCTCAAGGCGTCGGCTACCACATTTGCCTTCCCCGGGTGGTAACGAATCTCAAAGTCGTAATCATTCAACAATTCAATCCACCTACGCTGCCTCATATTCAGTTGTTTCTGATTAAATATGTGCTGAAGACTTTTGTGGTCGGTATATATAATACTTTTGACCCCATATAAGTAGTGCCTCCAAGTCTTTAATACAAAAACAACCGCGCCTAATTCCAAATCTTGTGTCGTATAATTTTGTTCGTGAATCTTCAATTGTCTAGATGCATAAGCAATCACCTTCGTTCGTTGCATTAATACACAACCGAGACCTTGCTTTGATGCATCAAAATAAATCACAAAATCATCATTCCCTTCAGGCAATGACAATATAGGTGCCGTAGTTAGCTTTTTCTTCAATAACTGAAAGGCTTTCTCTTGTTCATCCTTCCATTCAAATTTCTTCCCTTTATACGTTAATGCAGTCAAGGGTTTTGCTATTCTGGAAAAGTCTTGGATGAACCTTCTGTAGTAACCAGCTAGTCCTAAAAACTGGCGTATGTGTTTCGGAGTTTTCGGGGTTTCCCACTTTTCAACAGTTTCTATCTTTGCCGGATCCACCTTAATACCTTCTTTGTTCACTATGTGACCGAGGAATTGAACTTCTTCCAACCAAAATGCACACTTTGAAAATTTAGCGTACAATTTTTCCTTCCTCAATACTTCTAACACCTTTCTCAAATGTTCACCGTGTTCTTGGTCATTCTTTGAGTAAATAAGTATGTCATCAATGAAAACAATGACAAACTTGTCAAGGTATGGTCCACACACTCGGTTCATAAGGCCCATGAACACAGCTGGTGCATTAGTTAAACCAAACGGCATGACCATAAACTCGTAATGACCGTAACGTGTTCTGAAAGCAGTCTTTGGAATATCATCTTCTTTCACCCACATTCGATGATACCCGGAACGTAAGTCAATCTTTGAATAAACAGACGAGCCTTGTAGTTGATCAAATAAGTCATCGATTCTCGGTAGTGGGTAGCGGTTCTTGATGGTAAGTTTGTTCAACTCTCGGTAGTCGATACATAACCTGAATGTACCATCTTTCTTCTTGACAAACAAAACAGGAGCTCCCCACGGTGATGTGTTTGGTCGAATGAAACCACGCTCTAAAAGTTCTTGTAATTCTTGTAAATAATGATAATAGATTCGGAAGATGAAGAGAACCGAAATAGGAGTTTAAATAAATTCGGATATGAATTAGAATAGATAAAATGAAGCAACTCATTGGATTAGGGTGTATGTCGGGTGGCGAGAGGTCGGGGGTTCGAGCCTCGTCTGAGGCATGTTTTTTTTTTGGAAAAAGCTTTAAAGGTAGTTTCAATTTTTATTATTTTTACTATTATTATTATTATTATTATTATTATTATTATTATTATTATTATTATTATTATTATTATTATTATTATTATTATTATTATTATTATTATTATTATTAATTAATATTAATATTATTATTAGTATCATTTTTATTAAAAACTATCATTTTTATTAAAAGTATCATTTTAATTAATATTATCAATTTTTAGCATTGTTATTATTAAAAACATTTATTATGAACTATACTATTAATAGTATTTTTATTTTCACTACTGGTATTATTATTGTTATTATTATTAGAACTATTATTTTTTTATTATCATTATTATTATTATAATTAATATTATTAGCATTACAGTATTATTATTAGAACTATTATTATTATTATCATTATTATTATTATAATTTATATGATTATTCTACAAACGAGATGTTCTGTTTTAGGGATATTATTTATGCGCATTATATGTCAAGGTAGGTTACCATGCCAAGCTATGAAAGAAATGAAAAGTGAATGTTATGTATCGAGAGAATGATTTTATACACAGGTTATTTGTATGTTATTTTTGTGCACTAGATATGTGTACGGTTACTACGATTTATAAAAGATGATTTCGTACATGAGAAATGTGTACTGTATTTAAAATATATCGCATGTACATTACAGGTGGGTATAGAATTCGGGCCCAATTGTACCATGCAGGATTTAAATTTTGTGGTTTATCAAAATGATAATTTTATTATTTTATGATAAACCTATGAACTCAACAACCTTTTGGTTGACACTTTAAAGCATGTTGATTCTCAGGTATGAAAGAAATCTTCAGCTGTGCATTTGCTCATTTTAAAGATATTACTTGGAGTCATTCATGACATATTTCAAAAGACGTTGCATTCGAGTCGTTGAGTTCATCAAGATTATTATTAAGTTAATTATAGTGGATATATTATGAAATGGTATGCATGCCGTCAACTTTCGATGTAAAGAAAGATTTTCTTTTAAAAACGAATGCAATGTTTGTAAAATGTATGTGACGACCCAGAAATTTTCGACCAAATTTTAACTTAATCTTTATATGGTTTCAACACGATAAGCAACGTCTATAATGCTGAGTCTCAAAATTCTTGGAACAGTTTACATAAATTCATTTAACCTTTGACCATCCTCGACGATTCACGAACAATTGTATATATATATATATATATATATATATATATATATATATATATATATATATATATATATATATATATATATATATATATATATATATATATATATATATATATATATAATAGTTTGAGTTAATAAAATTTAATCACATGAGTTAAAAAATGTAAAATGATAAAACAGAATCATTAAGTAAGTATGAGAAGTGAATCTATATATAAATATATATATGATATCTAATAGATTGTAATATATATATATATATATATATATATATATATATATATATATATATATATATATATATTAGAATTAATAACTAATAAAAAAAAGTTATTATATGATTTAATATATGAATAATAAATATTACATGAATAATAATACATATATATAATACAAATATACCTATAATTGTTAAAATAATATTGTTATTACTTCTAATATTACTGTCAATACTAGTGATATTAATATTATTTTAAATATATAATCTATAGGTACGAGATCGATATATATAATTTGTTATAACATTATAATTAGTAGTATATGATAAATAATATTATTATTTATAATATTAAGTGTATTATTATTATAATTATTTGAGATGATATATAATTAAGTGTAATATAATTATTATTATAATTATAGTTACTAATTAATAAGAGTAATTATATAATGTAAATACATATATATTAATACAGATGTATAAACAGATATGTATAGTTATAAAAAGAATAAAATAAAAAATAAAAATACAGATTGTATATATATGTATATACAGAAAACAGATCACAGATATATAGATATACATATATAAATGTCGTGTATATGTACATAAATATAAATACAGATACTAAGATATATAAATACAGAAATAAGGATAAAGATATATACAGATTATTATCAATTGCATTTATGTACATAAATTCAGTTATATATATCTGATAACATATACAGATTCATATTATACAAAATTAGTAATCACTTTATTTAGATTATTATTATTAATATGATTTTAATTATTATATTTATTATTAATAAATTTATATAAAAATCTTACGCATGATTTTAAGAATCAAAAGCAGGTTCACATCTCTATCCATACTGCTTTTGATTTTTGTTTGTATCCCTAAAAATCGTTCACATGCATCAGATAGTACCAATCTATTAACATTACAACTTGGTTTTATTTTATTTTTTTATTTAACTCCTGTTTATGATTGAAGAACCTGTCGACTCCAATTAGCAATAAAACAAGAGATTACACTACATTCTTAACAACTCATTGACCTTTCCTTACTCATTATCAATTATCAATTTAAACTGCTATTTATTGAGTGAATTAAACAGAAATATATATACAGCTCATGTTCCCCTGTTCTTATTTCAAAATTCAAACATCACGATTTCAAATGAATCTTCAAAATGTAGAATTGCAGACTTATTAGGAATCCTTCAATCAAACCATACGCAAAATCTCATGTCTGAACTCTTTCTGTTGAGCTTTAATTTTTGAAGTCAAACTCTTATTTTAAAAAGTCAAACAATTCTTTTATGTAGAAATACGAGCTTGATTTTACGTTTTGAGTTAAATTAATAATTCAGAAAGTTTCTAATGAAGTTTTAAAGAATAATTCATGTATGATTATAAGATGAAAACGCCTGGAATATGAAAATCGATTTTTAGTTCATGGGATGTTCATCGAAACTGTTGCAGTGTCTGTTATTTTTTTTTAGTGTTTCAATTAATTCAGTCAACCAGATTAAATTGTTTCCCTTTTATTTTATAAACCTCAAAATCAATTTTAGACTTTATTATAATAAGAGTTATACTTCTGGTTGATTTGGATGCTGGGAAGGTGAAGAAGAAAGGAGGGACATCATAAAGCTTAAAAATAAATGAGTTGAGAGTTTAATCAAAAAACGTGAAATGGTGTATTGATCTTGGGTGTTGTCTGCGAACGAGATGTCCAGGGATCAAACCCAGGCCACTACATATTTTTTTTGTTATTAATTATAATAGAAACCGCTGGGCTGCTGGACTCACTTTCTAATTGGGCCGCAGAATTTATGGTGTATTTTGGGCCGTAAAAGAATTTAATGAATGAGGATTGCTGTTGGGCCAAGATTATGTGTTAAGAAATTAAGTGTTGTAGATAAATTAAAGATGTAGTAACCGGTGTAGTGGTTAGGCGTGTGGTATGTTTAGCGAGAGGTCTCGGGTTCGATCCTCACTAGGTGCATTCTTTTTATTAGAGGCCTTTAAAGGTAGTTCCATTATCAATTTATTTTATCATTATTATTAGTTTTATTATTGTTATGATTGTAATTATAATTATTATTGTTAATGTATGTATTATTATATTTAACATGATTAGGATTATTGTTAGTATTATTTATTAGTTATTATGAGTATTATTAATATTATTCTAAGTATTTTTATCATTAATATTAGTATATTAGGAGTACCCTTTAACATTAATTTTAGTATTATTAATTATGAACACTAAAAATTTTCATTTAAAAACGATAATTATTATTAAATTTACCATTACTATTGAAAATGCTATTTTTGCTAAAACTATTATTTTTACTTTATCATTATTAATAGAATTACCATTGTTACTAAAATTACTATTATCAGTATTATTATTCTCCTTAAACTAGTATTACTACAATTGATAATTTTACAAAAAGAACGATATATACATATATATAAATACAGATATATTTACTAAAGAAAGTATACTAATACTACATAAAATTTCATTTTAACTAGTAACATTAATTAAATATCAAATAAGTGTCATAATGTAAAGTAAGTATTAATAAAATTAAATATATAAGAACATTAATCTTAATACATAAAATAATAGATATACACTTGTTTGATATAGGTTCGTGAATCCGAGGTCAACCCTACACTTGTTCATTGTCGTCATATGTATTTTTACTACAAAATACAATATGGTGAGTTTTCATTTGCTCCCTTTTTAAATGCTTTTGCAATATATATATTTTTGGGACTGAGAATACATGCGCTGCTTTTATAAATGTTTTACAAAATAGACACAAGTAATCGAAAGTACATTCTATGGTTGGATTATCGAAATCGAATATGCCCCTTTTTAGCTTGGTAGCCTAAGAATTAGGGAAATGGCCCCTAATTGACACGAATCCTAAAGATAGATCTATGGACCTTGACACATCCCATTCAGGTTACGAATGCTTTAGTACTTCGATTATCATGTTCGATGAGAGTCCCGGAATGATGGGGATATTCTATATGCATCCTGTTAGTTCGGTTATCAAGCGTTCACCATATGAATGATTTTTATCTCTATGCAGTTTGCGAAATGATTGATATGAGATGTATATTTATGAGAAATGGAAATGAAAATCTTGTGGTCTATTAAAATGATGGAAATAATTATTTATGTTAAACTAATGAACTCACCAACCTTTTGGTTGACACTTGAAAGCATGTTTATTTTCAGGTATGAAAGAAATCTTCCGCTGTGCATTTGCTCATTTTAGAGATATTACTTGGAGTCATTCATGACATATTTCAAAAGACGTTGCATTCGAGTCGTTGAGTTCATCAAGATTATTATTTAGTCCATTATAGTTAGATATATTATGAAATAGTATGCATGCCGTCAACTTTCGATGTAAATGAAAATTTGTCTTTTAAACAAATGCAATGTTTGTAAAATGTATCATATAGAGGTCAAGTACCTCGCAATGTAATCAACTACTGTGAATCGTTTATAATCGATGTGGACTTTGTCCGGATGGATTAGGACGGGTCATTAGAGTTGGTATCAGGGCGGAGGTCTTAGCGAACCAGGTCTTGCATTAGTGTGTCTAACTGATAGTTGTTTAGATGCATTAATGAGCCTGGACTTCGACCGTGTCTGCATGTCAAAAGTTTTGCTTATCATTTCGTGTCGAAAATCATCTACTTATCATCCTTAGTAAATTACCTGCTTATCATTCCTAGTCTAGACACATATTACTGCATTGATTGCATGAATAGTGTATAGATAAATTCACATCTTAGCGTATCTGTTATTGTTACCTTTATCTGACAACTTTCGTAGATTCCTCCGTAACTTATGGGATTTTAGTATTATATATGCATATGTAAATTATTTATTGCAGGATACTAATCTACATCCTATAATATCCTTCATCTGATCATACGAGATGAATCCCTCAACCAGTTCGAGTTCCTCAGATTCCGATAGCTATTCCGATAATTATTCCGATAGCTATTCCGACATGGATATTCACCTAAGCTCCAAAAGCGGTGTCACCAGAATGAATCAATCAATCAGCGATCCCTAATTCATCTGATGGGTTCGTAGTCGACTTAATCAATGGAGACGCGAAGAAGGCGATCCGTTCCACCAACCGAATTCACCTCTTGACATTGAACCTAAAGCGTTTACCGGCGAACCTATTCGAGACACCATTTTCTCTCTCATTTCTAGAGTATCTCGTCACGATCATATACTATCTCAGATTCTAAACCTCATTCATCCGTTCGTCCGAACCGACAATCATCCCGGTATAATAGAATAAGTCAACGAGCTTCGCGCCCGAGTTGTAGCCTTGAAAATATAGTGCAAAACATACCAGCTTCAACAACATCACCGGCACCAACAGTACCATCAGTAATAGTACCAGTACCTTCAACAATCCATGCCTCAACATCTCATTCTATACCTCGAGTATAATCATCGTTCTACATATCGTTGTACATATATTATCTTCGTTCTTCTCGGCGATTATGTAATCTCTAAAGTTTTAGAGATTATTTATTCTAGTTTCAACCGAAAAATCAAATGAGATTAATATCATATTAACTCATTAAATTTATATTACATCTGAACAAAATATATATGTAAGTATATTTTCATAAAGAGTGTAATTAAAAAGAATTCTTTCGTACAAACTGTTAATGTTGAAAATATTTTAACTGGTAGGTAATACCCGAGGAATATTTAGATTTCACATTAATAAGTTACACTGTACAATCTTCGAATTTGATTCAACAGTCATTTACTATCTTACTTACATTCACCGATATACATATCCGTCAACACAGAGTAACCATTTTCAATCAATTTCATATTTGGATTTTGACCTATCAGAATCCAACAAGGGGCATAATGAAGAAAACATTTGACAAAATAAAATTTGTTAGAAACAAACAAATTAACTATGAGAAATTTTGTTAAGAATCCACGCTAATTGTTCCTAGCTAATTGCTCCAAGCTAACTGATTACATTTTATTTATCGCAATTTAATTATCGCAATTTACATTCTCGCAATTTTATTTATTGTCATTTAATTTCTGTTATTTACTTTACGCACTTTATTTATCGTCATTTAATTTCTGTTATTTATTTTACGAACTTTAAATATCGGGACACGTATACAAGGTTTTGACATATCATATCGACGCATTTAAATATATTATTTGGAATAACCATAGACACTCTATATGCAGTAATAATCGAGTTCTCTATACAGGGTTGAGGTTGATTCTACAATAATATATATAGTTTGAGTTGTGATCGAGTCTGAGACATGTACTGTAGTGACCCGAACTTTTCCATGTTTATATATATTAATTGAGATTGATATTTACATGATTAAATGTTTCCAACATGTTAAGCAATCAAACTTGTTAAGACTTGATTAATTGAAATATGTTTCATATAGACAATTGACCACCCAAGTTGACCGGTGATTCACGAACGTTAAAACTTGTAAAAACTATATGATGACATATATATGGATATATATAGTTAACATGATACTATGATAAGTAAACATATCATTAAGTATATTAACAATGAACTACATATGTAAAAACAAGACTACTAACTTAATGATTTTTAAACGAGACATGTATGTAACGATTATCGTTGTAAAGACATTTAATGTATATATATCATATTAAGAGATATTCATACATGATAATATCATGATAATATAATAATTTAAAATCTCATTTGATATTATAAACATTGGGTTAACAACATTTAACAAGATCGTTAACCTAAAGGTTTCAAAACAACACTTACATGTAACGACTAACGATGACTTAACGACTCAGTTAAAATGTATATACATGTAGTATTTTAATATGTATTTATACACTTTTGAAAGACTTCAATACACTTATCAAAATACTTCTACTTAACAAAAATGCTTACAATTACATCCTCGTTCAGTTTCATCAACAATTCTACTCGTATGCACCCGTATTCGTACTCGTACAATACACAGCTTTTAGATGTATGTACTATTGGTATATACACTCCAATGATCAGCTCTTAGCAGCCCATATGAGTCACCTAACACATGTGGGAACCATCATTTGGCAACTAGCATGAAATATCTCATAAAATTACAAAAATATGAGTAATCATTCATGACTTATTTACATGAAAACAAAATTACATATCCTTTATATCTAATCCATACACCAACGACCAAAAACACCTACAAACACTTTCATTCTTCAATTTTCTTCATCTAATTGATCTCTCTCAAGCTCTATCTTCAAGTTCTAAGTGTTCATAATATATTCTACAAGTTCTAGTTACATAAAATCAAGAATACTTTCAAGTTTGCTAGCTCACTTCCAATCTTGTAAGGTGATCATCCAACCTCAAGAAATCTTTGTTTCTTACAGTAGGTTATCATTCTAATACAAGGTAATAATCATATTCAAACTTTTGTTCAATTTCTATAACTATAACAATCTTATTTCAAGTGATGATCTTACTTGAACTTGTTTTCGTGTCATGATTCTGCTTCAAGAACTTCGAGCCATCCAAGGATCCGTTGAAGCTAGATCCATTTTTTTCTTTTTCAGTAGGTTTATCCAAGGAACTTAAGGTATTAATGATGTTCATAGCATCATTCGATTCATACATATAAAGCTATCTTATTCGAAGGTTTAAACTTGTAATCACTAGAACATAGTTTAGTTAATTCTAAACTTGTTCGCAAACAAAAGTTAATCCTTCTAACTTGACTTTTAAAATCAACTAAACACATGTTCTATATCTATATGATATGCTAACTTAATGATTTAAAACCTGGAAACACGAAAAACACCGTAAAACCGGATTTACGCCGTCGTAGTAACACCGCGGGCTGTTTTGGGTTAGTTAATTAAAAACTATGATAAACTTTGATTTAAAAGTTGTTATTCTAAGAAAATGATTTTTATTATGAACATGAAACTATATCCAAAAATTATGGTTAAACTCAAAGTGGAAGTATGTTTTCTAAAATGGTCATCTAGACGTCGTTCTTTCGACTGAAATGACTACCTTTACAAAAATGACTTGTAACTTATTTTTCCGACTATAAACCTATACGTTTTCTGTTTAGATTCATAAAATAGAGTTCAATATGAAACCATAGCAATTTGATTCACTCAAAACGGATTTAAAATGAAGAAGTTATGGGTAAAACAAGATTGGATAATTTTTCTCATTTTAGCTACGTGAAAATTGGTAACAAATCTATTCCAACCATAACTTAATCAACTTGTATTGTATATTATGAAATCTTGAGATACCATAGACACGTATACAATGTTTTGACCTATCATGTCGACACATCTATATATATTTCGGAACAACCATAGACACTCTATATGTGAATGTTGGAGTTAGCTATACAGGGTTGAGGTTGATTCTAAAATATATATAGTTTGAGTTGTGATCAATACTGAGATACGTATACACTGGGTCGTAGATTGATTCAAGATAATATTTATCTATTTATTTCTGTACATCTAACTGTGGACAACTAGTTGTAGGTTACTAACGAGGACAGCTGACTTAATAAACTTAAAACATCAAAATATATTAAAAGTGTTGTAAATATATTTTGAACATACTTTGATATATATGTATATATTGTTATAGGTTCGTGAATCAACCAGTGGCCAAGTCTTACTTCCCGACGAAGTAAAAATCTGTGAAAGTGAGTTATAGTCCCACTTTTAAAATCTAATATTTTTGGGATGAGAATACATGCAGGTTTTATAAATTATTTACAAAATAGACACAAGTACGTGAAACTACATTCTATGGTTGAATTATCGAAATCAAATATGCCCCTTTTTATTAAGTCTGGTAATCTAAGAATTAGGGTACATATACCCTAATTGACGCGAATCCTAAAGATAGATCTATTGGGCCTAACAAACCCCATCCAAAGTACCGGATGCTTTAGTACTTCGAAATTTATATCATATCCGAAGGGTGTCCCGGAATGATGGGGATATTCTTATATATGCATCTTGTTAATGTCGATTACCAGGTGTTCACCATATGAATGATTTTTATCTCTATGTATGGGATGTGTATTGAAATATGAAATCTTGTGGTCTATTATTATGATTTGATATATATAGGTTAAACCTATAACTCACCAACATTTTTGTTGACGTTTTAAGCATGTTTATTCTCAGGTGATTATTAAGAGCTTCCGCTGTCGCATACTTAAATAAGGACGAGATTTGGAGTCCATGCTTGTATGATATTGTGTAAAAACTGCATTCAAGAAACTTATTTTGTTGTAACATATTTGTATTGTAAACCATTATGTAATGGCCGTGTGTAAACAGGATATTTTAGATTATCATTATTTGATAATCTACGTAAAGCTTTTTAAAACCTTTATCTATGAATTAAAGTTTATGGTTTGTTTTAAAAATGAATGCAGTCTTTGAAAAACGTCTTATATAGAGGTCAAAACCTCGCAACGAAATCAATTAATATGGAACGTTTTTAATCAATAAGAACGGGACATTTCAGTTGGTATCAGAGCGTTGGTCTTAGAGAACCAGAATTTTGCATTAGTGTGTCTTATCGAGTTTGTTAGGATGCATTAGTGAGTCTGGACTTCGACCGTGTTTACTTGAAAAATGATTGCTTAACAAATTTTGTTGGAAACTATATATTTTTAACATGTGAATATTATGTGATATATTAATCTCTTAACGCGTTTGATATTATGTGATAGATGTCTACCTCTAGAACAAGTCCCATTGACTCACCTAATAATAATGAAGAGTCAAATGTAAATTGGAATGATTCGTGGACTGATTCACAAGTTCCCGAAGAGGAACCGGAAGAAGAGTCGGAACCGGAAGAAGAATCGGAACCGGATGAAGAAATAGAACCGGTGGGGGAAATAATAAAACGGTTAAGTAAAATAAAATCCTCAACCAACCGACCACGGTTAATTATGGTCAATGGTGTTTTCGCCAAGGAAGCAAAATATTGGGAACCCCCGAAGTCCTTAAGTTGTAACAATGACCCGGGAACCTCTAAACCACCAGGTTTTTCTAAACCAATGTGGAAAACGACGGCTCGTATTAGGGGAACATCATATATCCCTAGAAACTTGGCAAAACAAACCAAAACCGAAGAAGAAGAAACAAGCGAGTCGGAATAAGATAGTTGCATTCGTGTGGTGTAATATATGTAATATAGTGTGCTTATGCTTTATGATATATGTAAAAATTGCTTGTATTAATAAGTATTTTTTTTTATGAATCTAACTCTTGTCTATTTTACAGTATAAAAACACAAAATGGATAGACAACCCAATATTTTAAGAGACCTACCCGGAGACATGATTGATGAAATCTTGTCTAGAGTCGGTCAGAATTCTTCGGCACAACTATTTAAGGCGAGATCAGTTTGTAAGACATTCGAAGAACGTTCCAAGAATGCCTTGGTTTATAAAAGGCTTTCGTTCGAAAGATGGGGGATATCACATTGGGAAATCCATAAGTTACGATGTGTTTACTTTGACGCATATATTGCGGGGAACCCAAATGCTATTTTACGCAATGGGTTAAGAAATTATTTTGACTCAATATATCCGAATATTGGAATTCGTGATTTAGAAAAAGCGGCTAACATGCAACATAAAGAAGCATGTTATGCTTACGGATTAGTAATGTTCGCTTCTCACCAAAGTGAGAACAAGAACATCGGGCTACAACTATTAAACAAAACATTTCCACAAGTGACGGAGTCGGTAATTGGGGTAAGAAATGAGGTTTTTAGATTGTTACGGGACTGTTGGACATTACGTAACCCTCGTCCCTTTGACGACGTTACAACACGCTTTCTTATCAACGGCCATAACGGTTATGTTCCACAAGACCAAGGATGGGAAGTAATCCTAGTAAAACCAGAATGCATGACTTGTTTCTGGACGTATGAATTACGTGTCTTTATTGCCTTTGCTGAACGACTTGTGTACTAGCTAGAATTATCTTCACAACCATCTTGTATCAAATTTATTATGTGCTATATTTCATGCTATATGTAAAATAAGCGGTATTGTAAGTTTGTAAAATATTGTGTAAAAGTTTGAACGCGAAATATTATTATAATCAGTTTTTCATATAGAATTGTAGTAGTTGAATTGTATATTAGCTACTAAGTATGAACTTAACGGGTAGGTACTACCCGAATTTAAACTTATAAAACGCTAATATGAAGAAAAAGCTTTTATAAATGAGTTCATATTATGCTACGAAATACTATTAACTACTCTTAATATTTTGTATGATTAACTTGTTCCATTTGACTATTTTGAAGGAAATGGCACCGACTACTCGACACCCCGTGAATATGAATGAAGAGGAATTCCGTACTTTTCTAGCTTCAAACATAGCCGCAGTACAGGCTGCGCTACATACCAACAATAACCTTGGATCTAGAAGTACAGGAAATCGTGTAGGATGCACCTACAAAGAATTCACTGCCTGCAAACCTTTGGAATTTGATGGAACCGAAGGACCGATCGGATTGAAACGGTGGACCGAGAAGGTCGAATCGGTGTTTGCCATAAGTAAGTGTACTGAAGAGGACAAAGTGAAGTACGCTACGCATACCTTCACAGGTTCTACGTTAACATGGTGGAATACCTATCTAGAGCAAGTGAGACAAGACGATGCGTACGCACTACCGTGGTCAGCATTCAAGCACTTGATGAACGAGAAGTACCGTCCCAGAACCGAGGTCAATAACCTCAAGACAGAACTTAGAGGGTTACGAACCCAAGGATTTGATATTACCACGTACGAAAGACGATTCACATAATTGTGCCTATTGTGTCCGGGAGCATTCGAAGATGAGGAAGAGAAGATCGACGCCTTTGTGAAAGGATTATCGAAAAGAATCCAAGAAGATATAAGTTCACACGAACCCGCCTCCATACAACAGGCATGTAGAATGGCTCACAAACTAGTGAACCAGATTGAAGAACGAATTAAAGAACAAACTGCTGAAGAGGCCAATGTGAAGCAAGTCAAAAGAAAGTGGTAGGAAAACGGTGATAAGAATCACCAATACAACAACAATAGCAATTACAACAATAATCGCAACAATTATCCCAAGAATCGCAACATCAATCGCAACTACAACAAACGGCCCAACAACAACAACAACAACTACAACAATCATCCCAACAATAATAATAACCGCAACAACAACAACAATCAGAAGCAGCTATGCCAAAGGTGTGAAAAGTATCACTCGGGGTTCTGCACCAAATTTTGCAACAAGTGTAAAAGAAATGGTCATAGCGCGGCGAAGTGTGAGGTCTACAGACCAGGGATTAATAGAATGAAAGGAACAAATGGTGTCGGAACGAGTAATGGTGGAGCAAGTAGTGTCGGAGCAAGTTATGCCAATGTAGTTTGTTATAAATGTGGAAAACCGGGCCACATTATTAGAAATTGCCCGAACCAGGAGAACACGAATGGACAAGGCCGCGGAAGAGTTTTCAATATTAATGCGGCAGAGGTACAGGAAGACCCGGAGCTTGTTACGGGTACGTTTCTTATTGACAATAAATCTGCTTATGTTTTATTTGATTCGGGTGCGGATAGAAGCTATGTGAGTAGAGATTTTTGTGCTAAATTAAGTTGTCCATTGACGCCTTTGGATAGTAAATTTTTACTCGAATTAGCAAATGGTAAATTAATTTCAGCAGATAATATATGTCGGAATCGAGAAATTAAACTGGTTAGCGAAACATTTAAGATTGATTTGATACCAGTAGAGTTAGGGAGTTTTGATGTGATAATCGGTATGGACTGGTTGAAAGAAGTGAAAGCAGAGATCGTTTGTTACAAAAATGCAATTCGCATTATACGAGAAAAAGGAAAACCCTTAATGTTGTACGGAGAAAAGGGCAACACGAAGCTACATCTTATTAATAATTTGAAGGCACAAAAACTAATAAGAAAAGGTTGCTATGCTGTTCTAGCACACGTCGAGAAAGTACAAACTGAAGAAAAGAGCATCAATGATGTTCCCATTGCAAAAGAATTTCCCGATGTATTTTCGAAAGAATTACCGGGATTAGCCCCACATCGATCCGTTGAATTTCAAATAGATCTTGTACCAGGAGCTACACCAATAGCTCGTGCTCCTTACAAACTCGCACCCAGCGAGATGAAAGAACTGCAAAGCCAATTACAAGAACTTTTAGAGCGTGGTTTCATTCGACCAAGCACATCACCGTGGGGAGCTCCTGTTTTGTTTGTCAAGAAGAAAGATGGTACATTCAGGTTGTGTATCAACTACCGAGAGTTGAACAAACTTACCATCAAGAACCACTACCCACTACCGAGAATCGACGACTTATTTGATCAACTACAAGGCTCGTCTGTTTATTCAAAGATTGACTTACATTCCGGGTATCATCAAATGCGGGTGAAAGAAGATGATATTCCGAAGACTGCTTTCAGAACACGTTACGGTCATTACGAGTTTATGGTCATGCCGTTTGGTTTAACTAATGCACCAGCTGTGTTCATGGACCTTATGAAATGAGTGTGTGGACCATACCTTGACAAGTTTGTCATTGTTTTCATTGATGACATACTTATTTACTCAAAGAATGACCAAGAACAAGGTGAACATTTGAGAAAGGTGTTAGAAGTATTGAGGAAGGAAGAATTGTACGCTAAGTTTTCAAAGTGTGCATTTTGGTTGGAAGAAGTTCAATTCCTCGGTCACATAGTGAACAAAGAAGGTATTAAGGTGGATCCGGCAAAGATAGAAACCGTTGAAAAGTGGGAAACCCCGAAAACTCCGAAACACATATGCCAGTTTTTAGGACTAGCTGGTTACTACAGAAGGTTCATCCAAGACTTTTCCAGAATAGCAAAACCCTTGACTGCATTAACGCATAAAGAGAAGAAATTTGAATGGAATGATGAACAAGAGAAAGCGTTTCACTTATTGAAGAAAAAGCTAACTACGACACCTATATTGTCATTGCCTGAAGGGAATGATGATTTTGTGATTTATTGTGACGCATCAAAGCAAGGTCTCAGTTGTGTATTAATGCAACGAACGAAGGTGATTGCTTATGCATCTAGACAATTGAAGATTCACGAACAAAATTATACGACGCATGATTTGGAATTAGGCGCGGTTGTTTTTGCATTAAAGACTTGGAGGCACTACTTATATGGGGTCAAAAGTATTATATATACCGACCACAAAAGTCTTCAACACATATTTAATTAGAAACAACTGAATATGAGGCAGCGTAGGTGGATTGAATTATTGAATGATTACGACTTTGAGATTCGTTACCACCCGGGGAAGGCAAATGTGGTAGCCGATGCCTTGAGCAGGAAGGACAGAGAACCCATTCGAGTAAAATCTATGAATATAATGATTCATAATAACCTTACTACTCAAATAAAGGAGGCGAAACAAGGAGTTTTAAAAAAGGGAAATTTAAAGGATGAAATACCCAAAGGATCGGAGAAGCATCTTAATATTCGGGAAGACGGAATCAGGTATAGGGCTGAAAGGATTTGGGTACCAAAATTTGGAGATATGAGAGAAATGGTACTTAGAGAAGCTCATAAAACCAGATACTCAATACATTCTGGAACGGGGAAGATGTACAAGGATCTCAAGAAACATTTTTGGTGGCCGGGTATGAAAGCCGATGTTGCTAAATACGTAGGAGAATGTTTGACGTGTTCTAAGGTCAAAGCTGAGCATCAGAAACCATCAGGTCTACTTCAACAACCCGAAATCCCGGAATGGAAATGGGAAAACATTACCATGGATTTCATCACTAAATTGCCAAGGACTGCAAGTGGTTTTGATACTATTTGGGTAATAGTTGATCGTCTCACCAAATCAGCACACTTCCTGCCAATAAGAGAAGATGACAAGATGGAGAAGTTAGCACGACTGTATTTGGAGGAATTCGTTTCCAGACATTCAATACCAATCTCTATTATCTCTGATAGGGATGGCAGATTTATTTCAAGATTCTGGCAGACATTACAGCACGCATTAGGAACTCGTCTAAACATGAGTACTGCCTATCATCCACAAACTAATGGGCAGAGCGAAAGGATGATACAAATGCTTGAAGACATGCTACGAGCATGTGTTATTGATTTCGGAAACAGTTGGGATCGACATCTACCATTAGCAGAATTTTCCTACAACAACAGCTACCATTCAAGCATTGAGATGGCGCCGTTTGAAGCACTTTATGGTAGAAAGTGCAGGTCTCCGATTTGTTGGAGTGAAGTGGGGGATAGACAGATTACGGGTCCGGAGATTATACAAGAAACTACCGAGAAGATCATCCAAATTCAACAACGGTTGAAAACCGGCCAAAGTTGACAAAAGAGCTACGCTGACATTAAAAGAAAAGATATAGAATTTGAAATTGGAGAGATGGTCATGCTTAAAGTTGCACCTTAGAAAGGCGTTGTTCGATTTGGTAAACGAGGGAAATTAAATCCAAGGTATATTGGACCATTCAAGATTATTGATCGTGTCGGACCAGTAGCTTACCGACTTGAGTTACCTCTACAACTCGCGGCTGTACATAACACTTTCCACATCTCGAATTTGAAGAAATGTTTTGCTAATGAAGATCTCACTATTCCGTTAGATGAAATCCAAATCAACGAAAAACTTCAATTCATCGAAGAACCCGTCGAAATAATGGATCGTGAGGTTAAAAGACTTAAGCAAAACAAGATACCAATTGTTAAGGTTAGATGGAATGCTTGTAGAGGACCCGAGTTCACCTGGGAGTGTGAAGATCAGATGAAGAAGAAATACCCGCATCTATTTCCAGAAGATTCGTCAACACCTTCAACAGCTTAAAATTTCGGGACGAAATTTATTTAACGGGTAGGTACTGTAGTGACCCGAACTTTTCCATGTTTATATATATTAATTGAGATTGATATTTACATGATTAAATTTTTCCAACATGTTAAGCAATCAAACTTGTTAAGATTTGATTAATTGAAATATGTTTCATATAGACAATTGACCACCCAAGTTGACCGGTGATTCACGAACGTTAAAACTTGTAAAAACTATATGATGACATATATATGGATATATATATAGTTAACATGATACTATGATAAGTAAACATATCATTAAGTATATTAACAATGAACTACATATGTAAAAACAAGACTACTAACTTAATGATTTTTAAACGAGACATATATGTAACGATTATCGTTGTAAAGACATTTAATGTATATATATATATCATATTAAGAGATATTCATACATGATAATATCATGATAATATAATAATTTAAAATCTCATTTGATATTATAAACATTGGGTTAACAACATTTAACAAGATCGTTAACCTAAAGGTTTCAAAACAACACTTACATGTAACGACTAACGATGATTTAACGACTCAGTTAAAATGTATATACATGTAGTGTTTTAATATGTATTTATACACTTTTGAAAGACTTTAATACACTTATCAAAATACTTCTACTTAACAAAAATGCTTACAATTACATCCTCGTTCAGTTTCATCAACAATTCTACTCGTATGCACCCGTATTCGTACTCGTACAATACACAGCTTTTAGATGTATGTACTATTGGTATATACACTCCAATGATCAGCTCTTAGCAGACCATGTGAGTCACCTAACACATGTGGGAACCATCATTTGGCAACTAGCATGAAATATCTCATAAAATTACAAAAATATGAGTAATCATTCATGACTTATTTACATGAAAACAAAATTACATATCCTTTATATCTAATCCATACACCAACGACCAAAAACACCTACAAACACTTTCATTCTTCAATTTTCTTCATCTAATTGATCTCCCTCAAGTTCTATCTTCAAGTTCTAAGTGTTCTTCATATATTCTACAAGTTCTAGTTACATAAAATCAAGAATACTTTCAAGTTTGCTAGCTCACTTCCAATCTTGTAAGGTGATCATCCAACCTCAAGAAATCTGTGTTTCTTACAGTAGGTTATCATTATAAACAAGGCAATAATCATATTCAAACTTTAGTTCAATTTCTATAACTATAACAATCTTATTTCAAGTGATGATCTTACTTGAACTTGTTTTCGTGTCATGATTCTGCTTCAAGAACTTCGAGCCATCCAAGGATCCATTGAAGCTAGATCCATTTTTCTATTTTCCAGTAGTTTTATCCAAGGAACTTAAGGTAGTAATGATGTTCATAACATCATTCTATTCATACATATAAAGCTATCTTATTCGAAGGTTTAAACTTGTAATCACTAGAATATAGTTTAGTTAATTCTAAGCTTGTTCGCAAACAAAAGTTAATCCTTCTAACTTGACTTTTAAAATCAACTAAACACATGTTCTATATCTATATGATATGATAACTTAATGATTTAAAACCTGGAAACACGAAAAACACCGTAAAACCGGATTTACGCCGTCGTAGTAACACCACGGGCTGTTTTGGGTTAGTTAATTAAAAACAATGATAAACTTTGATTTAAAAGTTTTTATTCTGAGAAAATGATTTTTATTATGAACATGAAACTATATCTAAAAATTATGGTTAAACTCAAAGTGGAAGTATGTTTTCTAAAATGGTCATCTAGACGTCGTTCTTTCGACTGAAATGACTACCTTTACAAAAACAACTTGTAACTTATTTTTCTGACTATAAACCTATACTTTTTCTGTTTAGATTCATAAAATAGAGTTCAATATGAAACCATAGCAATTTGATTCACTCAAAACGGATTTAAAATGAAGAAGTTATGGGTAAAACAAGATTGGATAATTTTTCTCATTTTAGCTACGTGAAAATTGGTAACAAATCTATTCCAATCATAACTTAATCAACTTGTATTGTATATTATGTAATCTTGAGATACCATAGACACGTATACAATGTTTCGACCTATCATGTCGACACATCTATATATATTTCGGAACAACCATAGACACTCTATATGTGAATGTTGGAGTTAGCTATACAGGGTTGAGGTTGATTCCAAAATATATATAGTTTGAGTTGTGATCAATACTGAGATACGTATACACTGGGTCGTGGATTGATTCAAGATAATATTTATCGATTTATTTCTGTACATCTAACTGTGGACAACTAGTTGTAGGTTACTAATGAGGACATCTGACTTAATAAACTTAAAACATCAAAATATATTAAAAGTGTTGTAAATATATTTTGAACATACTTTGATATATATGTATATATTGTTATAGGTTCGTGAATCAACCAGTGGCCAAGTCTTACTTCCCGACGAAGTAAAAATCTGTGAAAGTGAGTTATAGTTCCACTTTTAAAATCTAATATTTTTGGGATGAGAATACATGCAGGTTTTATAAATGATTTACAAAATAGACACAAGTACGTGAAACTACATTCTATGGTTGAATTATCGAAAACGAATATGCCCCTTTTTATTAAGTCTGGTAATCTAAGAATTAAGGAACAGACACCTTAATTGACGCGAATCCTAAAGATAGATCTATTGGGCCTAACAAACCCCATCCAAAGTACCGGATGCTTTAGTACTTCGAAATTTATATCATATCCGAAGGGTGTCCCGAAATGATGGGGATATTCTTATATATGCATCTTGTTAATGTCGGTTACCAGGTGTTCACCATATGAATGATTTTTATCTCTATGTATGGGATGTGTATTGAAATATGAAATCTTGTGGTCTATTATTATGATTTGATATATATAGGATAAACCTATAACTCACCAACATTTTTGTTGACGTTTTAAGCATGTTTATTCTCAGGTGATTATTAAGAGCTTTCGCTGTCACATACTTAAATAAGGACGAGATTTGGAGTTCATGCTTGTATGATATTGTGTAAAAACTGCATTCAAGAAACTTATTTTGTTGTAACATATTTGTATTGTAAACCATTATGCAATGGTCGTGTGTAAACAGGATATTTTAGATTATCATTATTTGATAATCTACGTAAAGCTTTTTAAAACCTTTATCTATGAAATAAAGGTTATGGTTTGTTTTAAAAATGAATGCATTGTTTGAAAAACGTCTCATATAGAGGTCAAAACCTCGCAACGAAATCAATTAATATGGAACGTTTTTAATCAATAAGAACAGGACATTTCATGTACACGGGTCACGATACGTATTAATTAATTCGAATATTATATATTAAATGATATATGAATTATTGGACTGTTAACTGTGGACTATCGACTGTGGACGAATAATATTGGACAATTAAAATGAATTAAAATACTGATTATAACATATGAAACTAAATAATTCTTCAAGTTTGCCACTTGATTTCATCTTAAACCTCATTTGTATCTTGACGATTCCAATCTGCATTCAAACATTTCATAATTCTTGAAAACACCTCAATCGAGAGGATGAATCAACTGCATCTCATCTACGGAAGGAAAGATTGATACATATAGTTATGCACCTGTAAAACACTCGGAACCTGAGTAAACGTTTAACACGTATCTGTGCTAGCTCTTTTGGCGTTGTTATTACTGAAAATAACTTTGCAATCCCTTTCCAAATTAGCCAATTTTGTCACAGCTCCAACAAGTCAACTTCGATTTTCATTCGGATTAACCTTAATATAATCTTGATATATATGCATGCTCTTTTGTTGTTACCGGTGAACCTTTTATATCCCACCATATTATCAGTAGACGTACCAGCAACCTCATTGCTCCTTGGCTTAAATCTCTCTGACAAATCACTATATTTATCTATTGAAGTCTTATCATATACCCATCCGCACCTTGTAACGAGAGTTGGCATACTAATTGCCAGAAATAAGCAATCCGTATTTTGAATCTTGCAGCTTTTCTAATCAACCGATATATATAACATTTACCTCTTAGATTTATGATTTTCCATTTTGAAAAGCACCCAGTCTACGAATCAATACTCGAAATGCTGAAAAAGTTGAATGAAATAAGAAAAACGTAAACGACCTTAACAGTCAAAAGTTTGACGCTAAAGAATAGTATGTTGGCAAGCTCAGAATTGTTGGAACTGGAAAACGGATTGAGCTAACCACGAAGGAGTCTCTAAACAAATTACAAGGACTATACTTACACATTAAGAATCCTGATGATTCTGTTTCTGATGAAATCTTTAGCGAATACCTTGCTTCTGACTCCAAACTCTTGCGGACAAATTTTCTTCACCATCCTTCGATATTAGAAATTACAAGATATCATAGTATCTTTCATTATAAATATCCTTCATATTCTGAAGATATTTTCATAACTATTCTTATCTGAAATCGTTAATCTCTTCGTGCTATCAGTGTTACATCATATAGAAACTGTTAGTTTCTATATTCTGTAAACCTTCGAATTTAAAATATGAATGTTTTTGAAGTAATGTTGGAAATTGATGCATGAGTTAGTATAATATAATGACATTTGATCAACGTGATTATATTACAGTAAGTCATGCTGAGTTTCTAATGAAACGTGATGATTCACAGACTCTAACGTCATCATGTGCCATGTTACACGACTCTTACGTTCTGTCTAATCTATAAACATATCAAGAACATATTTTTGATAGTCCTATCTTTTCCTTGAATTCTGGTAATTTGACAAGTCAGATTGTACTATTACTATTTCTTCTTAAAACATAAACTATGTTCATTCCGAAATTCATATCTACGAATTCTGGACCATTATTCGCTTGACTTAAAGTCGGGAAAAGAAAACAAAAGCATGGAGCTTCAAAATATAAAGGAGGATATAAAGCCCGATAACAACACATAAATTACAAACCGTGTATGTCAATTTTTATGGCAACATAAAGACACGGGAGATTTAAAAACACTATAACCCCAAGAGCGAAGTAGAAGAAAACAGATTCCTCCAGTGAGAGTTGGAAGAGGAGAATGATTGTTGTGATAGTCAGAATAAGAACAATGATCAGAACTGGATTAAGCATTTTCACAATCCTTGGAAATATAAATCAAGGAAAGAAAATATAGAAGTGGTGAAAATAATGGAACGGTAGAGGTAAATTTATAATAAGAGTATCCGACAGAACAATCGAGCCAGATATCCGCATTTAATTTAAGAGATCTTAATTACCTTATTCACTGAAGAATCAGATCTTTTAGATTTTGAAGATTATCTCTAAATCCCTTAAATTCTGGAAATCAACCATGTTTACGTCAAAAAATATGACGAATCTACACTTACTCATTTCACTCTGTGAGATAGCTTCACTCTTACGCTTCAAGCAATCAAATTGTTCTATTCATACCACTCCATGATAATAAAACTTTAATTTTCAACTCATATGAGTCATGAAAACATACTTATTGTCAACCATGACCATCCCAATCAAATTTTGGGACGAAATTTCTTTAACGGATAGGTACTGTGACGACCCGAAAATTTCCGACCAAATTTAAACTTAATCTTTATATGGTTTCAACACGATAAGCAAGGGCTATAATGCTGAGTCTCAAAATTCATGGAACAGTTTACATAAATTCATTTAACCTTTGACCATCCTCGACGATTCACGAAAAATTGTATATATATATATATATATATATATATATATATATATATATATATATATATATATATATATATATATAATAGTTTGAGTTAATAAAATTTAATCACATGAGTTAAAAAATATAAAATGATAAAACAGAATCATTAAGTAAGTATGAGAAGTGAATCTATATATAAATATATATATGATATCTAATAGATTGTAATATATATATATATATATATATATATATATATATATATATATATTAGAATTAATAACTAATCAATAAAAGTTATTATATGATTTAATATATGAATAATAAATATTACATGAATAATAATACATATATATAATACAAGTATACCTATAATTGTTAAAATAATATTGTTATTATTTCTAATATTACTGTCAATACTAGTGATATTAATATTATTTTAAATATATAATCTATAGGTACGAGATCGATATATATAATTTGTTATAACATTATAATTAGTAGTATATGATAAATAATATTATTATTTATAATATTAAGTGTATTATTATTATAATTATTTGAGATGATATATAATTAAGTGTATTATAATTATTATTATAATTATAGTTACTAATTAATAAGAGTAATTATATAATGTAAATACATATATATTAATACAGATGTATAAACAGATATGTATAGTTATAAAAAGAATAAAATAAAAATATAGATTGTATATATATGTATATACAGAAAACAGATCAAAGATATATAGATATACATATATAAATGCCGTGTATATGTACATAAATACAAATACAGATACTAAGATTTATAAATACAGAAATAAGGACAAAGATATAAAGATATATACAGATTATTATCAATTGCATTTATGTACATAAATTCAGTTATATATATCTGATAACATATACAGATTCATATTATAGGAAATCAGTACTCACTTTATTTAGATTATTATTATTAATATGATTTGAATTATTATATTTATTATTAATAAATTTGTATAAAAATCATACGCATGATTTTAAGAATCAAATGCAGGTTCACATCTCTATCCATACTGCTTTTGATTTTTGTTTGTATCCCTAAAATCGTTCACATGCATCAGATAGTACCAATCTATTAACATTATAACTTGGTTTTATTTTATTTTTTATTTTACTCCTGTTTATGATTGAAGAACCTGTCGACTCCAATTAGCAATAAAACAAGAGATTACACTACATTCTTAACAACTCATTGACCTTTCCTTACTCATTATCAATTATCAATTTAAACTGCTATTTATTGAGTGAATTAAACAGAAATATATATATACAGCTCATGTTCCCCTGTTCTTATTTCAAAATTTAAACATCACGATTTCAAATGAATCTTCAAAATGTAGAATTGCAGACTTATTAGGAATCCTTCAATCAAACCATACGCAAAATCTCAGGTCTTAACTCTTTCTGTTGAGCTTTAATTTTTGAAGTCAAACTCTTATTTTAAAAAGTCAAACAATTCGTTTATGGAGAAATACGAGCTTGATTTTACGTTTTGAGTTAAATTAATAATTCAGAAAGTTTCTAATGAAGTTTTAAAGAATAATTCATGTTATGATTATAAGATGAAAATGCCTGGAATTCGAAAATCGATTTTTAGTTCATGGGATGTTCATCGAAACTGTTGCAGTGTCTGTTATTTTTTTTTAGTGTTTCAATTAATTCAGTCAACCAGATTAAATCGTTTCCCTTTTATTTTATAAACCTCAAAATCAATTTTAGATTTTATTATAATAAGAGTTATACTTCTGGTTGATTTGGATGCTGGGAAGGTGAAGAAGAAAGGAGGGACAGCATAAAGCTTAAAAATAAATGAGTTGAGAGTTTAATCAGAAAACGTGAAATGGTGTATTGATCTTGGGTGTTGTCTGCGAATGAGAGGTCCTGGGATCAAACCCAGGCCACTACATATTTTTTTATTATTAATTATAATAGAAACCGCTAGGCTGCTAGACTCACTTTCTAATTGGGTCGCAGAATTTATGGTGTATTTTGGGTCGTAAAAGAATTTAATGAATGAGGATTGATGTTGGGCCGAGATTATGTGTTAAGAAATTAAGTGTTGTAGATAAATTAAAGATGTAGCAAGCGGTGTAGTGGTTAGGCGTGTGGTATGTTTAGCGAGAGGTCTCGGGTTCGATCCTCACCGGGTGCATTCTTTTTATTAGAGGCCTTTAAAGATAGTTCCATTATCAATTTATTTTATCATTATTATTAGTTTTATTATTATTATGATTGTAATTATAATTATTATTGTTAATGTATGTATTATTATATTTTACATGATTAGGATTATTGTTAGTATTATTTATTAGTTATTATGAGTATTATTAATATTAATCTAAGTATTTTTATCATTAATATTAGTATATTAGGAGTACCCTTTAACATTAATTTTAGTATTATTAATTATGAACACTAAAAATTTCCATTTAAAAACGATAATTATTATTAAATTTACCATTACTGTTGAAAATGCTATTTTTGCTCAAACTATTATTTTTACTTTATCATTATTAATAGAATTACCATTGTTAATAAAATTACTATTATCAGTATTATTATTATCCTTAAACTAGTATTACTACAATTGATAATTTTACAAAAAGAACGATATATACATATATATATATATAAATACAGATATATTTACTAAAAAGAGTATACTAATGCTACATAAAATTTCATTTTAACTAGTAACATTAATTAAATATCAAATAAGTGTCATAATGTAAAGTAAGTATTAATAAAATTATATATATAAGAACATTAATCTTAATACATAAAATAATAGATATACACTTGTTTGATTACGATTATATATTTTAATATATATACAAATGATATAGGTTCGTGAATCCGAGGTCAACCCTACACTTGTTCATTGTCGTCATATGTATTTTTACTACAAAATACAATATGGTGAGTTTTCATTTGCACCCTTTTTAAATACTTTTGCAATATATATATTTTTGGGACTGAGAATACATGCGCTGCTTTTATAAATGTTTTACGAAACAGACACAAGTAATCGAAAGTACATTCTATGGTTGGATTATCAAAATCGAATATGCCCCTTTTTAGCTTGGTAGCCTAAGAATTAGGGAAATGGCCCCTAATTGACGCGAATCCTAAAGATAGATCTATGGACCTTGACACGTCCCATTCGGGTTACGAATGCTTTAGTAATTCGATTATCATGTCCGATGAGAGTCCCGGAATGATGGGGATATTCTATTTGCATCCTGTTAGTTCGGTTATCAAGCGTTCACCATATGAATGATTTTTATCTTTATGCAGTTTGCGAAATGCCTGCTATGAGATGTATATTTATGAGAAATGGAAATGAAAATCTTGTGGTCTATTAAAATGATGGAAATGATTATTTATGTTAAACTAATGAACTCACCAACCTTTTGGTTGACACTTGAAAGCATGTTTATTCTCAGGTATGAAAGAAATCTTCCGCTGTGCATTTGCTCATTTTAGAGATATTACTTGGAGTCATTCATGACATATTTCAAAAGACGTTGCATTCGAGTCGTTGAGTTCATCAAGATTATTATTTACTCAATTATAGTTAGATATATTATGAAATAGTATGCATGCCGTCAACTTTCGATGTAAATGAAAATTTATCTTTTAAAACGAATGCAATGTTTATAAGATGTATCATCTAGAGGTCAAGTACCTCGCAATGTAATCAACTATTGTGAATCGTTTATAATCGATGTGGACTTTGTTCGGATGGATTAGGACGGGTCATTAGAATGTATCATATAGAGGTCAAATACCTCGCGATGTAACCAAATGTAATGTATTCGTCCAGATAGATTTGGACGGGACATTTCAATTGGTATCAGAGCGGTGATCTTAGCGAACCAGGTCTTGCATTAGTGTGTCTAAGTGATAGTTATTTAGATGCATTAGTGAGTCTGGACTTCGACCGTGTAATACCCCGTTTTTCTAAACATGATGCTTGTGCCGTCCTACGGAGCCCAAGAATAGTATTTGATAGTTTGGATGTAATGAGTTGACCACGTTGGACTTTGGAATGTTTCAAAAGTGTATAATGATTAAAGTTGGAGGATTCGGGTTTTAAAGTGTTTATCACGCAAATTGTGTTACTTTTCTACATTTTGGAGCCCGTATGTTATCGTGGGTTATATAGGTTGTGGGTATAAGTTCGAATGGTTTAAAGTGCAAGAAAATGTCCAAAATTGAAGTTTGGAATGTGTGAGGCACGCTAGAAAGGGTGTGAGGCGCGCACGCATGAAGAAAAAGCGGACAGTCAAAAATTACACTAGGTGCGCGGGGCGCACTTTCATGTGCGCGGCTCACAGAATTTACACTTGGTGCGCGGGGCGCGCATTATAGTGTGCGCGGCTCGTACAAATTACACTTGGTGCGCGGGGCGCATATTAAAGTGTGCGCGGCGCGCACACCCCTGTATCAGCATACTTTGTATATATTTTTTTTTTAGTTTTTGAAGGGTGTTTTGGTCCTTTCACTTTGGGGCCAGGTTTTTGGCCACAAAACTGACCCAAGGCTCACTAGGAGCTCATTTCTTATCCACAAACACTCCCAACATATTCTAGTGAGAGAGGGTGATTTTTATTGTGAGAAAGCTCCGATCTAGGAAGAAGAAGCTCGGTTCTCACCAAAGCTCGAGAGTTAAAGTTGTTCATCGCATTCTTGGCTACGTTTTGGTAGTATTGGTAAGCTCTAACTCCGAATTTAATTATTAAGATTCTTGTTCATAATTAGGGTTTGAGCTAGTTTGGGTTATAAACCCCATTTCTCATGAATTTAGGGGTTTTGCTTTATGTATTGTGTAAGTAAACCCGATTATTGTGGGCTTAGGGTTGAGGATGAATTTGGTCATGGTTTGGGTGTTAAATCACTAGATTGTAAGTGTGTTAGTGTTTAGATGTTCATAAGAACTTGTTTGTATGACCAAATGGGTGTTAACCTTGATTTGGTGTCAAATAAGTTATCGGTCAAGATTTGATGAATCGAGTGTTTAAATGATTGAATCAAGTGTTAATTGGTGTTTTGGAAAGTAATCACTAGCCGTTAGTGATTTTGGGCGTTTTTGGGACTTATGTCAAAATGAGTTGACTTTGATTGGGTCAAATTTGGTAATGGCACTAGTTTTGGCCAAATGGATGTTTAAACTTTTGTATTAAGTATTAAATGATGTTTTTGAAGTTAATTACTCGTGAGAAGTAATTTTGGGTTAAAGTGATATTTTAACATAAGTCAAAGGTAGTCAAAAGCAATATGGGTCACTATTGCACGTGTTGGAGTTTTGGTGTATTTGGCTTTTGAAATGATTACTACCTAAGTAGCAATTTAATGTTAAGAGCTAGGTTTGGTCTAATTGGTGTAAAGTATGATTTAGGTTAATTTGTACTTTGTTGTGTTGGTTTGAATTACCACCCGAAGTGGTAATTGGTTTGTGTCAATTAGGTGATTAAATGGGCGGGATTTGGCGAGCAAGGTGTGATCCCTCGGCTAAGGGATGTTTGTGTCGAGTTCTCTTTTAGAGAATGGCTATTTATGTGTATATTGTACCTATGTGTGATATAGGTGGTTACTTGCTCGGATTTGAGGACGAAGATCATGTTGTACATGACTTGTGCGGGCATTCTAAGGTGAGTGGAATAATTATGCGTGTACGTATATAATGTATTTATTTGTGTAGTATGAATGTGGCATTGTCGCGGTGTTTAAGACACCACATTCTAAGTAACGAGTAGTATTATCGCGGTGTTTAAGACACTACTCATGGTTGATTGACATGTGGTAGTGTCGCGGTGTTTAAGACGCCACATTGTCATGGGAGTGGAATTGTCGCGGTGTTTAAGACACCACTCATTGTTTTGATTGACGTGTGGATTCGTCGCGGTGTTTAAGACGCCACATTGTCATGGGAGTGGAATTGTCGCGGTGTTTAAGACACCACTCATTGTTTTGATTGACGTGTGGATTCGTCGCGGTGTTTAAGACGCCACGTTGTCATGAGGGTGAATTAGTCGCGGTGTTTAAGACATCACCCGGGGGAATTAGTGATTAAGCGGTGTTTAAGTAACACTAATGGATGTTATGAACTCCGGCGGTCTTTCGAGTACCGTTCCCTTGTATGATCAGGTAACCAAGGTTATGTGTTGTAGTTTTAGCATATTAAATTGTGAACTATATGCTTTTGACGATGCTAGCTTATTGTGAATTGCGGATATTTAGTATGCATTGTGATTGCATGTTTGTTGAGTTGCTAGCTCGTATGCAGTATTTGTGTAAGTGTTTGCAAGTAAGTAGATTATATATGTATATGTATAATTATTGCATTCACTAAGCGTTAAGCTTACCCCTCTCGTTGTTTACCTTTTTATAGGTACTGTGTTATGAAGTTAGCTAGTTGTTAGACTAGTTCCGTAGGAGCACTTGCGCTCGATGGGGTAGCTATTGGACATTGGACACGGATTGGGGATTTGGTAGATCCTTGGGATTATGCTCTTGGTATCGGGTTGGGCTATTGTGTCTTAACCGTGGTGTTGTGTAAATGTTTCGAGGTCGTATTGTTTGGTTGTGTTGAGTCAAACCTTGTATGTGAAATACATTATCGTAAGGATGTATGATGTCATTTGTAAACCAAGAGTCGAGATAAAACGTTAACGTGCTATTATGATAAATTGTATTCGGTTAAATTATTTTAAATGGTTTATGTAAAGTGGATATTTAATGGGACCTATCTTATAAAATAAAAAAAAAAAAAATGTACTCCGTTTTTGGTTAAACGGATTGGGGTTGTTACAAGTGGTATCAGAGCATAGTATAAGGGAATTAGGTGACCTTGGAATAGGTGCCTAGTCTTAGACTTTTGACGGATGTGCGTTATTTGCGGGACTTGTAGGAATACGGGTTGGATTGAGATTTGTTAGTGCCTTAGAGTAGGTGACTAACTAGGACTTGTTTTTGTCCAAAGTGTGATTATGTGGAGCCTTATTTCGTTTGTAAATTAGTGCCTTAGATTACTAGTGCCTAATGTAAGTAGGCGAACTTGGACGTTGTTTTAGTAATAGTCACCTAGGATGTAGGTTGACTTGTGGGTGCGGTGTACTTGTGTGCATTTATTATTATATTGTATATAGGTGTATATATACAGGTATCTTTTGTGCGGTATCCTAGGGATGAATCTATTGGAGAGATTTGTATGTTTGGCGGTTTTGAGTGATCAATTCATGGTAAGGACTTTGGTCATTCGGGTACTAGGAGTTATCGCGTGTTATTTTGTGTGAATGTTGCGTCAGTCCGGGTAAAGTACCTTGCGTGACCATGTGGAAATGGTAAGGTACGCATTTGTAATAATGACCGATCACCATTATTACGAAAGTGTATCTTGACACTAAGCATGACATGACAAGTACCGAACGGAGGAAATGTGGCATGGTTGGGGTAGAATCGGGATGAGTGAGGAATCTTTTTATGGTTCCTAGGTTATAGTTGTCTCGGGTGATGTGCTTGTTGTCACATCGAGTTCCTTGCGAGTCGAGAAGTGTTACGGTGGATTCGTTTAGCTAAGTGAGTGAGCCAACTCATGAGTTTGGTGCGTGCTTAGTCACCCTAAGTAGTGGGTGCATTATTGAGATTGTGACTGGTTGTAGTTACCCATCGTAACTGGGATGACGGAATTACGCTTGCGTGTGTGCCACGAGGACTTGAATTCCGTAATGGAATGCGACAAGTCTAATGATTGTAGTTTTGGGTTACACTCGATAGAGTGTGTAGTTAGAGAATCGTATAAGGATTCTAGTTGTGAGTCGCCTTGGAATTGGCGAATCGGGGAGTCTTTAGGTCATTAAACTCATGTGAGTGGGACCCATATGACAATGGTTGCGTTAGTGTGTTGTGGATTAATGGGTTAACATTCCTAATGGAATATCCCTTGTAGTAGTGATTTTTAACGAGGTGTAGAAGGATGTAAGACTTGGTGTTCCAAGCATCTCCTTAGTGATTGGATGAAAGGTTTCGTTAGGTTATGTTGTTTTGGCCTTGTGAAAAATTGCGGGTAGTGTGTGATTGCTAGTAGTTTTTGATGAGACAATAACCTGTAAGGTTTGTCGAGTAGGTATGACTTCGGGTCATTGTTGTGGAAAGATGGGTGACATCGGGTGTATGGAACCCAAAGATCGAGTTCCTAAATTTTGATAGATTGTGGTGGGAGTCTGCATGACACTGCGTCAGGTGCCTCCTTATACTTGCTAGTGTAAGGTCAAACTCCGGTAGCGGTTTGATCACTTTGTGCTTTGGGTTCCCGTGAGATACCCTTGGAAGCAGCAGAGATTACAATAGTGATCGATGGGTGATTGTAATTCGGTGGTTCCGAAAGTCAAAGTTAGAGAGCATTGCGGTAAATACTTCCTACGAAGTGGCGGATGAGAGAATCTGGTTGCTCTTGTGATAGACGGGTGAAGATGACCGGCGAGCCGGTGACGGACTTAATGTTCGGTTAAGACCGAAGGTTATGATGAAGTGTTGATATTGTGGTCGATGCAATTATTGTGTCGGATTGTTCACTCTTCTCTATGAGAGTGAGAATTTGTTGGTAAAGGTTCGTTGAGTGGAAGGTCGGGTGATCTCAACTGAGATGCACGACTGATTTATTGGAGTGACGTATGTTTAGGCATAGAGACGTATGTGGGACTTTGGTGGAGTTCGCTTTGCGAACGATTAAGGCAGTCAATTGTGATTTGTGGTATGAAGGTGCGAAGTCGTCGCGTGTACGACATCTCTAGTAATTTTGTATGAAGGCTCTGAGAGCCTAAAGTGAATTTGCAGTAATTCGGTGTTTATGATTAGTGATGAGAATGATCGTGCGTGTTGTGGAATGGTAATTCTGCGGGATGTTATCAACTTTGCGGTAAGAATGTGGAGCTAAATCCTAAGTGAGGGAGTTTTTACTGTCACCCGAGGAAGCTCCGGTGGTGTTATGAATAAAGAAGTGTCAGAGTGTACCGTGCTAAGCCTCAATAGGTATTTGGAGTTCCTAACGAGGAAGTGTGACGGGTTGTTAATGTCGACTCGAGATCGTGCGTTACGACTGTGAGTTATAATTTCGGAATTGTAAGTGTAGAGTTGTGATGATGGGATCAGATGAAGTGTAACTCTTTTTAAGCAAGGTGGTCATGTAGTACCAAAGTGCGGTGTGAGACCAAATGCGAAGCTTGAAATCTCGGAGTGAGAGAATGAAGTTGTCGTTGCGGGTGCTCTCATAATTTAAATCTGGGTTGCTATGAAACCCGGATAGTACTATTGAGTAGGTACATGTTAGTATTGTGGTGTTTGTTGTATTTTCCCTGTCGGGAAACGTGATCGTGGAAGTTGTCAGTGGATTATTCCACTTTATGGACGAATGTGAGGCGGGGAATGTCGGTCCTGATTGTCACACATCGATACACGCAGATGTTGTTTGTTTGTGAGGGTGTGTTCCCTAGTGATGTGACCCGTTAGTTGCATTAAAATGTCGAGACCATCCTTAACGGACGGTCTAGGTTGGAGGATTCACCCGGCATTGGTGAATATTTTTGTAGGTCGTGCGGCGAATTGCGAGTTTGTTGTGGTGATAATTCGCTATTGACAGGATTCTAGTACATGAATAGCTTCCATGCTAGTACTAGGAAGCCGTATTGTATGAGCGTGTTGTAGGGTTTAGGGGGAAATCCGGTGTCGAGTGTTGACGTATTGTTTAGCACGTGGTGTATTATTGTTGTCCTGGATTAATCTAGGGACTGATTGTCGTGTGCGGATCGTTTGATGGGAAAGTTGGTGTCCCTAGTGTGATTATTTGGTGATACTAAAATTTCTTTGTTGAAGGGATGACCCGGTGGTGGAGACGGGGAAAGTTAGTTCTTGATTCAGAGAACATTCTCGATTGGATGGTTTACGGGTCGTTGATGTACAGAGGTTTGACACGGCATTAATCCTTCTCGATTTAGATTAACGCAATACTTGGTTCACGACGTAGTGAATTTAGTAGATCGTGTTGGGTGTTATAGTTGTCGATGTAGCTTGTTGCGAGTTGTAGCCGATAGAATTTGAAAGAATGTATGGTGTTTACCGTATGTACTAAGTGGGCATTTTGGGTGTTGAGTGTACGAGATACCATTTGTTGCGATAATGCACGCTAATGGTTATTAGCGTGTGGTGAGACATTCGGGTTAATGGGAATCGTTGTGGACATCGAGTTTGGATATGTGTCGGAGGACTATAGAGTGTAGGTTCGGATTGGTTAAGTGACTAGGATCACGAGGACGTGATCGAATTTAAGTGGGGGAGAGTTGTAACACCCCGTTTTTCTAAACATGACGCTTGTGCCGTCCTACGGAGCCCAAGAATGAGTATTTGATAGTTTAGATGTAATGAGTTGACCACGTTGGACTTTTGAATGTTTCAAAAGTGTATAATGCTTAAAGTTGGAGGATTCGGGTTTTAAAGTGTTTATCACGCAAATCGTGTTACTTTTCTACATTTTGGAGCCCGTATGTTATCGTGGGTTATATAGGTTGTGGGTATAAGTTCGAATGGTTTAAAGTGCAAGAAAATGTCCAAAATTGAAGTTTGGAATGTGTGAGGCGCGCTAGAAAGGGTGTGAGGCGCGCACGCATGAAGAAAAAGCGGACAGTCAAAAATTACACTAGGTGCGCGGGGCGCACTTTCATGTGTGCGGCTCACAGAATTTACACTTGGTGTGCGGGGCGCGCATTATAGTGTGCGCGGCTCGCACAAATTACACTTGGTGCGCGGAGCGCATATTAAAGTGTGCGCGGCGCGCACACCCCTGTATCAGCATACTTTGTATTTTTTTTTTTAAGTTTTTGAAGGGTGTTTTGGTCCTTTCACTTTGGGGTCGGGTTTTTGGCCACAAAACTGACCCAAGGCTCACTAGGAGCTCATTTCTTATCCACAAACACTCCCAACATATTCTAGTGAGAGAGGGTGATTTTTAGTGTGAGAAAGCTCCGATCTAGGAAGAAGAAGCTCCGTTCTCACCAAATCTCGAAAGTTAAAGTTGTTCATCGCGTTCTTGGCTACGTTTTAGTAGTATTGGTAAGCTCTAACTCCGAATTTAATTGTTAAGATTCTTGTTCATAATTAGGGTTTGAGCTAGTTTGGGTTATAAACCCCATTTCTCATGAATTTAGGGGTTTTGCTTTATGTATTGTGTAAGTAAACCCGATTATTGTGGGCTTAGGGTTGAGGATGAATTTGGTCATGGTTTGGGTGTTAAATCCCTAGATTGTAAGTGTGTTAGTGTTTAGATGTTCATAAGAACTTGTTTGTATGACCAAATGGGTGTTAACCTTGATTTGGTGTCAAACTAAGTTATGGGTCAAGATTTGATGAATCGAGTGTTTAAATGATTGAATCAAGTGTTAATTGGTGTTTTGGAAAGTAATCACTAGCCGTTAGTGATTTTGGGCGTTTTTGGGACTTATGTCAAAATGAGTTGACTTTGATTGGGTCAAATTTGGTAATGGCACTAGTTTTGGCCAAATGGATGTTTAAACTTTTGTATTAAGTATTAAATGATGTTTTTGAAGGTAATTAATCGCGAGAAGTAATTTTGGGTTAAAGTGATATTTTAACATAAGTCAAAGGTAGTCAAAAGCAATATGGGTCACTATTGCACGTGTTGGAGTTTTGGTGTATTTGGCTTTTGAAATGATTACTACCTAAGTAGCAATTTAATGTTAAGACCTAGGTTTTGTCTAATTGGTGTAAAGTATGATTTAGGTTAAATTGTACTTTGTTGTGTTGGTTTGAATTACCACCCGAAGTGGTAATTGGTTTGTGTCCATTAGGTGATTAAATGGGCGGGATTTGGCGAGCAAGGTGTGATCCCTCGGCTAAGGGATGTTTGTGTCGAGTTCTCTTTTAGAGAATGGCTATTTATGTGTATATTGTACCTATGTGTGATATAGGTGGTTACTTGCTCGGATTTGAGGACGAAGATCATGTTGTACATGACTTGTGCGGGCATTCCAAGGTGAGTGGAATAATTATGCGTGTACGTATATAATGTATTTATTTGTGTAGTATGAATGTGGCATTGTCGCGGTGTTTAAGACACCACATTCTAAGTAACGAGTAGTATTGTCGCGGTGTTTAAGACACTACTCATGGGACATGTGGTAGTGTCGCTGTGTTTAAGACGCCACATTGTCATGGGAGTGGAATTATCGCGGTGTTTAAGACACCACTCATTGTTTTGATTGACGTGTGGATTCGTCGCGGTGTTTAAGACGCCACATTGTCATGGGAGTGGAATTGTCGCGGTGTTTAAGACACCACTCATTATTTTGATTGACGTTTGGATTCGTCGCGGTGTTTAAGACGCCACGTTGTCATGAGGGTGAATTAGTCGCGGTGTTTAAGACATCACCCGGGGGAATTATTGATTACGCGGTGTTTAAGTAACACTAATGGATGTTATGAACTCCGGCGGTCTTTCGAGTACCGTTCCCTTGTATGATCGGGTAACCATGGTTATGTGTTGTAGTTTTAGCATATTAAATTGTGAACTATATGCTTTTGGCGCTGCTAGCTTATTGTGAATTGCGGATATTTAGTATGCATTGTGATTGCATGTTTGTTGAGTTGCTAGCTCGTATGCGGTATTTGTGTAAGTGTTTGCAAGTAAGTAGATTATATATGTATATGTATAATTATTGCATTCACTAAGCGTTAAGCTTACCCCTCTCGTTGTTTACCTTTTTACAGGTACTGTGTTATGAAGTTAGCTAGTTGTTAGACTAGTTGCGTAGGAGCACTTGGGCTCGATGGAGTAGCTATTGGACATTGGACACGGATTGGGGATTTGGTAGATCCTCGGGATTATGCTCTTGGTATCGGATTGGGCTATTGTGTCTTAACCGTGGTGTTGTGTAAATGTTTCGAGGTCGTATTGTTTGGTTGTGCTGAGTCAAACCTTGTATGTGAAATACATTCTCGTAAGGATGTATGATGTCATTTGTAAACCAAGAGTCGAGATAAAACGTTAACGTGCTATTATGATAAATTGTATTCGGTTAAATTATTTGAAATGGTTTATGTAAAGTGGATATTTAATGGGACCTATCTTATAAAAAAAAAAATGTACTCCGTTTTTGGTTAAACGGATTGGGGTTGTTACAGACCGTGTCTTCATGTCAAAAGTTTTGCTTATCATTTCGTGTCGAAAATCATCTACTTATCATCCTTAAGAAATTACCTGCTTATCATTCCTAGTCTAGACACATCTTACTGCATTGATTGCATGAATAGTGTATAGACAAAAATTCTTATCTTAGCGTATCTGTTACTGTAGACTTTGCCTGACAGCTTCCGCAGATTCCTTTGTAACTGATGGGATTTTAGTATTATATATGCATATGTAAATTATGTATTACAGGATACTAATCTACATCCTATAATCTAATTCATATCAAAAATCCTTCATCTGATCGTACGAGATGGATCCCTCAACCAGTTCGAATTCCTCGGATTCCGACAGCTAATTCGATATGGATTTCCACTCGAGCTCCGAAAGCAGTATCACCGGAATGAACCAACCAATCAGCCATCATCTATTCTGGATGAATTGGGGATGGGTTCGTAGTCTACTTAATTATTGGAGACAAGAAGAAGGTGATCCCTTCCACCCACCATATTGCCCTCTTGACGATGAACCTGAAGCACTTACCGGCGAACCTGTCCGAAACAGCATTTTCTCTCTCATTTCCAGAGTGTCTCGTCACGACTACATACTGCATCAAATTCTAGATTTTATCTATTTTCTCGTCCAAACCGACAATCATTCCGGAGTAATACAAGAAGTCAACGAACTTCGCGCCCGAGTAATCAATTGGGAGAATGTGGTGCAAAAAGTACCAGCTTCAGCAACATCACCGGCATCAACAGTACCACCAACAACACAAGTTTCACCATCACATGCCCCAATGTCTCATTCAGTACCTCGAGTATAATCATCGTTCTACGAATCATTCTACATTATTTATCTTCGTTCGATATGGCGATTATATAATCTTTAATGTTTTAGAGATTATATATTCTCATTCTAACGCTAAATCAAATGAGTCTAATATCATATTGACTCATTAAATCCATGATTACATCTGAGGAAAATATATATGTAAGTATTTTTTCATAAAGATTGTAATTAAAAATTCTTTTGTACAAACTGTTAATGGTGAAAATATTTTAACGGGTAGGTAATACCCGAGAAATATTTTGATTTCACCTTAATAAGTTACACTGTACGATCGTTGAAGCTGATTCAACAGTCATTAACTATCCTACTTACAACCACCGATATACGTATCCGTTCACCGCAGAATAACCATTTTCATTCAATTTCATATTTGGATTTTGACCTATCGGAATCCAACAAGTGGCATAATGAAGAAAATATATGACAAAATAAAATTTGTTAGAAACAGACAAATTAACTATGAGAAAATTTGTTAAGAATCCACGCTAACTGTTCCTAGCTAACTGATTACATTTTGTTTATCGCAATTTAATTATCGTAGTTTATATTCTCGCAATTTTATTTATCCTCATTTAATTTCTGTTATTTATTTTACGCAATTTAAATATCAGGACACGTATATAAGGTTTTGACATATCATATCGATGCATCTATATATATTATTTGGAATAACCATAGACACTCTATATGCAGTAATGCAAGAGTTAGCTATACAGGGTTGAGGTTCATTCTACAATAATATATATACTTTGAGTTGTGATCGAGTCTGAGACATGTACACGGGTCATGATACATATTAATTAATTCAAATATTATATATTAAACTATATATGAATTATTGGACTGTTAACTGTGGACTACCGACTGTGGACTAATAACATTGGACAATTAAAATGAATTAAAATATTGATTATAACATATGAAATTAAACATCTCTTCAAGTTTGCCACTTGATTTCATCTTAAACCTCGTTTGTATCTTGACGATTACAATCTGCGTTCAAACCTTTCATGATTCTTGAAAACACCTCAAACGAGAGGATGAACCAACCGCACCTCATCTAATGAAGGAAAGATTGATGCACCTGAAAATACTCGTAACCTGAGTGAACGTTTATCACGTAGCTGTATTAACTTCTTCGGCATTGTTACTACTGAAAATAACTTTGCAATCCCTTTTCAAGCTAGGGAATTTTGTCACAGCTCCAACAAGTCAACTTTGACTTTTCGTTCAAAACAACCATATTATAACCTTGATATATATACTCTTTTGTTGTTACCGGGGAACCTCTTATATTCCACCATATTACCATCAGCGTTTAATCATCTAAAAAAAATACACAAATTCTCCTGAAAACACCTCGGATTTATAATCGACGATTCAGATATGGCTGCATTAAATGCAGATGAAACAGTAAAATTGTAGATGGCCTAAATGGCCAAGAGTTTGATAATAAAGAATGGAATGTTGGGAACGCTCGATAGAAAAATTTGTTACTACAAAACGGATTGAGCTAACCATGAAGGAGATCAAGGACAAAGACAAGGACCATACCCTGTATTCAAAGAATTCAGGTAATTCTGGATCCGATGAAATCTTTAGAGAATATCTTGCTCCGAAGTCATGTTAAAATCTTGCGGAAAATTTTTCTTCATCAACCTTCGAACTTATAAATTCCAAAATATCATCATATATATCTTCGATATTTCTGAGGATATTTTCATAAATATTCTCGTCCGAAATTATATACCTTTTCATGCTTTCTGTATTCCATTATATTGGAAACTTTTGTAAAATCTAAGTATAAATTAAGAATGAATTCCTAGAGAAGTGTTGGGAATTGAAGCATGAGTTAGTATAATATAATGACGCCCGACCAACGTGATTATATTACAATAAGTCATGCTGAGTTTCTAATGGGACGTGACGATTCACAGACTATAATGTCATCATGTGCCATGTTACACAACTTTTTCATTCTGCTTAACCTCCGAACATATCAAGAAAATATATTCTTGAGAGTTCTATCCTCCGTGATTCCGGTAATTTACCAAATCAAATCGTGCTATTACGTTTCTTCCTGCTTAGAACATTATAATCATTCGAAGCTCTATATCTACAAGTTCTGGACCATTATTCGCTTGATCTAAAGTCGGGAAGAGAAAACAAAAGCATGAAGCTTTAAACTATAAGATAGAATATAAGCACGACAATAACACAGAATTACAAACCATGTATATCAATGCGTATAGCCATATAAAGACACGGGAGAATTAGAAATACTACAACCCCAAGGTAATAATAGAAGTAAATAGATTCCTCCGGTGGTAAATGGAAAAGAAGAATGACAGATACGATAGTCAGAATAAGAACAAGGATCAGAACTGGATTAAGCATTGTTACAATTTTTAGATGTATGGATTTGGGAAGAAGTATAGGAATTGTGAGAATAATAAAACGAAAGAGGTCAATTTATAATGAAATTACCTGACAGAGTAATCGAGATAGATGATCACATTTAATTATAGAGATCTTAATTTCCCTAAATCCCGAAGAATCAGATCTTATAGATTTCCAAGATTTCCTTTTTAAATCTCTTGAATTCCAGAATTCAACCAAGACAACGTCAAAAATTAAGAAGAAACTTTATTTATTCATTTCACTCTTTTGTGATAGCTTCATTCGTGCTCTTCGAATAATCGAATTGTTTTATCTATATTACTCAATGATGATAAGACTCTAAATTTTCAACTCGTATGTGTCATGAAAACATACTTATTGTCATCCATGACCATCCCACTCAAATTTCGGGACAAAATTTCTTTAACGGGTAGGTACTGTGACGACCTGAAAATTTCCGACTAAATTTAAACTTAATCTTTATTTGTTTTCGACACGATAAACAAAGTCTATTAAACCGAGTCTCAAAAAGTTGAACTATTTCATGTATGCAATTACCCTTCGACTATTCCTACGATTCACAAACCATTAGTTGTAAATAAATGTGTGTATACGTATATATTAGTATATATGTAATAATTAGAAATATTAAATAAAGTATTATATGAATTAATGATTTGAACTAATATACGAAATGAATAAATTATTATTAAAGCATAATAAATTAGGATATAAATTGTTTCGAATATAATGATTGTAATCATTAATCTGTAAAAAGATTTTGTAAATGATAAGTTTATTCAAAAGGCAATTAATTTGATAGTTAAATATTAATGCTCTGTATACTTTATTTGGGACTAAAAACAAGAAAGTGGCAAACTTTTTATAAATAGATTTACAAGGACTAAGATCAAAATATATAAATTTATAATAATTCATTTTAAATAACTATGTATTAATATTAATTCGTTATAGTATTATCATATTTTGTTTACCAATATTAACACTATTATTAATTATTATTATTATTGTCATTTTTACTAATATTTATTTTTAATATTAACAATATTATTATTAATAATATATTTAGTAATTAATAATATAAAATATAAAATATAAAATAAATAATTACGCGTACAACTTCTGTTATCCATCAAAATCAATTTACTTCCTTTTTCCTGAATTTCCGTGATTCAATGACGATTAAAATAGTGAACTGTGTTGTTTATTTTCTTCCACCGACATTTACTACCTATCTCATCTATATATCTATATTTGTATATGTACTAGTGTATGTTACATGACAAAATCCTCACAATTTTTCTTCTGTCTAAACTATATAGCCAACACCCACTTATTTTATCTCTCAATTCCCATCATCATCATTAAACCTATTACTTCTTCATCCCTGTAATCCACGATGACCATCACCTTCATCCTTCTTGCTAATCATCAAAACCAACATCATCATCATCATCTTTGCAACCCAAATTGTTTAAGCTCGTTATTAATTGTGTTCGAACCAAGCGTGAACCACCTCTACAACTACCATCAACAACCATCTTCGTTAACTGCAAATGCCAATCAAAAAACTGAAATGTGTGAGCTGTTACTACTACTATCTGTGTTTGTGTAGCTCTAAACCATCATCAAATAACCAATTTCAATCATCTACAACTACTACTCATGTCTATCTTTGTATGTTCAAGTGAAACTCATCATCACCACTTCTATCCACCACAACCACTCCTCTTTACATAATTAAAACTGCAACCCATTTACTGTTCGATGCTAGGACCTTCTGTTTACACTATTCCCGTTCAAGAACTCAAGCCACCATCGAAACACAACACCATCACGAACGGCTACGAGTGTTTCTGTGTTCTTTGTCGAGCAAGATAAGCCATAAACCATATGAACATATATATCACTCTTTTCTCTTATTCTTCGTGAACACCATGGAAACAACCATCTTCACAATCATCATTCCTCTACTCTCTCTCACATATCTCTCTCTCTTCTTTTTCTGATCGAAAACACATATCTTTTGCTGTGCAAGTTGCAGTCTTCGCTACTACTATTTGGGTAGATTACCTGCTACTGGTCCCTTCTATTTTCTACATATGTGTTCGGTTACAGTATAATGAGAATCGCTCCAACTATAAACCCTAAGATGATAGCGATGATAATTTAAACAAGTTGAAGGATAATGATGATGGATGCAAACGATTCAATGAAGATGATGATTTTATTTATGTCAGACGTTAGGAGTAATAGCTGTAAAGCTAATCTGTCGTCAGATATGGGGAGCAGTTAGGGTATCCAAGAAAAAACGCGTGGTCTTCCAGTACACCATCAATTTATTTATTTATTTATTTTTTCTTTTAAAAACCGCTCAATTAATAAAATAGCAGAAGGAATCGGATCTTTAATTATCTTGCAACTTGGGCCGTCTGCTTGTGCTTTCTATTGGGCCGAAGTAATTTGGGTTAGATAACCTAGGTTGGGCCGTATATGTGTTACACAATTTCTGTCCTTTGGGCCGAAAGATAATGATGATGGTGAAGTTATTATGGTAATGATGATTGATGCCGAGATGATAGTGATGATGATAATTTGATGATGACGATGATATGATTTTTGGTTAGGTAAGGTTATGATAAATAATGATAGATTAGATAATGATACTGATGAAGCATGATGTTAATGTTGATAATGATAGTGATACATGGTAATGATAATTATCGAATGATGATGTCTTAATATGGTGATGATTATAGACGGTAATGAAGATAGTGAATATATTCGATATAGATGTTGATAATTATGCGTTAAATATGACGAGGATGATAACAAGATGATATTGTGATATACATGCTGATGTGATCATGACGAAGATGCTGTAAATAATGATAATAGATTAGGAAGATGAAGAGAACCGAAATAGGAGTTTAAATAAATTCGGATATGAATTAGAATAGATAAAATGAAGCAACTCATTGGATTAGGGTGTATGTCGGGTGGCGAGAGGTCAGGGGTTCGAGTCTCGTCTGAGGCATTATTATTATTATTATTATTATTATTATTATTATTATTATTATTATTATTATTATTATTATTATTATTATTATTATTATTATTATTATTAATATTAATATTATTATTAGTATCATTTTTATTAAAAACTATCATTTTTATTAAAAGTATCATTTTAATTAATATTATCAATTTTTAGCATTGTTATTATTAAAAAAAATTATTATGAACTATACTATTAATAGTATTTTTATTTTCACTACTGGTATTATTATTATTATTAGAACTATTATTTTTTATTATCATTATTATTATTATAATTAATATTATTAGCATTACATTATTATTATTACTATAAACATAATAACATTACTTACATAAATATCTACATATAATAAATATATTACTAAATTAAATAAGTAATATGTATAAATTAGTTTGATTATTATTACATGTCAATTATATGTGTTAATATATATAAATGATATAGGTTCGTGAATCCTAGGCCAACCCTGCATTGTTCAATATCGTTGTATGCATATTTTTACTACAAAATACAGTATGGTGAGTTCATTTGCTCCCTTTAACTCTTTACATTTTTGGGACTGAGAATACATGCGCTACTATTACAACTGCTTTATTAAATGCTTTTGAAATAGATTTTGAACTGCGAATACATGAATTGCTTTTATAAATGTTTGACGAGATAGATACAAGCAAAACATTCCTCGAATGAATTATGTGAACGTGATAATTGCCACCATTAAATTATGTGGACGTGATAATTGCCACAATTGATATGAATATTTTTCCCCTGATTATTATTGTTTGGTAACCTAAGAATTAGGGAACATCACTAATTTTGAGAATTAGTGCACGCCTAATTGACGCGAATCCTATAGGTAGCTACCGGGTTTAACACCCCACCCAAAATGTTCACTAGACGGAAGGGCTAGTGGGCGTGGTGTTTAGTACTTCGAAGTTTATATGATTATTATACAGACGAGATGTTCTGTTTTGGGGATATTATTTATGCGCATTATATTTTAAGGTCGGTTACCAAGCCAAGCTATGAAAGAAATGAAAAGTGAATGTTATGTATCGAGAGAATAATTTTATACACAGGTTATGTGTATGTTATTTTTGTGCACGCTATATGTGTACGGTTAATAAGATTTATAAAAGATGATTTCGTACACGAGAAAGGTGTACTGTATTTAAAAGATATCGCATGTACATTACAGGTGGGTATAGGATTCGGGCCCATTTGTACCAGGCATGATTTAAATCTTGTGGTCTATCAAAAAGATAATTTTATTGTTTTATGATAAACCTATGAACTCACTAACCTTTTGGTTGACACTTTAAAACATGTTAATTCTTAGGTATGAAAGAAATCTTCCGCTGTGCATTTGCTCATTTTAAAGATATTACTTGGAGTCATTCATGACATATTTCAAAAGACGTTGCATTCGAGTCGTTGAGTTCATCAAGATTATTATTAAGTTAATTATAGTGGATATATTATGAAATGGTATGCATGCCGTCAACTTTCGATGTAAAGAAAGATTTTCTTTTAAAAACGAATGCAATGTTTGTAAAATGTATCATATAGAGGTCAAATACCTCGCGATGTAACGAAATGTAATGTATTCGTCCAGATGGATTAGGACATGACATTTCAACCAGCTTTGCCACAATTGAAATAGATTGATTCATCCTTCTTGGAATCATCAACATGTTGTTGTTGTTTTGAGTGATCAGCTTTCTTGTAGTACGAGGAATACGTTAAGTTCTTGTGTTGATTGGTTGATTTGCCTTTGAACTTGTGTTTGTTCAAGGCTTTTGTGAACATGGCTGCCATCTTAACTAATTCAAGGTAAGAATCATCAACATCAGAAAGATTCAACTCTTCAGAACCAGTTGATTCTTTAACAAGCACTTTCATGGACAAGCTTTTCGAAGTCGTAAATGACTTGCTCTTCTTTTTGGCAATGAGAGCAAGAGGATCACTTGGAGATGACTCTTTCCTTCCTTCTTGAAGTTTAGACACTTCAGGTTGGTAATGCATAAGAACTCTAACAAACTCATAAATAGTCAACTTGTCAATCTCTTTGGTAGATCGAACAATGGTTCCATAAGGAAGCCAATCAACATTGAGCTTTTTGAGAAATTTCATGTTGACTTCAGCATTTATGTTTATGATCTTGCACCTTTTCGTAAATGATCCTGCTTGAAATCTTCATAAAATCTAAGAGCCTTATTCAGTTTAGTAACATCTGACATGTCATAACCTTCTTGCTGTCATTTGATCTCATCCCATATATCTTTTGCTGTTGTGTTGCTATCAACATTTTCAAACAACTCATACGGGATAGCTTACATAACAATGTTCTTTGCCTCTATGTCACCCTGAACTCTCTCACGTTTATCACCAGAAAGTTCATAGACTGGAATTGGCATACCAGTATCCGGATGATAATCTACAACTGGACCATCTCTCAGAGAAGCCCATATGTACTTTACTTTCTCACCCTTGTAGTCTATGTGCGGAGTGATATGGTGAAGCCACTGAGTGTACTTACCATCAAACAACACTGAAGGATGGGAATCTGATCCAATGATCAAAGTATCTTGAGTAGACATCTTGAGAATGAGGTAGATTCGGTAAAGATTCGGTATTACTCAAACCTAAGATGAAAAATCACAACAATCTAACACAATGTCAGATTCGGTAACTGATTCGGTATTGTAGAAGATTCGGTACAGATTATGTACTGTAGCAGATTCGGTAAACTAGATTCTGTATCAAAACTGATCAGAAATACAAGTAACACACCCATATTCAGTATAGATTCGGTAACCATAAGATTTGTAGCCTGAGAACACTTAAAACTAATGAATTAAGTGATACCGAGATCCTGATTCGGTATCTGACTCGCTTGTCAGATTCTGTATGAATTTGAATTCAAACACAATTCAGTTCCTTTGAATTAGATTTTGTAACCTTGCTGCACAAGGAAATAAGTTAGTATCATACAAAATATCAAAGATACCGAATGTATAGGATACCGAATATCAACTGAAGTAGTTGATAATACCGAGTGTAAGTATGAAAACTTAGAATTCAAATGAATCCTTTCTCAAATCACACCAATTAGCTACGTATGACCAAACTGAATGTGATAGAATCACAAACACACCACAATCTGCAACACTGATTGAGAATTAATAGCTTTGAAGCAGATTCGGTATGGCAGTTACGATACCAAATGTGTATCAAATCTTTAAAACTTGAAGAATTGATGAAATTAAACCGTCAGAAATGTGATTAAACACCTCACGATAACAGCTGAAACCTCAAATCTTTACTTAACTACAGAATCAAGCTGTAATTGATGAATACCGAGAGTTTTAGCCACGAACTCTAAAAATCAACTTGATTCTCCATAATTGATGTTAAAAAGCTGTAATGATGATTGAAACTCTTTCTAATCAACCTAATACACCTTCGCTGAACTTATCACGGGAATCTGAACATCAGATTATCAGATTCGATTATACCGAATCTGATTCAATATACCGAAAGTGTTCAGGTTCTGTAATATTCAATCTCTGGATCGATCTAGTGATGTAATATCACTCCCTGGAAGCTCTGATACCAAATTATAGGTCAGAACATGTTGAGATTAGAAGAAAAGACAAGTTAGATGAGATTCGGTAGGTGTGAAGGAGATTCGGTATTAGAGAGAATTAACAAGATTTACATTCCACAGCTTCTAGAACTTAGTTACAATGCAATGGCTATCTAATTAGGACTACTTAGGCGCCTTATATAGCCCTCTTCTAAGAAACCATCATTTAAGCTTATTTCACATTAACACTATACAACTTCGGGGTCCTAACAAGTTAAGACCAGTTTGTGACAAGGGTCACAGAACAAGTTCGTTTATTTAATTTGGACTCCGTTAGGGCAGTCAAATTAAGTATGAAATATATTAGATAACTGGTAAACACCCATGTGTCATGGGGTATTGTATTTTAACGCAATTAAGTGTATAGTGCAGCTCTTTTTCTCTCAATTCTCTATCTCTCTAGAATTTTCTCCTAAACACTCCGTACACTCTCCTCTCATTCCATCAAACCCTGGATTTACAATTTGTGTTCTAGAGCTCAAATCATTTATACCATCTTGTTTCTTACGATTTACTGAGTCTTTTGAGGTAAGAATCATAGTGTATCAAGCTTTAATCTTTCTGAAATTGAGGTTTTTTGTGTCAAGTTTGTTAAAAGTGCAAATTGGGTCAAAATGGTTGGTTTTGTTGTTGTGTGTGCCAAAATCTTGTGGGTTTATGCTTATTGATGTTTAATGTAGTCGATTTGGTCAGTTTTGAGGTAATAAACGAGCTTTAGAGCAAGAAATGATGAATTTTGGGTTAAACCCGTAGCTGTGTTCATCTTCTTCATCAGATGAACACACTCGGTCGAGTGTCTCTTAACACTCGATCGACCGTGTAGACGATCGACCGATTGAGTGACTCACTCGTCCGAGTGTGTATGGTTTCTGATCTGATGATTTGATTTAGTCAGTCGACCGTGTGAGAAGACACTCGACCGAGTGTGTAGACACAGTCGACCGACTGTGTGTGACGGTCGACCGAGTGTGTTTGAGGGCATAATATTTTAATAAGTGTTGATGTCTAGCCGTTATGCTGCCCGCATGACTTATGATAATCATGATGTAAATTCTAAAAAATGCATAAGTGTTAGGTGGACTTTTAGTGGCGCTGTTTGTGACTGATTTCTGTATTGTGTTGTTTTGTGTTAATTGACAGAAACTAACTTGATTTATCTTATGTTCATGTGATAAGGATAAGAAAGCCGCTCAGTGATAGATTATCTAAGCTAGTTGCTGGTATTCGGTGAGTGGGTCTATCTCTGGATAGAGTACTAAGTAGCTGACACGCTACGTGTTCAGACTCTTTATACTTATGTTTATACCTATTATGAATACCATGTGTAGTTAGATATTGTCATGCTAGTTAGGACGATTGCATGACTGGTTATCTGTGATCTTATGTGCGCACTGTTAATTGGACACCAACCGAGGCGGCAAGGTTGGGAACCCACTGAGGCAGCAAGGTAGGGTTTATGTGAGGTCGACTGTGGTAGCCTGGTCGGTTCATGATGTTGCTGATTGTTCAGTATAGCATAGAAGGATGCATGTGTTGCACCTGGACGGTTATGTAGTGGAATCAGTAAAGCGGACTATCGGTAGACTGTATCTTGATCAACTAAGTCGTCTGCTCGTACAAGCCGCCGATCCTCATATTGTCAGTCGTTGTAATATGCTAGTTCAGGATGTTAGCATAGTTGTGACCCTTGCATGTTCAGTTGCTTATGCTTGGTCTATTAGATAGTATCCATTCACTTAGCAGTTGTGCTAGTTCCCCCACATTTTCACCCCTTACAGGTTTAGGTACTGCTGGTTCGAACGGGTGTTGCGGACGGATTAGAAGACATGTTTGACTATGCGTTGACTTTGATGTTTTCTAATTTAATTATGATTTCACATAACACCGTTGTTGTATAAAGTTGGTTTGTAAAAAATGTTATGTAAACATTAACTAAGGTTACTATGGTAATTACATATTTACTTTCGCCGCGTTAAAAAAAAATTAGGGTGTTACATTATTAAAACTGAGTTTGAATGTGTATACAATGTTGTCACAAAAGCTTTTGAAATGGAGTATAAGAACCATTTCTATTCTATAAAAATGTTTTTTTTGGTACAGAGTATGATACGACCCTTTGTTCATATCAGAATATAAGAACCTTCCTAACGAAAGCTTTGTTCATATCAATAACTAAAGTAGCTGCTAAAGATGCCAAAAGCTTTCTAACTAAAGAACCTTCCTAATGAAAGCTTTGTTCATACCAGAGTATAAGAACCTTCCTAACGGAGTATAAGAACCGTTCCGTTTCTACAAAATCTTTCGAAATGCAGTATAAGAACCTTCCTAACGATGTCATAAGTATGATACGACCCTTTGTTCATATCAGATTAGTCTAATGGGTGCACTCATAAGTAACTTATCGTGTTAGTCTTTATTTTCGTATACATGGATTTTCATGTAAATTTTATGTAGATAGATGTGACAGATTTGGCAGGTGGGATGGTTTGTTCACTATTTCAAAATGGGTTTGGGTCAACAGATTTGGTTTGGGCTGTTCTATCCATTAACAGTTTCTATTGTTCCATCCATAGCTGAAGGTATATCTTATTAACCACATTTGTTGTTTGTTTAATTTTCTATTCGTTAATAAGTCTATTTATAACCCATTCTTTAACCACAGTTACTGTTTGATCAGGTGATTTCTAAAGTAGCTGCTATTCTGCCCACTGGTACTAAACCCAGTGAGTTCAGCGAGCAATAATGGCTCGATAATAAGGTATTATATGCGATGATAATGTGATTAAAACATTAATTGATCATCCAATGATTTTGTATTTTGTTAGTTCTTAGTTAGTTTCCAATTTCAGAAAACGAAGAAGGTTGGTTAGCTATAAAGATACAATTGATGCAATAAGAGGTGACACGTGGGATGATTTGGAGGCAAAGATTACTAATATGAGTAAGTACGATTTTGTCTCGGTTAAAAATTTTGGTAGCTTTGTTGTTGAACCAAAATATGGTTATGTTGTTGCTCATTATAAACCACATTGATGTTTCATGTTAGTTTTCAATTTCATATGTTCAAGTTTGGATTTATAATCTTAGTTACCTTTTTTAAGCTTATCGATATTTTATTTGCATATGTTGTTGTTAGTTTGCATTAAAATGTTGTTGGTGGAAGGCGACAGGAGGGGACTAATGGGTACGAAGCCAATAAGAAGGCAGAAGTTTCATTCATAGGTGCTTTGTTAGACAAATGACATGTTATATGGGTGCTCAAAGAACGAGCAAGCTACCTTTTTTAGTTTTGAGTTTCCTCCATTGTAATTTACATTTATGATTTTTTTGTAAATACTTTGAAGATATCTATATGATATCTATATATATAGTTTAGTTTTTTAGTAAATTAATTTGGTATATTTGGTACATTTGGTATTTAGTGGGGGTACTATTTGAAATATTTGAGATTTTAACCATGGTTAGCATTTACAAGGAACACGTGTAATTGATACCGGGAACACGTCTAATTTTACTAACGGAACACGTTTAAATGAGTTTAGACCACGTCTAATTGAAATAATGGAACACGTCTAAATGGCCTAACGGAACACGTCCAATTGTAACTAACTGAGCACGTCTAAAAGAGATAACGGAACAACCTAATCTAACGATTTGACAACACATCTACTTGAGAGTATTTAGAGTGGTTCCTTGAACTGCACTATATGTCACGACTCATATGAACCCCTCACATGTAGACGTGTTTTTCAACATGTCTAAAAAGCTTTTTCCACATGTCTAATTGTGCCGGAATGTAGTAGTAATAACCGGAATAGATCAACCAATCAGCCATCATCAGTTCTGGATGAATTGGGGATGGGTTCGTACTTGACTTAATCAATGGAGGCGAGAAGAAGGTAATACTTTCCACCCACCATATTGCTCTATTGGCGAAGAACCTGAAGCACTTAACGATGAACCAGTCCGAAACACTATTTTCACTCTCATTTCTAGGATATCTCGCAACGATTATATAATATCTTGAATTCTAAATCTTATTCATTCCCTTGTTCAAACCGCCAATCATCCCAGAGTAATACAAGAAGTCAACGAGCTTCGCGCTCGAGTAGTGGTTTTGGAGAATATGATGCACGACTTGCAGGCATCACAGGCACCACCAACATCACCGGCACCAACGATACCACTAGCATCAGCAACTGTACCATCAACAACACAATCCACAACAACACACGCCTCAACATCACTATCTATACCTCGATCATAATTTTCATTCTACATCTTGTTCTACATCGATTATCTTCGCTACGTATCATTCTTCATCATTTATCTTTGTCCTACATGGCAATTATGTAATCTCTAATGTTTTAGAGATTATATATTCTAGTTCTAACAGTAAATCAAATGAGATTAATATCATATTGACTCATTAAATGTATGATTACATCTGAAGAAAATATATATGTCAGTATATTTTCCTAAATATTGTAATTAAAAATATTTTTGTACAAACTGTAATTGTGGAAATATTTTAACGGGTAGGTAATACTCGAGAAATATTTAGATTTCATATTAATATGTTACACTGTACATTCTTCAATTCCGATTCACCAGTCATTAACTACCCTATTTGCATCCGCAAATATATGTATCTATTCACCGAAGAACAATCATTTTTATTCAATTACATATTCTGATTTTGACAAATCAAAATCCAAGTCAAGATTTGACAAGTGGTATAATGAAGAAAATAATGGACAACATAAAATTGATTAGTAACCAATTAATTAACTACGTAAAATTTTAAATCTATACTAACCAAATCCTAGCTAACTGTTCCTATACCCCGTTATGACTATTTCCTTATTACATTTTAATTATTGTCATTTTAATTATCGATATTAATTATCGCAATTTTAATACTCGCACTTTTATTTATCTTCATTTAAATACTGTTATTTATTTTACGCACTTTAAATATCGTCATTTAAATATTGTTATTTATTTTAAGCATTTTAAATATCGTCATTTAAATATTGTCACAATATACTAGTCTTGGTTAATCCTGAGACAATATAATATAATCTTGATCAATTGAGACAATAGTTATACAATACGTCGATTAATTATAAGATTATATATGGGACCATTGCACTATTGGACTATTAGACTATTGGACTACTAACATTGGACTACTAACCTTGGACAATTAAAAAGTATTAAAAGAGTAGGAAATATTGAATATAACACATTTTGATTTAAAATATCGTTAATAAGTTACATCTTCTATAGTTAAACATTTCTTCAAGTTTGCCACTTAATCTCATATTAAACAATCATATATATCTTGATGATTACAACCTACGTTCAAACCCTTCAAACTCTTGAAAACACCTCAGATTGATAACTAATAATTCAGATATGAGAGTGCTGATGAAGCACCAAAAGCTATAGATGCTCTTAATGACCAGAAGTTTAATAATAAAGAATGGTGTGTTGAAAAGGCTCAGTTTTGGAACTGAAAAACGTATTGAGCAGATTATGAAGGAGGCTGTGGATAAATCACAAAATCTGTACTTACAGAACCATTCTAACTTCCTTCTTTCTTTTCTTTTAGGATGTCTACCCATAATCCGATTATCATCTCCGACTCCGAAGGATCCGAATCAGAAGGATCTGTACGCACACCCAACTATTCACCTGTTTCCTACCATTATCACCAACTAACCCATACTATATTCCTGTTACACCACCCACATCACTTGTTGTCATAGCTGCTTCTTCAAAACGGAAGAAACCTGAGACCACAACTACGGATGTTGCAAGATCGTCAAAGCAGCCCAAGACATCTAATGGCCCTGCTTTTTACCACAGTGAATTTGATCACACTATCATTAAGTGTGATGTTTGGAACTTGAAGATGAATACTGAGAGGATGAAAGAGTCCTTCAATCACCACTTGGCTAGGATTGAGAGATGCCAAGATTATGTGATGTACTTTAAGGGCTACAAAAAGGAACAACATAAGCCAAAGCCCCTGTCTCCTAAGAAAGATTGATTCCTTAGGATTTCTTTTCTATTTTCATATTAGTTTTTCATATTCATTGTAAAGGTTTTTGCCTATAGTACTTTTCTTGTTCCCCGTGTAATAAAAGATATTAGTTATCTTTATGAAATTTATGAATTTAAGTGTTTTGTTATACTTTGTTACTTCCCTTATCTATCTTACAATTTGTTGTGTGATCTTGCGTGCTTACCACCTTATATTGTTAACCACATTATAAACTTCTCAACAAACGCCAACCTAATTATGTTTTGAAGAAACATGGTTCACGGCGAATCAAGCAAACACCATTCCCAACGTCACTTTGACATCTGCCCAAATTCCTACAACTGCTTGCTGCCGCATAAAGCAATGGCAACAACCACACACCATGAAATCTTCCGATTATATGTTCACATAAGACTTTCATGAACTACCAGCTCCTTACATACAAGGGTACTGAAAGCCCTGAGTTTGAGAACATGGAGATGGTAGATGCTGATCTCATAAACTACACTAAACGATTTCAAGAATTTGCTTTCACGAATCCTCACATGACTACTCCCGAAATATTTAGGGATCCAATGCTACTTCTATCTTGTTTTTCTTTCAATCTCCGTTGAAACTTCCGTCTCGTAAAAAGATAAATGTTGACTATATGACATTAGTAGAAACTTTATGGAGTGATAAAAGTATGATTTAGTATAATATAACGACGCCTGATCAACGTGGTTATATTACGATAAGTCGTGCAGAAATTCTAATGGATCATGATTGAAATATGGTCTGATCAACCCTATGACCATTGTTTACCGTTACCTGACTCCTTATCCCTATAATGTTAATTAAAAATATCAACCTAGAATATTATATTATCTGAGGCCACAGTTTATTTCGTTTCTAAATTATCGACTCCTAGTGCTGCACCTATTGCAAAGACACCATACCGCTTAGCTCCGTCAGGAATGAAGGAACTTTCCAATTAGCTCCAGGAACTTTTAGAAAAAGGTTTAATTCGTCCTAGATCGTTTCTGTGGGGAGCACCCGTTCTTTTTGCCAAGAAGAAAGATGGCACGTTGAGAATGTGTATAGATTACCGTGAACTTAACAAATTAACCATCAAGAATCGTTATCCACTCTCGCGTATTGATGACCTGTTTGACCAACTGCAAGGGTCACGTATCTATTTAAAGATTGATCTTAGGTCAGGTTATCATCAACTGAGGGTCAAGGAAGCTGTTGTTTCTAAGGCTGATTTTCGAACTCGTTATGGGCACTATGAGTTTCTTGTCATTCCTTTTGGTTAACCAATGCTCCTGCTATATTTATGGATCTTATGAATCGTATATGAAAACCTTATCTTGACCAATTCTTGATCGTTTTCATCGATGATATCTTAATCTATTCCAAGAGTGAGAAGGAGCATGAACAACATCTGAGATTGATTCTAGAGCTCTTAAAGAAGGAACAACTGTATGCCAAGTTTTTCAAATGTGAATTTTGGCTGCGAACTGTACAATTTCTCGGGAATGTAGTTGATAGTGAAGGAATACATGTCGATCCTGCAAAAATTACTGCTATTCAGAACTGGGAAGTACCTAGAATTGCGAAGCATATTCGCCAATTTTTGGGACTTGCTGGTTATTACCGAAGGTTTACCAAGGACTTTTCTATTCTAGCCAAACCTCTCACCAAGTTAATTCATAAGGGGAAGAAATTTGAGTTGTCCGAAGAACGGGAATCTGCTTTGAAGATTCTAAAGGATAAATTGACCACATCCCCGATTCTATCATTACCTAATGGCACCGATGACTTTATAGTCTATTGTGAGGCCTCGAATCAAGGTTTCAGATGTGTTTTGATGCAACGTAAAAAGGTTATCGCCTATGCATCCAGACAACTGAAGAAACATGAGAAGAATTACACCACAAATGACTTGGAGTTAGGAGCTGTGGTATTTGCATTGAAGAAGTGGAGACATTACCTTTATGGGATTAAATTCACGGTATTTACTGATCATAAAAGTCTTCAACATTTTTTTGACCAGAAGCAACTGAACATGACACAAAGGCGTTGGGTAGAATTATTAAATGACTACGATTATGAACTTAGGTATCATCCTGGCAAGGCGAATGTAGTTGCCAATTCCCTTAGTAGAAAGGATCGTGCCAAACCAATCCGAGTCCGAGCTTTGAATCTGCGTATTCATACAAATCTTACATCTCAAATCCGTGAGGCACAACTTGAGGCAGTGAAGGAAGAGAATGTCCAACTAGAGGGACTGAAAGTTCTCGAGAAGCAACTTGAACTCAAGGGAAATGGAACAAGGTATTTCAATAACTGAATCTGGGTCCCAATCTTTGGAAGTTTTCGAGAACTAGTCTTGGATGAAGCACATAAGACTATGTATTCTATTCACCCAGGCTCTAGTAAAATGTATCACGATGTGAAGAAGTTTTATTGCTGGCCTAATTTGAAATCTGATATTGCTGATTATGTGGGCAAGTGTCTTGTTTGAAAGTAAAGGCCGAACATCAAAAGCCATCTGGTTTACTTCAACAGCCGGATATTCCGCAGTGGAAGTGTTGTAGTGACCCGAACTTTTCCATGTTTATATATATATTAAATGAAATTTTTATTTACATGATTAAGTGTTTCCAACATGTTAATCAATGAAACTTGTTAAGACTTGATTAATTGAAATAGGTTTCATATAGACAATTGACCACCCAAGTTGACCGGCGATTTACGAACGTTAAAACTTGTAAAAACTATATGATGACATATATATGGATATATATATAGTTAACATGATATTATGATAAGTAAACATATCATTAAGTATATTATCAATGAACTATATATGTAAAAACAAGACTACTAACTTAATGATTTTGAAACGAGACATATATGTAACGATTATCGTTGTAACGACATTTAATGTATATATATCATATTAAGATATATTAATACATAATGATATCATGATAATGTAATAATTTAACATCTCATTTGATTTAATGAACAATGGATTAACAACATTTAACAAGATCGTTAACCTAAAGGTTTCAAAACAACACTTACATGTAACGACTAAAGATGACTTAACGACTCAGTTAAAATGTATATACATGTAGTGTTTTAATATGTATTCATACACTTTTGAAAGACTTCAAGACACTTATCAAAATACTTCTACTTAATAAAAATGCTTACAATTACATCCTCGTTCAATTTCATAACAATTCTACTCGTATGCACCCGTATTCGTACTCGTACAATACACAGCTTTTATATGTATGTACTATTGGTATATACACTCCAATGATCAGCTCTTAGCAGCCTATGTGAGTCACCTAACACATGTGAGAACCATCATTTGGAAACTAGCATGAAATATCTCATAAAATTACAAAAATATGAGTAATCATTCATGACTTATTTACATGAAAACAAAATTATATATCCTATATATCTAATCCATACACCAATGACCAAAAACACCTACAAACACTTTCATTCTTCAATTTTATTTATCTAATTGATCTCTCTCAAGTTCTATCTTCAAGTTCTAAGTGTTCTTCATAAATTCTACAAGTTCTAGTTTCATAAAATCGAGAATACTTCCAAGTTTGCTAGCTTACTTCCAATCTTGTAGAGTGATCATCCAACCTCAAGAAATCTTTTTTATTTACAGTAAAATATCTTTCTAATACAAGGTAATATACATATTCAAACTTTGATTCAATTTCTATAACTATAACAATCTTATTTCGAGTGGAAATCTTACTTGAACTTGTTTTCGTGTCATGATTCTGCTTCAAGAACTTTCAAGCCATTCAAGGATCCTTTGAAGCTAGATCCATTTTTTTCATTTCTAGTAGATTTATCCAGAAAACTTGATGTAGTAATGATGTTCATAACATCATTCGATTCATACATATAAAGCTATCTTATTCGAAGGTTTAAACTTGTAATCACTAGAACATAGTTTAGTTAATTCTAAACTTGTTCGCAAACAAAAGTTAATCCTTCTAACTTGACTTTTAAAATCAACTAAACACATTTTGTATATCTATATGATATTCTAACTTAATGATTTAAAACCTGGAACACGAAGAACACTGTAAAACCGGAGATACGCCGTCGTAGTAACACCGCAGGCTGTTTTGGGTTAGTTAATTAAAAACTATGATAAACTTTGATTTAAAAGTTGTTCTTCTATGAAAATGATTTTTCTTATGAACATAAAACTATATCCAAAAATCATGATTAAACTCAAAGTGGAAGTATGTTTTCTAAAATGGTCATCTAGACGTCGTTCTTTAGACTGAAATGACTACCTTTACAAAAATGACTTGTAACTTATATTTCCGACTATAAACCTATACTTTTTCTGTTTAGATTCATAAAATAGAGTTCAATATGAAACCATAGCAATTTGATTCACTCAAAACGGATTTAAAATGAAGAAGTTATGGGTAAAACAAGATTGGATAATTTTTCTTGTTGTAGCAACGTGAAAATTGTTAACAAATCTATATTAATCATATCCTAGCTAACTTATATTGTAGTATACATGTATTCTAATATATTATGTAATCTTGGGATACCATAGACACGTATGCAAATGTTTTGACATATCATATCGACCCATGTGTATATATTATTTGGAACAACCATAGACACTCTATATGCAATAATGTGGGAGTTAGCTATACAGAGTTGAGGTTGATTCCAAAAATATATATACTTTGAGTTGTGATCTAGCCTGAGACGTGTATACACTGGGTCGTGGATTGATTCAAGATAATATATATCAATTTTTTCTGTACATCTAACGTTGGACAACTAGTTGTAGGTTACTAACGAGGACAGCTGACTTAATAAACTTAAAACATTAAAATGTATTAAAACTGTTGTAAATCTATTTTAAATATACTTTGATATATATGTACATATTTGTTATAGATTCGTGAATCGACCAGTGGCCAAGTCTTACTTTCCGACGAAGTAAAAATCTGTAAAAGTGAGTTATAGTCCCACTTTTAAAATCTAATATTTTTGGGATGAGAATACATGCAGGTTTTATAAATGATTTACAAAATAGACACAAGTACGTGAAACTACATTCTATGGTTGAATTATCGTAATCGAATATGCCCCTTTTTATTAAGTCTGGTAATCTAAGAATTAGGGAACAGACACCCTAATTGACGCGAATCCTAAAGATAGATCTATTGGGCCTAACAAACCCCATCCAAAGTACCGGATGCTTTAGTACTTCGAAATTTATATCATATCCGAAGGGTGTCCCGGAATGATGGGGATATTCTTATATATGCATCTTGTTAATGTCGGTTACCAGGTGTTCACCATATGAATGATTTTTATCTCTATGTATGGGATGTGTATTGAAATATGAAATCTTGTGGTCTATTGTTACGATTTGATATATATATATATATATATATATATATATATATATATATATATATATATATATATATATATATATATATATATATATATATATATATATATATATATATATATAGGTTAAACCTATAACTCACCAACATTTTTGTTGACGTTTAAAGCATGTTTATTCTCAGGTGAATACTAAGAGCTTCCGCTGTTGCATACTAAAATAAGGACAAGATTTGGAGTCCATGTTTGTATGATATTGTGTAAAAACTGCATTTAAGAAACATATGTCGATGTAATATATTTCTATTGTAAACCATTATGTAATGGTCGTGCGTAAACAGTATATTTTAGATTATCATTATTTGATAATCTACGTAATGCTTTTGAAACCTTTATTGATAAAATAAAGGTTATGGTTGTTTTATAAATGAATGCAGTCTTTGAAAAACGTATCATATAGAGGTCAAAACCTCGCAACGAAATCAATTAATATGGAACGTTTATAATCAATATGAACGGGACATTTCAGTTGGTATCCGAGCGTTGGTCTTAGAGAACCAGAATTTTGCATTAGTGTGTCTTATCGAGTTTGTTAGGATGCATTAGTGAGTCTGGACTTCGACCGTGTTTACTTGAAAAATGATTGCTTAACAAATTTTGTTGGAAACTATATATTTTTAACATGTGAATATTATGTGATATATTAATCTCTTAACGTGTTTGATATTATGTGATAGATGTCTACCTCTAGAACTAGTCCCATTGACTCACCTAATAATAATGAAGAGTCAAATGTAAATTGGAATGATTCGTGGACTGATTCACAAGTTCCCAAAGAGGAACCGGAAGAAGAGTCGGAACCGGAAGAAGAATCGGAACTGAAAGAAGAACCAGTGGGGGAAATAATAAAACGGTTAAGTAGAAGAAAATCCTCAACCAACCGACCAAAGTTAATTATGGTCAACGGTGTTTCCGCCAAGGAAGCAAAATATTGGGAGGATTACCAATTCTCCGATGAATCGGATCCCGACGAGGATTCCGATGATGTTATAGAAATTATCCTAACTGAATTTAAAAAGGCAAAAGAGAACAATAAGGGAAAGGGCATAAAAATAGAGAAATCTGTTTCTAACCCCGATGAACTTTATATGTATCGTCAACACCCGTATTTCTTAGGTTGTAACAATAACTCGGGAACCTCTAAACCACCAGGTTTTTCTAGACCAATGTGGAAAACGACGGCTCGTATTAGGGGAACATCATATATTCCTAAAAACTTAGAAAAAGAACCAAGTTCGAAAAAGAAGAAACGAGTGAGTCAGAATAAGATAGTTGTATTTGTGCGGTGTAATATATGTAATATAGTGTGCTTAAGCTTTACGATATATGTAAAAATTGCTTGTATTAATAAGTATATTTTATGAATCTAACTCTTGTCTATTTTACAGTATAAAAACACAAAATGGATAGACAACCCAATATTTTAGAAGACTTACCCGGAGACATGATTGATGAAATCTTGTCTAGAGTCGGTCAGAATTCCTCGGCACAACTATTTATGGTAAAATCAGTTTGTAAGACATTCGAAGAACGTTCCAAGAATGTCTTGGTTTATAAGAGATTTTCATTTGAAAGATGGGGGATATCACATTGGGAAACCCATAAGTTACGATGTGTTTACTTTGACGCATATATTGCGGGGAACCCATATGCTATTTTACGCAAAGGGTTAAGAAATTATTTTGACTCAATGTATCCGAATATAGGACTTCATGATTTAGAAAAAGCGGCTAACATGCAACATAAAGAAGCATGCTATGCTTACGGGTTAGTAATGTTCGCTTCTCACCAAAGTGAGAAAAAGAACATCGGGCTACAACTATTAAACAAAACGTTCTCACAAGTGACGGAGTCGGTAATTGGGGTAAGAAATGAGGTTTTTAGGTTATTACGAGACTGTTGGTCATTATGTAACCCTCGTCCCTTTGACGACGTTACAACACGCTGTCTTATCAATGGCCATAACGGTTATGTTCCACAAGACCAAGGATGGGAAGTAGTCCTAGTAAAACCAGAATGCATGACTTGTTTATGGACGTATGAATTACGTGTCTTTATTGCCTTTGCTGAACGACTTGTGTACTAGCTAGAATTATCTTCACAACTATCTTGTATTAAAGTTATTGTGTGCTATATTTCATGCTTTATGTAAAATAAGCGGTATTGTAAGTTTGTAAAATATTGTATAAAAGTTTGAACGCGAAATATTATTATAATCAGTTTTTCATATAGAATTGTAGTAGTTGAATTGTATATTAGCTACTAAGTATGAACTTAACGGGTAGGTACTACCCGAATTTAAACTTATAAAACGCTAATATGAAGAAAAAGCTTTTATAAATGAGTTCATATTATGCTACGAAATACTATTAACTACTCTTAATATTCTGTATGATTAACTTGTTCCATTTGACTATTTTGAAGGAAATGGCACCGACTACTCGACACACCGTGAATATGAATGAAGAGGAATTCCGTACTTTTCTAGCTTCAAACATAGCCGCAGTACAGGTTGCGCTACATACCAATAATAACCTTGGATCTAGCAGTACAGGAAATCTTGTAGGATGCACCACTAAAGAATTCACTGCCTGCAAACCTTTGGAATTTGATGGAAGCGAAGGACCGATCGGATTGAAATGGTGGACTGAGAAGGTCGAATCGGTGTTTGCCATAAGTAAGTATACTTAAGAGGACAAAGTGAAGTACGCTACGCATACCTTCACAGGTTCTGCGTTAACATGGTGGAATACCTATCTAGAGCAAGTGGGACAAGATGATGCGTACGCACTACCGTGGTCAGCATTCAAGCACTTGATGAACGAGAAGTACCGTCCCAGAACCGAGGTCAATAAGCTCAAAACAGAACTTAGAGGGTTACGAACCCAAGGATTTGATATTACCACGTACGAAAGACGATTCACAGAATTGTGCCTATTGTGTCTGGGAGCATTCGAAGATGAGGAAGAGAAGATCGACGCGTTTGTGAAAGGATTACCGGAAAGAATCCAAGAAGATATAAGTTCACATGAGCCCGCCTCCATACAACAGGCATGTAGAATGGTTCACAAACTAGTGAACCAGATTGAGAAAAGAATTAAAGAACAGACGGCTGAAGAGGCCAATGTGAAGCAAGTCAAAAGAAAGTGGGAGGAAAACGGTGATAAGAATCACCAATACAACAACAACAGCAATTACAATAATAATCGCAACAATTATCCCAACAATCGCAACATCAATCGCAACTACAACAAACAGCCCAACAACAACAACAACAACAACAGCAACAACAACAACAACAACAACAACAACAACAACAACAACAACAACAACAACAACAACAACAACAACAACAACAACAACATTTAACAAGATCGTTAACCTAAAGGTTTCAAAACAACACTTACATGTAATGACTAACGATGACTTAACGACTCAGTTAAAATGTATATACATGTAGTGTTTTAATATGTATTCATACACTTTTGAAAGACTTCAAGACACTTATCAAAATACTTCTACTTAACAAAAATGCTTACAATTACATCCTCGTTCAGTTTCATCAACAATTCTACTCGTATGCACCCGTATTCATACTCGTACAATACACAGCTTTTAGATGTATGTACTATTGGTATATACACTCTAATGATCAGCTCTTAGCAGCCCATGTGAGTTACCTAACACATGTGGGAACCATCATTTGGCAACTAGCATGAAATATCTCATAAAATTACAAAAATATGAGTAATCATTCATGACTTATTTACATGAAAACAAAATTACATATCCTTTATATCTAATCCATACACCAATGACCAAAAACACCTACAAACAATTTCATTCTTCAATTTTCTTCATCTAATTGATCTCTCTCAAGTTCTATCTTCAAGTTCTAAGTGTTCTTCATAAATTTCAAAAGTTCTAGTTTCATAAAATCAAGAATACTTCCAAGATTGCAAGTTTACTTCCAAGTTTTCTAAATCCATTCCAAGTAATCATCCAAGATCAAGAAACCTTTGTTACTTACAGTAGGTTATCTTTCTAATACAAGGTAATAATCATATTCAAACTTTAATTCAATTTCTATAACTATAACAATCTTATTTCGAGTGGAAATCTTACTTGAAATTGTTTTCGTGTCATGATTCTGCTTCAAGAACTTTCAAGCCATCCAAGGATCCTTTGAAGCTAGATCTATTTTTCTCATTTCCAGTAGGTTTATCCAAGGAACTTGAGGTAGTAATGATGTTCATAACATTATTCGATTCATACATATAAAGCTATCTTATTCGAAGGTTTAAACTTGTAATCACTAGAACATAGTTTAGTTAATTCTAAACTTGTTCGCAAATAAAAGTTAATCCTTCTAAATTGACTTTTAAAATCAACTAAACACATGTTCTATATCTATATGATATGCTAATTTAATGATTTAAAACCCGAAAACACGATAAACACCATAAAACTGGATATACGCCGTCGTAGTAAAACCGGGGGCTATTTTGGTTGTGATAATTAAAAGCTAAGAAGAAATTTGATTTAAAATCTATACTTCTGGAAAAATGATTTTTCTTATGAACATGAAACTATATCCAAAAATCATGGTTAAACTCGAAGTGAAAGTATGTTTTTCAAAATGATCATCAAGATGTCGTTCTTTCGACGGAAATGACTACCTCTTTCAAAAACGACTTGTAACTTGTATTTCCGACTATAAACATATAATTTTTCTATTTATATTCATTAAGTTAAGTTCAATATGAAATCGTGGCCACTGGAATCACTCAAAACGGATTAGAAACGAAAAAATGGCGAGTAAAACAAGATTGATAAAAACTACTCATTTTACCTACGTGAAAGTTAGTAATAAATCTATTCCAACCATAACCTAATCAACTTATATTGTATATTATGTAATCTTGAGATACCATAGACACGTATACAATGTTTCGACCTATCATGTCAACCCATCTATATATATATTGCGGAACAACCACAGACACTCTATATGTGAATGTTGGAGTTAGCTATACAGGGTTGAGGTTGATTCCAATATATATATATAGTTTGAGTTGTGATCAATACTGAGATACGTATACACTGGGTCGTGGATTGATTCAAGATAATATTTATCAATTTATTTCTGTACATCTAACTGTGGACAACTAGTTATAGGTTACTAACGAGGACAGCTGACTTAATAAACTTAAAATATCAAAATGTATTAAAAGTATTGTAAATATATTTTGAACATACTTTGATATATATGTATATATTGTTATAGGTTCGTGAATCAACCAGTGGCCAAGTCTTACTTCCCGACGAAGTAAAAATCTGTGAAAGTGAGTTATAGTCCCACTTTTAAAAATCTAATATTTTTGGGATGAGAATACATGCAGGTTTTATAAATGATTACAAAATAGACACAAGTACGTGAAACTACATTTTATGGTTGAATTATCGAAATTGAATATGCCCCTTTTTATTAAGTCTGGTAATCTAAGAATTAGGGAACAGACACCCTAATTGACACGAATCCTAAAGATAGATCTATTGGGCCCAACACGCCCCATTCAAAGTACCGGATGCTTTAGTACTTCGAAATTTATATCATATCCGAAGGGTGTCTCGAAATGATGGTGATATTCTTATATATGCATCTTGTTAATGTCGGTTACCAGGTGTTCACCATATGAATGATTTTTATCTCTATGTATGGGATGTGTATTGAAATATGAAATCTTGTGGTCTATTGTTACGATTTGATATATATAGGTTAAACCTATAACTCACCAACATTTTTGTTAACGTTTAAAGAATGTTTATTCTCAGGTGAATACTAAGAGCTTTCGCTGTTGCATACTAAAATAAGGACAAGATTTGGAGTCCATGTTTGTATGATATTATGTAAAAACTGCATTCAAGAAACTGATTTCGATGTAACATATTTGTATTGTAAACTATTATGTAATGGTCGTGTGTAAACAGGATATTTTAGATTATCATTATTTGATAATCTACCTAAAGCTTTTTAAACCTTTTTTTATGAAATAAAGGTTATGGTTTGTTTTAAAAATGAATGCAGTCTTTGAAAAACGTCTCATATAGAGGTCAAAACCTCGCAACGAAATCAATTAATATGGAACATTTTTAATCAATAAGAACGGGACATTTCATAATGTCCGCTTCTCACCAAAGTGAGAACAATAATATCGGGCTACAACTATTAAACAAAACGTTTCCACAAGTGACGGAGTCGGTAATTGGGGTAAGAAATGAGGTTTTTAGATTGTTACGGGATTGTTGGACATTACGTAACTCTCGTCCCTTTGACGACGTTACCACACGCTATCTTATCAACGGCCATAACGGTTACATTCCACAAGACCAAGGATGGGAAGTAGTCCTAGTAAAACCAGAATGCATGACTTGTTTCTGGACGTATGAATTACGTGTCTTTATTGCCTTTACTGAACGACTTGTGTACTAGCTAGAATTATCTTCACAACTATCTTGTATCAAAGTTATTGTGTGCTATATTTCATGATATATGTAAAATAAGCGATATTGTAAGTTTGTAAAATATTGTGTAAAAGTTTGAACGCGAAATATTATTATAATCAGTTTTTCATATAGAATTGTAGTAGTTGAATTGTATATTAGCTACTAAGTATGAACTTAACGGGTAGGTACTACCCGTATTTAAACTTATAAAACGCTAATATGAAGAAAAAGCTTTTATAAATGAGTTCATATTATGCTACGAGATACTATTGACTACTCTTAATATTATGTATGATTAACTTGTTTCATTTGACTATTTGAAGGAAATGGCACCGACTACTCGACAAACCATGAATATGAGCGAAGAGGAATTTCGTACCTTTCTTGCTGCAAACATAGCCGCAGTATAGGCTGCGCTACATACCAAACAATAACTCCGAATCTAGCAATGCAGCTAACGGCTCAAGAAATCGTGTAGGATGCACCTACAAAGAATTCACTGCCTACAAACCTTTGGAATTTGTTGGAACCGAAGGACCGATCGGATTGAAACGGTGGACCGAGAAGGTCGAATCGGTGTTTGCCATAAGTAAGTGTACTGAAGAGGACAAAGTGAAGTACGCTACGCATACCTTCACAGGTACTGCGTTAACATGGTGGAATACCTATCTAGAACAAGTGGGACAAGATGATGCTTACGCACTACCATGGTCAGCATTCAAGCACTTGATGAATGAGAAGTACCGTCCCAGAACTGAGGTCAATAAGCTCAAGACAGAACTTAGAGGGTTACGAACCCAAGGATTTGATATTACCATGTACGAAAGACGATTCACAGAATTGTGCCTATTGTGTCCGAGAGCGTTCGAAGATGAGGAAGAGAAGATCGACGCATTTGTGAAAGGATTACCGGAAAGAATCCAACAAGATATAAGTTTACACGAGCCCGCCTCCATACAACAGGCATGTATAATGGCTCATAAACTAGTGAACCAGATTGAGGAAAGAATTAAAGAACAGGCGGCTGAAGAGGCCAATGTGAAGCAAGTCAAAAGAAAGTGGGAGGAAAACGGTGATAAGAATCACCAATACAACAACAACAGCAATTACAACAATAATCGCAACAACTATCCCAACAATCGCAACATCAATCGCAACTACAACAAACGGCCCAACAACAACAACAACAACAACAACAACTACAACAATCATCCCAACAACAATAACAACCGCAACAAAAACAACAATCAGAAGCAGCTATGCCAAAGGTGTGAAAAGTATAACTCGGGGTTCTGCACCAAATTTTGCAACAATTGTAAAAGAAATGGTCATAGCACAGCAAAGTGTGAGGTCTACGGACCAGGGGTTAACAGAACGAAAGGAACAAATGGTGTCGGAACAAGTAATGGCGGAGCAAGTAGTGTCGGAGCAAGTTATGCCAATGTAGTTTGTTATAAATGTGGAAAATCGGGCCACATTATTAGAAATTGCCCAAACCAGGAGAACACGAATGGACAACGCCGCGGAAGAGTTTTCAATATTAATGCGGCAGAGGCACAGGAAGACCCGGAGCTTGTTACGGGTACGTTTCTTATTGACAATAAATCTGCTTATGTTTTATTTGATTCGGGTGCGAATAGAAGCTATATGAGTAGAGATTTTTGTGCTAAATTAAGTTGTCCATTGATGCCGTTGGATAGTAAATTTTTACTCGAATTTGCAAACGGTAAATTAATTTCAGCAGATTATATATAACGGAATCGAGAAATTAAACTGGGTAGCGAAATATTTAAGATTGATTTGATACCAGTAGAGTTAGGGAGTTTTGATGTAATAGTTGGCATGGACTGGCTGAAGAAGGTGAAAGCAGAGATCGTATGTTATAAAAATGCAATTCGCATTGTACGAGAAGAAGGAGAACCCTTAATGGTGTACGGAGAAAAGGGCAACATGAAGCTACATCTTATTAGTAATTTG